>NW_015164665.1:2777722-2826254 GCF_001447785.1 Gekko japonicus | reverse complement strand
TGTCATTTTTTTCTGTTGTAAAGTATAGGCACATTCCATAGAATCAAGTTTCTGGTTAATCTTTTGCAGTTCTTCCAGCAGATGGCGCGCAAAAGCACCTTCTTGCTGATTGACAGCAGATCCAGCAAGGGAAGGGCTTGGGCAGGAAGTCCCTCCCGTCTTCTTCACCAGCTTTTCTTGTACTTTTCTAGTCCCTGCCATGCTTCAGTTTTGTTTACATTTAGAAAGTTCATGCTGTAGCCTTCAAGGAAGCTTCCCTCCTCTCCGCTTATTTCTCCCTCCCAGCAAGGTAAACCGTTCGTGCGTTTTTTGGCTTCCCCCCCTCTTTATTTCAAAAGTCTCTTTTTAATACGGAGGTGGTAGATCCCTCCTCCCTTTCGCTTCTTGGGGGGGTGAGGCTTTCTTTTAAAGACCACCGCTTAAATCTCGAACGCCGGCTTACAGTTTGTCGCTTGCTTCTTTTCTCTGGCTCGATTCATCCGCTCCACCACTCCACTTTCCCGGCGGCTTTGCTGTTCCCCATTACAGGGCACAACGCAGCTGGAGCCGTTTGGGGCAGGGAGAGACTTTGGTGGGGGAGCCTCAATTCCTGGCTTTCGTGCCGGCAAGAGGCATCCCCCAGTCTCTCAAATGCACCCCCTGGTTCGGAGCCCTTTAACAAAGGCTCCTTAGGATCTCCGCATATGCGGGACCCCTCCAGACGGCGTGTGGGCGATCCGACTCTGGGAGCTCACCCAAGAGTCGGTCGTCAGGCATGCAGCCATAACCGGAAATTCAGAGGGTGGCCAAAATTTTAACAGGCAAGGGATTTCCCCGCATTTGGGACCAGTGTAAAATGTATGTATGTATTTATTTGTTTAATCTGTATCCTGCCCTCCCTGCTGTGGTGGGCTCAAGGCGGGTTACATATATATATGTATTAAAACAAGAAGATATGTTAAAACACAGAAAATTAAATTAAAATCCTAACATATAAAATTTAGGTATTAAAGAACATAAGTATTAATAAACAAAGTATTAATAATGTTCAAAAGAGAGATATCTGCTTTTTTTGATGCCTTGGAGCATGGGCAGGGGATCCTTCCAGAAAGAGGTCACCCCCCCCCCCCGATTCAGTCTCCAAAAATGACTCTGGGAACAGGGGGGAAGACCAGGGTGGAGAGAAGGGTGCCCTCTCAGTAAGTTCCCAACCCCCACCCCAAACTGTTGCCTTTTCTTTTTGGGTTTGGATGTTTCCTTTCTATTACTTTCTATTTCCAGGGAGTGCACATCCCAAACAAAGAGGAGCTTTGCTAACCACCTCCAGCAACCCAGAGGACTCATCTCCTGCAAGTGAGGCCCAAGGATCTCATTCCCCAGGTAAGAGTGTCTGCTGCTCTTTCTGATGTTGCTCAAGGAAAGGTACCATGACCACCCTATCCCAATCTCATACCTGTTGCCCCATCAGGAGGAGCTGTTTCCCACCCCCAAGGAGCAGTGAGATGGTGAGTTGGACCCTGGTGTGATACAGGTCCCTGACTGTTGAAGCATCTAATTGTCATGTGTCTTGTCACCTGTTGATCACATGTGCAAAGTGTTGGGTCTGACAAGTAAAAATGAGCTGAAAGTCATCAAGTGAGATCCTGGTGGGGCATGTCAAACGAAGCCAACGGGGAGAAGCTTAGGGATAGATGCTGCTGCTTTCTGCATTTCAGAGGTGTTTTGGGCATGAGAGAGTATGGGAGAGAGTTGTTCAATGGGAACAAAAGTGCCTAACATGTTCAAGGTAAACACAGTCATTGTATCAGAATTAGTGATGCCGGAAGAATACAGAAAAGGTAAGTGGTTATTGGCTTTTTTGGCCAGGGTTGGTGATAGAGAAACACTCTGGCTCTGCTTTTGCACCAAAGTGGAACATGAAAGGAAATCCCTATAAAATGTGAGCTGAATGTTTTTGGTCTTCGAGATGACATGAAGGGGTGTACCACCAAGAGAGAAAAAAATGGCACAGAGTCAGGATGGAATGAGCAGACCATCCTGATGGCTTGAGAGAGCGGTTGAATGATCAGACTTCAGAATATCCATGGGTGGGCCATTGGCAAGCATTAGGACTGGACTTTCCCAAGTATCTAATTAATCTGGTTCAGAGGCAGGGCAGAATGGGGTGCCGATGACTGCAGAACCATTCACAGATGCTGCTGTCTGAATGTACACTTTAGCTCCGTCAGGAATCAGCAACTATACTGGATCTAACTGCACATCTGATCACAGCCATATTCTATTAATTGGATATTCTTTCAGTTGTAGTTTTAAGTATGTGGTAGTTTAACACGCAGCTGCATGGAATTACCAGAGTGAGTTTGTCTTAAGAAGAGCACTGTTATCAGTATGTTTAGAAAGCATTGTGCCAGCTAATGCTAGGACAGAAGGCTTTGCACGAGATTATAAGAAGAAGAGAAGAAGAGATTGAATTTATACCCTGCACCTCACTACCCAAAGGTGTCTCAGAGTGGTTTACAAACTCCTTTCCCTTCCCCTCCCCACAACAGACAGCCTGTAAGGTAGGTGGGGATGAGAGAGTTCTTGACAGAAACTGCTCTTTTTCAAGAACAGCTCTTATCAGAACTACGGCTTGCCCAAGGTCATCCAGCCAGGTGCAAGTGGAGGAGTGGGGAATCAAACCCGGTTCTCCCAGATTACCACTACACCAAACCACTACACCAAACTACTAAAGGACTGACTTGCTTCTTATATAAATGCAAAGTTATCTCTCCTTATATATAATTGAATAGTGGGCGCCAAAGTTCTAATTCTAAAATGCACTCCCTTAGTGTATGGCTGATTGCACTGCTCCTCAGCATATATCGCCACCAATCAGAAGGCTAAGCCCGGGTCCCGCCCACACCACAACTGCTGCGACAACCTGGTCTTTTGCATATGGAAGCTGATTGGACTTCACTCCATTCCACACCTCAAACTCCCCCCCCCCCGCAAGGCAGTTGGAATGTCAGTTGCATATGGAATCTGCTATATTCTGGTGGTGTGCAGGTCCCAGATTCATGTTTTAAAAGCAGACTGACACTTTTTGCCCAAAGCCAGAGCACTCTCCCAGAGCCTCTTTCTAGATCTCGTTGTATTTATTTCCACAACGGGCCTTATTTCTAGTAAATAAATAAATGGTAAGTCTAAATAGTTTAGTGTTTGTTCTTGTAGAATATTAAAATTCCATTCAGCTATGTGATGGCCTTTATGTTGTAACATGCAAGATTTATTCTAGGGAAATAACCCCAGAGGAAGACTTACTGAGAATATCCTTCTGAGGAAGATTAACCACAGTCTCATTACAGAAGCTGCTCTGCAGCATAACAAGGCTGGAACTTTTCTTAATTTACCTCACAGGATCATGTTATTGTTGTGTTACCTTTGTTATCTTCTTAACATGTAAGGTTTATCTTGCAGTGCAGCAATTCAGGAAAGCTGGATCCATTGTATAACCAGTGTTCATCCTGAACTCTTCTTCTCATTATATGTATCACAGTTTTCACTTGTCGCACACTCGGATATCAACAAAAGGGCCCGCAAAGTCTAGTTCCTTGCTTTCAACATCAGAATTTCTTTGGGCTTCAGAATTTAGATGTTATCAGATTTTAAAAGAGGACAACAATATTTGTAAGTAGAATTTTGTTTGCTTTGTAAATGTTACCTCTTCCATTTAAAAGGAAGTGTACTAACAACAGAGTAGTGATTTTGTGTGCATTTCCCAGTCAACTAAGAGCATAATGCACTGGCTCTCATTCCCTTAATTGAGCAATTTTTTTTTAAAGGTAGTAAAATAGGCATTCCAATGAAACTTCATGTGAATACTTAGTTATAAAATCTGTTTTTATTGAGTTATTTTATTTAGCACACAGTGCCCGTTAATTCAAAGTTTAAGTATAACTGGACACATTCACATTTAGGGGGATTCAGCTTACTTGCAGGAATAATGATTAAAACTAATAGGGAGGGGCTGTGGCACAGTGGAAGAGCATCTGCTTTGTTTGCAGAAAATTCCAGATTCAACCCCTGGCACCTAAAGTTAAAAGAATCCACCCGAGACTCTGGAGAGCTGCTGCCTATCAGAGTAGGTAATTATGCCCTTGATAGACTCATGGGCGGATTCAGCATGTGGTAGTTTCATTTGTTCAGTTCACCTTACTTATTACATGGACACATCCCCCCCCCCTGGAAGTATGGAACTACAACTGATTCACCTGTAAAGCTGTGCTGTTTGGTAAATTGTTCTACTACAAAATAAAGTATACAACATAATGGAGAGTATATAGCATGACAGCAGAAACAACCTTCTTCATTAGTACAAGTTTCTCCTGTAAAACCTCATGTTGGCAATTAGGAATGGTTTAGTTCTTCAGTATAAGGAATGAATGTAGAGCAACCAGGAAGACAGCTATTGTGTTGACAATGGGGGGTGGGGGGACACACAAGACTAAGAAGAATAGAGAATTTTTAAAAATAAGAATACATTTACACTGCATGTGATTACTGCAATCCATAAATTATAGCCTAAAACCTTTGACTAAAACAGCTAACAAGAAATATAACATCAGTTACAATATGGCAAATGACGCAAATGGAACCTCGTGCTCAGAGGAATATGCATACAAAGTTCTCTTTGACTTCTTTCTGGCAGGATTTTTTAAACGGCTATGATTTACACAAGACTCTGACATGGAAAATGCCAGAGCCAGGCCAGGATTTGTAAGAGGGAGCAGTCCTAAGAAGGTCTATTCAGAATCCTACTCAGGTCTATTCTGTGAGGCTTATTCTCAGGGCTTCCTCCCAACATTCTTAGGATTGCTAAAGCAATCCAGATCAGGGGTGTGTGTTCTCCTACCTAGAGTCTGTGACACCAAGTGCCAGAGCTAAAGTCATTGTGAGAGTGAGTGAGTGCTGAAAAGTCCAGCAAGCAGAAAGTCCTCCTATTGATCAAGAAAAGGCAGAAAATCTAGAGTTGGTCTCTCTTCTGCTAAGTGATCTCCAGTTCTTCTACAGGAGCAAAGCTCCTTCCACTAGAGCAGGCCTCCTCACTTAGTCAGAAGAAATTGTAGGATCCAGCAGCTAGTATTTGTACTTTGTCAGTCATTCCCATGGCTTCATATTGTCTGCAGGGGCTGATGTGCCAGACAGCAAAGTAAGGGTTTCTCAGGGTGTTTTTTTGGCATTAGCTTCAAGCAGGTATTTTTGATGTGGTAAAGGTACCTCCTGAATTCATCCCACGCCAGTTGGTAGTGATACCACATGCCTATGGATGGAGTCAGAAAGGTGAACTTTGCATTAAAAGCAACTGGAACTGTGAATTGGCATTGCCCTGGAACTGTTTCTGTCTCCTTGTTGCGAGGGAAATAATAGTAACATTATTACTACATGGAATTTATATAGTACTTTGTTTAAAGTGATTCAAAGTTATTCCTTTCAATAATCCTGTAGTACGAAGGTCAGTATATTTTCACTGCATTGAAAATGTGTATGTGAAGGTGGGGATCAGACTGAGGTATGGTGGTTTGTCTGCTTGGATTTCTGGCTTAGTAAAATTCTTCTCACCAGTTTGTACCATTATACCTTCCATACTTATGGAGTTTACCTTCCATACTTATGGAGTGTGTTGTTGTTCCATTAGCTGAATCTCTTGGTCACCTTTCTACAGAAAAATCTGTGCTAAAAGCAATTTGTAAGAAAAAATAATAATGTACACAAGATACAGTGAAATAATAGCAAAATAAGCACAAAACACTGCATAAATTACTATTTGTAATTTACTAATTGGCCAATGGTCGTTAGTATTCAGACCACTTCTACTGTGAGTTGCAGTTCACTTAGGGAACTTTAATGGCAGACGGTAAGGGAACTATACTAACAGAGGGTAGGAATTTGAATGCCAGAAAAGATGGTTTTTCTTGGCCTTCCAATCTGCCTCTCATTATTTTGTCTTGAAAGGCTTCTTGGACTTCAGCCATGATTTCAAATCTCCACTTTAACTGCAGCAGCACCACTGCTAACGATGGTGTTTTAAAAAAATCATGGACATAAACACATTTGAATGCCCTTGATGTTTTTGTTTAAAACATTATCAAACATGGGAGTTAATATAGGAAATTACTATCTTGCTTTTGAAAGTAGTTATGTAGTGCAGAATGCTGTTCTTTTGTGTTGTTTAAATTACAGCGGGAACATTTTTTACTCAAAGTCTTCCTTGAAACTCTTCTTGGCAAAAATGTGATGCTTAAGAGTTATCAAACATGCTCAGAATATTCAAATATTTGTTCACTGTTCAACAAATATTTAACAAGTCATTCTATGTTGCTGCAGTATTTGATGGCATTTGATCACTGATGTTTAGCCAGTGACAATATCTGATAGGTACATTCAAGTTATTGCTACACTCAAATTGCTACACACATTCCTGTTCTGAGCAGCCACCTGTGTTCATCTTGTATTTAGGCTAGCCCTAAGCTTGCCAACTGATGATCAGAGGGAATAACAGACGTATTTCATCAGGTGGTTCCAGAAAGCAAAATCAACTAGAACATGTAAAATGCTCCTGATGCATGAGCATAATCAGGATTTAATTTGAACCACCTGAAAACAGGTTTAGAACTTGTTTTTGGTGCCAGGGAGAGCTCTGGATCAAACGAGGGACTCTGGGCACCAGTCAGTTGGTCCGTAAGCATCTGCAACAAGAAGGTCTGCCTCTGGTCAAGGTTTACTTAGCACTTTTTTTTTCATTTTAGGAATTAATTGATGTTGAACATAACCTGATGGGCAAGAGGAGATGTGTGCACTGGCTGGTTGGGAAACAGATTAAAACTGTTGTAACTACCCTGTTAAAAAGTATGAAACCTTCTACAAGTAGCCTAGTGACTCTTGTTCCATTGTTTTGTGTCCAAATAATTGCACGCTATCTGTGAAACAGTATACAGGCTTGTTTGCTGTTGTTTCTTAGCCAGATCCATCTTCACTGTGTTTCACCCTCTTGCTTTCCCAGTGATTAAAAGGAAGGTCAAGAAACTCAAACGTGAGTTTGCTGTCTTCAGGAAATTGCATGCTTAACCCCACTCATTGCTGAAAATGGGATCAGAAGGACTGTTAGCAGGTTAAAGAGTGTAATCCTGTTTTTATTTTTAAAATATGGCTGCAAAAAGTGAAAGCCCATCCTCATTGTCACATGCTTGTTAAATTGTAAATCAAGCTATCCAACAAAGGTCAGCTGCAGATGTACTGGAGACATTAGCCAGAGAGTCTGTATATCTATTGTTTCTCCCTGTCATCAAATGTATATGGTCATATAGTGTACCTTTTATTGTGTCTAGACAGGGTTAACCTTATTCCATCCGCTCTAATATCTTTTGGCTGATTCAGTTTCACATAAAAATTTACAGTGAAATATGATGTGAATTTACTTTTTATGTCCAGGGTTCCTGCATAGTGGCAACAGCATATCACATTCTCCGTCCATATGATCCACACTAGGGAAGAACAAGCAAACAAAACAGATAACAATCTGGCACTATGTTAAAGTTTCACCCAGAATTTGAATTGCTGAACTGAACCTCTAGAAATTTAATAGTAGTAAATATTCCCCAGAATTATTTTAAATTTCATCTCAGGATAAAATCATCTCTTTTTTGAGAGAGAGATGCAGAATGCAGAAACATGTGATATATTGAATTATGGAATATTTGGCTAGGACCCTAAAGGGCGGAGGCGTAATATGATGAAAAGGAACACCTTCTTACTAATGCAACAAAGAACAAAAGGGGGGAGGGGCGGAATTAAGAACCAAAAGGTTAAATACAGTAAACCTAAGGGCCAAATGATATCAGTTATAAACATACAACAGAAATATTGTCAAATATACAAAAATATATATGTTTATCACAAATCTTAGTTGCCAAATATACAAAAATACACATATTTATTACAAATCTGATTTGTAATAAATACATGCATTTTTGTATGTTTGAAAATGTGTATGTTGTATGTATATGTTGTATGTTTTGGTTCTTAATTCACTTTCTGACTACTGCCTTTCCTCATGAAACTTGGGTCATTAAAGCCCCACTATGAGGGCAAGTAGAAAACTAAGAAGAGTTCTCATGTTGACTGTCTACTGTAACAGAGAGAGGACTTGATCTAAGGCCCTAAAAGGATGATAAGACATCTTTTCTGTATCCTCCATTAGATCATAGGTGAAAATAGGGACATCATCCTACCCATTTGTATTCTTGTGCTAAGGATCAGTGGCCAAGCCTCAACTCTCAGGTATATAGTATTGAAGATTCTGTGCTTTACTGATATACTCTGTTGTATCTTGTCTTACATGGGCTCCGGTTACACGGACAGGAAAATGCACGGGGGGGGGGGGGGGGGGCTGTTTGCCCCGGGGCAAAATAACGCGCGGTTGCACGATCAGACCTCCCGTGGAGGTCCAGTAGATAGGGGGAGCTGCGGATCACACGGCAAAGAAGCGGAGCCACGGGGCAAAGAAGCGGGTGACGCGCACTGAGGGAAGGCGAGGAGGGGGCTGCCAGAGACAGCCAGCCAAGTGGCGCTGGGGAGAGGAGGAGCCAGCGGCCGACTGGGCGGTGCGGCGTCTTGTCGGGCACGGCTTTTTCCCCACCAGTGAGGCAGGCAGGGGGTGGGCAGTAGTTCTGTAAGGGCAACAGTCCAGGGAGGTGGCTGGTGGGGCGCGCGAAGAGGGCAAAGCAGCATGGCTCAGCCCCCTCTGCCCTGACCGCGCCTCCTTCTCCACTGGCTCCTCCAGCGCCTGTCGTCGAGGCCAGCCACCAGATCAAAAGATAGAGGAGGATTATAAAATGATGAATGCCTTAAAGATAGCAACTAGACAAAAACACTGTGTAATAATAGGTGATTTTAACTACCCACACATTGATTGGGTCAATATGTGTTCTAGTCGGGAAAAAGAGATTGAGTTTCTAGACACTCTAAATGACTGTGCTATGGAGCAGATGGTCACGGAACCTACCAGGGGAGAGGCGATCCTTGATTTGGTCCTAAGTAACACTCAAGACCTGGTGAGAGATGTAAAAGTGATTGCACCGCTTGGAAACAGTGATCATAATGTTGTTGAGTTCATCATTTGTACAAATAGAGAATTGGCCAAAAAGACTCACACAACCATTTTTAACTTTAAAAGGGGTAATTTCTCTGATATGAGGGGACACGTGGGGAGGAAACTGAAAGGAAAAGTAGAAAGGGTCAAAACAATTGGGGAAGCTTGGGATCTATTTAAAACTACGATCCTAGAAGCTCAAAAAATATATATTCCGCAGGTTAGGAAAGGCACAAACAGGTATAGGAAAAAGCCTGCATGGTTAACAAACAGAGTAATGGAGGCTGTAAAAAGTAAAAAGAATTCCTTTAAGCAGTGGAAAGCTAGTCACAGTGAGGCTGATAAAACGGAACACAGGCTATGGCAAATAAAATGCAAGTCTGAGGTCAGGCAGGCAAAAAGGGAATATGAGGAGCATATAGCAAAAAACGTAAAAACCAACAATAAAACTTTCTTCAAATACATTAGAAACAGGAAACCAGCCAGGGAGGCAGTGGGGCCCTTGGACGACCAAGGGGTAAAAGGAGTATTGAAGGATGATAGGGAAATGGCTGAGAAGCTAAATGCATTTTTTGCCTCCGTCTTCACTGTGGAAGATGAGAAGTGCTTGCCCACTCCAGAACCACTGATTTCAGGAGGGGTGTTGGAAGACCTGAGTCAGATTGAGGTGATGAGAGAGGAGGTCCTAAAACTGATAGACAACTTAAAAACTGAAAAATCACCAGGCCCAGATGGCATACATCCGAGAGTTCTGAAAGAACTCAAATGTGAACTTGTAGATCTCCTGACAAAGATATGTAATCTTTCCTTAAAATCTGCCTCCATTCCTGAGGATTGGAAGGTAGCTAATGTCACTCCCATCTTTAAAAAGGGTTCCAGAGGAGATCCGGGAAATTACAGGCCAGTCAGTCTGACGTCGATACCGGGTAAATTGGTGGAAACCATTATTAAGGAAAGAATTAGTAGGCACATAGATGAACAAAACCTATTGAGGCAGACTCAGCACGGTTTCTGTAAGGGAAGATCTTGTCTCACTAACCTGTTAGTGTTCTTTGAGGGGGTGAACAAACATGTGGACAAGGGGGATCCAATAGATATTATTTACCTTGACTTCCAGAAAGCTTTTGATAAAGTTCCTCATCAAAGGCTCCTAAGTAAGCTCAAAAATCATGGGATAGAAGGACAAGTCCTTTTATGGATCAAAAACTGGCTAGTTCATAGAAAACAGAGAGTGAGTGTAGGTGGGCAATTTTCTCAGTGGAGGGTGGTAAGCAGTGGGGTACCGCAGGGATCAGTACTTGGTCCACTGCTTTTTAACTTGTTCATTAATGATTTGGAGATGGGAGTAAGCAGTGAAGTGGCTAAATTTGCGGATGATACAAAGTTGTTCAGGGTGGTGAAAACCAGTGAGGATTGTGAGGCACTCCAAGGGGATCTGTCAAGGATGGGCGAGTGGGCGTCAACATGGCAAATGGGGTTCAATGTGGCCAAGTGCAAGGTGATGCACATTGGAGCCAAAAATCCTAAATATAAATACACATTGATGGGGTCTGAACTGGCAGAGACTGAGCAAGAGAGAGATCTTGGAGTTGTAGTGGATAACTCACTGAAAATGTCGAGACAGTGTGTGACTGCAATAAAGAAGGCCAATGCTATGCTGGGGATTATTAGGAAGGGTATTGAAAACAGATCAGCCAATATAATAATGCCCCTATATAAATCAATGGTGAGACCTCATTTGGAATACTGTGTGCAGTTCTGGTCACCACACCTTAAAAAGGATATTATAGCTTTGGAAAAAGTGCAGAAAAGGGCAACTCGAATGATAAAAGGGTTGGAACACTTTCCCTATGAGGAAAGGTTAAAGCGCTTAGGGCTCTTTAGCTTGGAGAAAAGACGACTGAGGGGTGACATGATCGAGGTTTATAAGATTATGCATGGGAAAGAGCAGGTAAAGAAAGAGGTACTTTTCTCCCTTTCTCACAATACAAGAACTCGTGGGCACTCCATGAAATTGCTGAGCGGTCGGGTTAGAATGGATAAAAGGAAGTACTTCTTCACCCAAAGAGTGATTAACACTTGGAATTCACTGCCACAGGAAGTGGTGGGTGCTACAAGCATGGATGGCTTCAAAAGGGAATTAGATAAGCATATGGAGCAGAGGTCCATCAGTGGCTATTAGCCACAAGGTATAGCTAGGGGCTCTGGGGCAAGTGATGCTCTGTCTTCTTGGTGCTTGGGGGGGGGGCCAACAGGGGGGGGGCTTCTAATGTCCTGGCCCCACTGCTGGACCTCCTGATGGCACTGGTATTTCTGGCCACTGTGTGACACAGAGTGTTGGACTGGATGGGCCTTTGGCCTGATCCAACATTGGCGTCTCTTATGTTCTTATGTTCTTATGTTCATGCTCCGTTGGGTGCTTGTGTGCATCCGTGGAGACTTGGGGGAAAAAACAACCTTTTTGCTAGGGGACATGGGCGGACACCGGAACTACCACCGGAACCGCAATCAGACACCCACCCTTGCCCCGCGGTTTCCGGAAACTAGTACCTCCGAGGTACTAGTTTTTTACCGCGTGTTTTCCGCGGGAAGCCTCGGGTGAGCAACGGGAGTTCTACGCTTCCCAGATGTGGCGGTGAGATCGCGCCCGGAAAATCCGCCTATCTTCGGTCCCTGTAGCGTGGCTAATGTTCCATGTGACCGGGGCCATAGTTTAAAGAGTAATGTTGGTGTTTGTTATTTAAGGTTAAAAATATTCTAGAAAAGCGAGATTGCTCTATCTTCTGTTGTCTTCCTTGCACATGTCACTACAGGTGAGGTTATGTTGAAGTAGCAGGCTATGCACCAAAAGGGTCTTTATTGCCCATGCCTATATATTTACAGCCAAGATGCATCTCTTTGCCCTGCTGGTGACCCTAGGAGGGGGACTGAAATCTGAGTAAAGCTAACACATTTTTCAAAGTCATTCCCAAAAGGTTAAGAAGAGGAACCATCAGGTTGTAGAAAAAGGAGACTGTGATGAATAAAATAGGGACTCTGGTTCAAACAGAGGCAGTTTCAGATGAGCCTTTGTCCTTGTTAATCTAGTTAGTATGCATCTTGCTGTGATGCGCTAGCTAGCTGGCACCTCCTCTTCAGAGGAGGAATCATAGGAGTCAGGCTCTGCACTGGTGGAATACCCACCTGAGCAGCTGGGCAGAAGAACAGACCCAATGGGGGAAGCATCGGGAAGCAAGAACGTTTCCTGGCCATGGCCAGGCTGCCCATTCTGGCAGGAGTTGAAAAAAAGGACACAGAAGTCAGAGCCTCAGTCCCCACTGGGGTCTCCTGAACCAACGGAGCTTAGAAGAAGGAAGGAGTGCCTGACAGCCTTAGAGAGAAGATGGAGTGCTCACTGAATTGCACGGCAGTGATAAATGTTTGTTCCTGGAGCAGAGTCTTTACAGGATCAGGACTGGCAGGCTGACAGAAAGCAAAAAGGACCTAAACCTGGAGGATGAGGAATCTACCAGGAAGAAGCAACACATGGGCTTTGGAGATGAGTCAGCAAAAAGAGGCAGTTAAAAGGAACATGCTGAGCAAGGCTTGGTGTGGAAGGAATTTTGCTTGCTACCTCCTCTGTTAGCTGACCTGCTTAGCAAACAGAGTGCTACCCTGCCTTGCTGCATTGCACCTTGTCCCACTTGTTTTTACAGCTAGAGACTCAGACCCCATATCCTGCCCCGGTTTCCAAGTCATGGACCCTGAATTCTGGACCCTCATTTCACCTGACCTTTGGACTGATCCTTCGGCTCTTTGACTCTGGACTGCTTTGTAGACTATGCTCTTGTATTCTGTTTTATTTATTACTGTTGTATTTGTGCATACCAGAAACCCTGGGTAGAGTAAAAGCACCAGGCTCTGTCCTGAATATGACACCCACAAAGTCTGCAGCACCATATGCTTTATGTTTGGCTGTGAAGAGTCTCTTTTCTAGTCCTTCACATCAGACCTAAAATGATTTGCCTCTAATCTCAGAATTGTAGGGCCAGTTATAACTACTTAGTGGCACACAAAAGTCAATCTCTTCTGTGACTGAGCCCAGTCATTACAAATCTACTCTGAAGTTAAGTCCTGGCATAAAATGTGCCCTTAGGGGTGTGCTTTCAGTATATGCTGAGTCGAATAAATACCCGAATCAGTATTTGGGGGATATTTATTCAGCTGAATCAGATTAGAGAATCAGATTCAGCAACAAATCTAGCTGAGCCTGAACAAAAGCCGATACTATTCAGCTTTTATTTGGGCACAGCTTGAAGAAGCCGAGTTGTGCCGCAGCGGTAGCAGCACAGGCCAGCTTTGAGAAGGGATTTAAAGATACCTCTTTAAATCCCTTCTCCAAGCCAGCCTGTGCCACCGCTGCCATGGTGGTGCAACTTGGTGAGTAAACTCAGGCATTTAAATGGTCTCTTTAAAAGCCTGAGTTCACTCACCAAGTTGTGCCATTGCCATGGCAGTGCAGGCCAGTTTGGAGAAGGGGTTTAAAGAAGTCTCTTTAAATCTTTTCTCCAAGCTGGCCTGTGCCCCCACAGTAGTGATGGTGCAACTTGGTGAGTGAATTCAGGCATTTAAAGGGACCGTGTTCCTTTATGTGCCTTTTTCCTCCATTGGAAACAATGGAGGATAGGGGCACCTTCTTTTGGGGGCCCATAGAATTGGACCCCCGGTCCAATGTTTTAAAACTTGTGGAGGGGGGAGTTGAGGAGAGGCACCAGCAGCTATGCTGCAAATTTGGTTCATCTACTTCAATAAACAGCCCCACAGAACCCCAGAAACCCCCATATTGATTCTTCATTATAGGCTATGGGGAATTGTCTCCATAGGCTATAATGGAGCTGAATAAATCCAGGTTTCCCAAATTATTTCAGAAATCCCAATACCATACAGATACTGGGATTCGAGAATATCAGGAAATACCAATATTTTTCAGGTTCAGTATACCCGAAGCCGAAAAATACTGATTTTTTTTGTACACCCCAATGTGCCCTGCTAAGAACATGAGGCCCTGATCTGGATGTCCCAGGCTAGCCCAATCTCATCAGATCTCAAAAGCTAGGCCTTGTTAGTATTTGGATGAGTTGCATTCCGGGGTCACTGTATAGAGGCAGGCAATGGCAAGCTGCTTCTGTGAGTCTCTTGTCTTGAAAACTACATGGTCATCATAGGTTGGCTGTGACTTGATGGCACTTTGCACACACACAAGAACATGAGGAATGCTTTCATAGTGTATTAACTGTGGCCTTGTTTCAGATTCTACAGACATTTTAAATAATGGAAGCAGAAGGACCAGCCATGGATGAAATCATAGGGATAAACTAGGGGGACTGGATTTTTTGAAGCCATGCTTTTAAAAAAGTGAGATTTGTATGTAACCCATTGAGAAAGAAATTGTTAGCTAATGTGTAAACATGTTCCTAGCATTACTGCTTTTCTTTTAAACCTCAAACAGCTAATTAAACAATTGTTTAGAAACAGTAAATGGCTTAAAACGTTTGTAACAAAGAGACCTGATTATGCCACATAGAAGTTCTAAACTAAATGGATTGTTGGCAAGGAATCCACTCTATTTTAAAGTGTTCACGTCTTTTCTGCCTGGATGTTCTTTGCTTCATTTTCTGCCTTGTAATGTTCTTTGCTTCATTTTCGCCCAGCAGACAAAACCGATTCCTTCATGTATTTTGAAGGCAGGACATAGGCCAGAGTCAGCCACATACATCTCAAATGTTATACATCTTGCTTAAACTAGATGTGTTTGCTCAAGATGGCTGAAAGGAATACAACTCAGTGCTGCTCTAACAAGAAGCTCTTGCTTCTGCATTCAGCTTCTGAGAATTGTTCTTTAATTTAAAAAGGGCTATATTGCACTTGGAAGGAGTCCCCAAGTTTTGTGCAGTGAGTTTTAGATGTTCTGCCAGTCCTGCTGGATCCGCTTATCTATTAGGAACTCCTGTGCAGCTCAGAGAAAGCTTACATTACCCAACCAACATTCGCCAATCATATGTCTTTCCCATAGCACCCCAGAAGGGTCGTTATTGCCATTTGAACAGGAAGCAAGTGGAGTGGGAGCTGGCTGTGTTGGTGATAAAGATGTCATCCAGGAAAAGGGTTGGTGAGCTATGGCAGGGCATAAGCTTCAGCTCCATTTGATGATCCCGACCTCCCATGTGGGCCCGAACATAGATAATTTTCTTTCTCTCAAACTGACTAGCTAGTGACTGGTGCATACTACTATGGTAAGTAACATCTACCCAACATACTCAGCTCCAGTGGAGCATCAAACATAAAAAGAACTCATGTCCTGTTGCTTGGGAGATCTCTGGGGTTTTTTTGTCCTCTAATCAGTGCTCTATATTTGTAGTCATCAACTTGTGTTCTTCTGTCCTTCCACTAAAGCTTGAAGCCTGCCACCAGTGCAAGGAAACCTCTTCCAATTTAAGTGGCTCTACTATTGGAGGAAGAGCCATGTAAGCTGGAGGAAGACTCCTTAAGCTGGAGGAAGGCTTCAAGCTTTGCTGAGTGGAGCAGTAAGCTGCAAAGCAGCACTTGTTATATTTATTATATCTTAATCCCACATTTCAGCTGTCAAAAAGGCTCAAGAGAATAAAGAAACCAATACAAAAACTTCCTTTGCAAGTGGATTCTTATCTGAGCCAGATTTAGGCATGATGAGGGATGCCTGGCTGCTTCCTGCTCTCACTCTCTCTCTCTGATTGGCCCCATTGATGGTCACTGGAAACACTTTCAAACCCACTAATCATAGTTTATGGAAGTCAGGACTGACTTATCTAGTTTAAATTCATTACTAGAAAACTGATCATGTTTCTTACCAAACAACCCCTCACTCTTAGATGTATAATTTCATAAAACAGGTAGAAAAGGCTGAACTTGTGTTCACAGGTTATGAGTGTAAAACTACGATAGTCGTATCTTGAGAATGAAATTGCAGTAGTTAAATCAGGGCAATTTTCAACCTACATATCAAACTTTTCAGCAGCAGTTTTTTGCAATTGGATTGCACATGAGGACTCATGTGCCAGTGATTACAATCTGTTTTGTTAAGCTTTGTGCTAATTAGCATTAAAAAGACTGTTGCCCAGAGCTCATGCTTTTCAAGTATTCAAGTACTTATTTGGAAGGGCAAACATGGAAAATTATGTCTACTTTCCTTTGCAACACAATTAGATCACTGGATGCATATTATGCAGATAGACATTTAGATAAGGAGTTGATATGCATCCACGAGCACAAATTTAGGCACACACACACACACTGAGTTGAGAGATGGTCAGAGTCCATCTTGTCTCAGGGGCTTGACAAAATCTATACTTGCAGAGGGTGGCCTAGGCTTTTATGTTTTGTTAGGGAATATCCAGTCTAGGAAGACTAGTATTTGCCTGCTGTGCACAGACACAAGGAAAAGTCAGGACAGGGCTGCTTATTTCAGGGGAACTTTGTGGGTGATCTTTAATGCTGGGATTGTTATAGACAGTCACCATAAGAAGACACTTTTTCCAAAACAGAAAATGCTGCACCATCACAAGGAAACTCTTTTTTCTCTCTCAGCAGCTGCTGAATCTCAGAACAAGACATGCTCTGGTAGTTAGGTTCAGGGATCCAGCCACTGGTGCCACATTCAGGTGTGAAGTAAAATCAAGCAAGGGGTCAGTTCCTAGGGGTCTAATGGACCAGAAGAAGCAACATGGACCCAGAGTGAGCTACTGGGATTAAAGATAACAGGATAAACAAACTAGGCAAAGGTCTAGTGCAAAACAGGATGATCTAGAGAAGGTGTTTGGACTGATAAGCAAGCTCTGAGCCTAGACCGCTGTTGGATTTCATGGGAGGGGGTTAGCCCTAGAGATCAGTTGAGCAGGCAGAGTTTGATCCACAGACTGAGTATGAAGGCAGAAGTGATACTATAGGCTGGGTGGCATCCTTGAAATCCAGATTTCAGTCTGCCAGGCAGTGGCTACAGATTGCATGTGGTTCATAAGGAGCCTGATTGTTAAAGTCCTTGGTTCAAGAATCCCCTTGGCACCTTAACACAGCCCAGTGATGTTGAAGAATCCCCTTGGCCCGGCGGACCTGCCCTGCCGAAGGGAGCGCCGAAGCTCAGGGGCTGCAAGTCCCCACCCTAACTTCCCTCCCTCCCTCCCTCCCGGTCCCAACCCAGCTGCTGAACATAGTTTCAGAATGGGGTGGGGGGAGCAAGGGTGGCTGGAGCCAGTTGCCCCTGGAGGAGGATGAGCCCCTTCCTGAAAATTTTGGGGCGGCTGCCGCCCCGCCACCCTCGCAAACGTTACGCCTATGGCCACAGGACTCTTTATAGTTTTTCCTGCAAGAGACTGACATGATTCCTCTCTTGGAATTTGTCCACCATCCAACTGTTTTTACTTTGGGGAAGATACTTGTGATATGGAGCCTAAAACATGATTTGGGAAAAAAACAATCCTTTTGCTTCTTGACTTTTTCACTGGGGTGGTCTTGGCAAATGGCTGCTCTCCTTCTTCTCCCCTCTCCTTTACAGATGCCAATCTTCTCCCTCCCTGCCTCACTAAACTAGGTTGCATTCCTCTATACAGCTGAGGCCAATGGACTGACACATATAATTCTGTGCAGGATTGCAATCTTAATATCTCTGTATCCCATGGGATAGGCATTTGAAAATACAAGCCTTTTGAAATTTTGGCATATAGCTTATAACAGAATGTGTTTAGGGAAGACAAAGTGAATAGTTAGAAAAAAGTTGCTCTGTGTAACGCTGCTGTAGGTATTAGATCTTGTACTATAGGAATCTGTGCAGGTTTTTTTAAGCATCAGGAGGTAGTATAAAATAAAAACATCTGCACAGCTTTTTAAAAATGCTCATTGTCCTGGTGAAGATTACTTCAAACAAACCCATTACATAAATCATACATGTTAATTGTTTACATAAAAGCAGATGTGCCAGCTTCCTACCAGTACCTTCATCCTGATAATAAGAAATATTTCTTCTTCAAAGTCAATCTCTTGCCAGGTCAGAGATTGTTCTGATTAAAGTCATATGAATGCCACATAACTTCTCCTGCCTCCGCAGAGTCTATGAGTGCACCAAGATATAGGTTGTGATTCCAACATTACAAATAAAAACTTGACACTGTGGATGTGGATAGTAGTTCTGAACTTGTTTATGTAATGCAGACTGCAGGTTTGTTTGGATTTTTAAAAATTAACATAGTGGTGGTAACAATGCTACTACTTAAAAAAATAACATATTTTAAAAAGTGACTAGGTTTCTTCAAGAGGAACAAATTATAATTAGAGATCCCTTTGACAACCCAATCAACAATCAAGGAAGGCAAATTGCTTAGATTTCAGGCAGGTTCCTATGAAAGTATAGACTAGGGATAGGCACAAACCAGGAAAATGGAGGTTCATGGTGGTTCATGGTTCATGGGTTCTCACAAATCTTCACAAACTTTTCCATTTATCAAATCAGTTTGGGTTTGTGAGGTTTGTGCTTTTTCCAAGCAGGGTTGGTGAGGGAAAGGTATCACTGAACTGGCTTGCATCTAATAGATGGCAGCTCTTGCTAGTGAACTCAGAAGGCATTTAAATGCCTTCTGACCTCACTTGTGTGGCAGCATGGTGGCAGCACAACTCACCAGTTAACTTAGAATGCATTTAAATGCCTTCTGAGTTAACTTGTGACAGCCACCATGACTTCCATGGGGGGGGGAGGCATTGCTGAACTGCCTTGCATCTGGCTTTAAAGGGTTTCCGACCATTGCCCTGGGTGCCGCCATGTCTGGCCCACGAACCCTCTTACAAACTGAACTGCCACCAAAAAAACATGGCAGTGTGGGCAGTTCATGAACATCACAACTGCATGAATTGCAGTTCGTGATCACAAAATTCAGCTTATAATTCAGTTTGTGCCCATCCCTAGTACAGAGACACTCACCAGAGTGCCAGGAGTTTTACATGTGTGTCACTGTGAGTACCTCCCCCAACCCCAATTCCTAGTTGTCTAGCCAGTGTTAGAAACCTTGGGGCTAATCCAGAAAGGCCCCATTTTCTAGCAGATAGCTCTGCAATCATGGTTGCTGAGGAAATTACAGGCACAATTAATAGGCAGCAAGTAACTCACTTAATGTACTAGCCACATTCTCCTTCTTTCACGTAATTCTGCAGTCATGAAAATAGTCTTGTGGATAAATTCAGTTTGAGAACTGTAGTCAGGGTTTGGAACTCACAGGTGTTGGGTGCTGAATGAGGATTTGTTCCTTCCTACTGAAGCTTTTTTGCAGAGTTAGGTAGCCGAACTACATGAAGAGTACTGAGAAATGGTATGTGAAGTGTTTTCAGCTTGCAAAAAAGCACTATATAATATTGTAACTTGTTTCAGTTTGGGTCATGAGGAATGGAAATACAGATTCTATCTCATTAATAGGGCTATGGTTTACACTATAAGGGAGTGGGGAAGGGATCACAGTAAGAATCTTCCCACTCTTTAAACAAATGTCTAACTTGGTCTTTACCTTCTAGAGGTTTGGAGTCCAAGTCTGTTTGGGAAACAATGTCCTCTAGGTGGCAAAAGCACTTAAGACATTCTTTAAAACACTCAGCTGTAAACCTTTCTCTTTTTTGTTTTCGTTTTCGTTTTCTACTATGCCAGAAGTATCAGCAGGTAACTATTGATTCCCTTGTAAACAAGAATACAGGACTTAACTGAGATCTGAAGGAAGGAGTATCAAGAAGATAAAACACTTCACTTCAAGGGAAAGTGATTTCTGTAGTCTGGAGATCATTTATAATTCCAGGGAAACTTCAGGCCCCACCTGGAGGCTGGCAACCAGTGTTCCCTCTAAGCTGAGTTAGTGTGAGCTAGCTCACCGTTTTTTAGCCTCCGGCTCACACATTTTTGTCTCAGCTCAGGAAGGAGGGCTCCAGAGCAAACTAATTTATGCAGTAGCCAAATTGCTTGCTCACAACTTTAATGCCAGTAGCTCACAAAGTAGAATTTTTGCTCACAAGACTCCACAGCTTAGAGAGAACATTTCTGGCAACCCTATTGTATTGTTGGTACTTCTAATAAGGCAGTTCATATTTTTAGTGTTCTGCTTAGTAATGTATTTTGAACCTCTTTTGAAAAATAGGAGTAAAACACCCTAAACTGGGAACAAACAGGTCTCTAAATGGCATTCAGAAATAGATGGGGATGGCTAATTTAATCATCAGAAGCCAGATATCTCCCATAGGTTCCTTGATCGTGATGCAAACTGTAAGTCAAGGTTAGAGCTAGATCTGATTCTGAGAGTAGCCGCTATGTTGCATTGTTGCCCCCACATCAGCCTATTCTACATACTTTTCATACCGTGGACCAAGTTGTGTTGCTTTGATATATCCCTGATGATCATTTTAAAGCACTTCTGCTGATATAAGGCAAAAAGAAACATGATAACTTGTGTAAAGAACCATACAAAAAACTGGGGAAAAAACATAAGTGAGGAAATCTCCCAGCTGTACATACAACAATTACATCTAGGTCCCTGTCAGATGTGGCAGAAAACACACGGGGGGAGGGAGGCTATTTGTGGCGTGGTAATTTGACCCGCTGCTGCGTGATCCCACACAATGGCAGGTGAAGAGGAGTATTTACCTTGTAGCCTGCTCCCTTGAGGGTGCAGTGATGCCAGCCTGCTTCCTCAAGGGCTCAATGATGTCATTGGAGCGCGCTGGGGCGATCACTCCAGGAACTCTGTTCTCGGCCGTCGCACCATCGCTTGATAGTGCAGTTTACCTGGTGGTTTTTAACGGCGCTTCTTTGGCTGCCTCCTACAGGTCTCTGTATCTACGAGGTAACTACTGCATGTGATCGCGGCCATAGACAGACAACTCTATGACATGCAGACCTAAATTGTATAATATACTACTTGAGACCACAAGCCACTGAAGCTGGGTAAGGACATGTTGTGGGTTTCATCCAAGCAGTTACTGTTGTTCCCCACCAAGATCCCATACAGGCTATAAGTCCCCTTATAGGTGTTCTAAACCATATAGGATCGTGGAGTTTACCTTGCACATGTTTGGATGTGTGTACACAGGTCTCTGTAGAAACAAGAGCTCAGGGATGGGTAGGGCCAGTGGGTAGAGTCTCCAGCGTCTCCTCCATATATTTCTGTAGTGGGCTAAAAATAGCATTAGATGTGTATGTGTGTGTGTATATATATATGCTTTCTATTATGCAAAAGCTGATTATGTTAGCTAGAAATTATGCAGTTATATAGTGAGAGAGGGTGTGCTTATATTTAGTGCTTACTTATGTCACATCTAAAGCAAGGGGGAAGGAGGAAGAGGGGAGCAGCAATGGGAAGAAGAGGAGGAAATGTTGGAGGATGCAGCAGCCCCATGCTGGGGGAAGAAGAAAGACAAGGCAGAAGATTAGTGGTGCTGAGCAAGCCAGAGGAGAAGAAAAGAGGACCAGTGAGGGTATAGTATTTCTCCTGCCTTGTGGGTCCCCTACTTGTAAAATTCTATTTTTATATTGCCTGACTTATCTGTCACTTCTGGGTTTTCTGCTTCCTTGTTATGTTAGATGTAATGTGCAGATTTTAAGATCCACTCATTAATCATGACTTTGTGCAAGCTTTCCGAATGAACGGTTTTAGTGACTGTAATAGCCTGTATTTCATGATTTATTGAGCATTATGTAAATATTAAATTTTTGATTCATAGCAAACCTAAGTCTTTAGTCAGTCTTAAGGCTTGGGAGAGAGTCGTCATACAAATGCCTGGTATGCAAATCCAGCCACCAGTGATATAGAACAAGAGACTAGTCTGAGGGAAGATCTTACCCTGTTGACGTAAAGCTTTCTGTTCAGGAGCAATGACACAGAATTTGCAGCAACGAAAAATTTAAATTGTTGCCTCAGTTTGCTAAGATTTACTTTTAATGGATTCAAAAGGAAGAAAGTTTAATCTAGCCATTGTGACTGTGAAATGTCTAATGCTTGTTCCAATACAAATGATCTATTACTATGTTTGAACAAGATATAAATATTTTTCTTGAATCAGCTTGTTTTTAAAAACTCCTGAAACCTCCACACTAAATGGTGTGAGTTAAACATCTTTGAGATGTCTCCAGTGCAATCATTTTAAAAAGGTTAGGATCAGAGCTCTGATATAATTTCCTAGTGCAGCATACTCAGGTTCCTCAGATAATGCATGGACTCCATTTTACGGTCATCAAAATAATTGGCACTGTTGCTTAAATAAAAATATTTCTTTCAAATTGATTGTAAACACAAGAACATCCATTAAGCAAGAGGCAAATGCCTTTGTGTGTCAACCAAATTCCAGAGAGTCTCAGAAATATGTCACTGTCACCACAGATGTGCAATGCAGAATTTGTTCCAGTGCTGATAGGAAATATTTAGTCTGCTTCCTTCATTTTAGCCAATCAAGCCCCCGAAGGATTCTTAGTTGGCTGAACATTTTCATTTTGCAGGGTGACAACTATAGGTCAAAGTCATTGCCAAGACCTAACTAGTTAGCCATTCTGAAAGAAAAGGGGAAAAAACACCATAGATTCAACCTGGAAGTCTCTTTGAGATAATTTGGTTGTCTTTGGATCCAACCACAATGAAAATTCACTACCAAAGTTGGCTCCAAAGTGGCACAATATAGGATTCAGAGGCCAGCTTTAAACTTGCCCAGGTGTTCACATAAGAACAAGCACATCAAGCTGATAATTGGTTGGTGACTCTATGTTTGCCATTGCTAGGCCTGGGCCAGGTTTTGTTTGGCAGCAGGCAAGCAAAGTCTATGGGTAATGTCACCAGCTATTGTGTTTTTAAGGAAAAACTGCTATGGCAAAATTAATTAGCAATGGATGATGCAATTAAAGAGTTCATTAACAAATCAATGATTAAAATCAATTTCCTTTATTTTATGTCTCCATCTTGAAAAAGATATGGCCAAAATATTGAATCCTTGCTTTTCTGTAGTTGAGTTCTTCCATGGGGTTGATTAAATCCTGACTACCAACAGATTATACTGCTTTGCCCTTAGCATTATTTATCAAAACCATGCATGAAATTAATCATGAGAAGTGCTAACCAGCTCTGGATAACTCTTAAGAAGTCATTGACAAAATGCAGCTGAATGCTTTTTACTATCATGCTTATAAGGATTCACAGACCCACAGAAAATATGTGGCTCATGCCCACCCCTATTGCTAACCTCCAGGTGGGGTCTGGGGATCTCTAGGAATTACAACCAGACCCATAGCCAGATTTTTTTGGTTTGTGGGGCAAGTTTTTTTGTGCGGCAGCCATTATGCTTATACTCAGGGCTTTTTTTATAGAAAAACCCCAGCTGGAACTCATTAGCATAAGAGGCACACCCAACAGCAGAAACTCATTAGCATATTAGACCATACCCTGACAGTGTGGCTCATTAGCATATTAGGCCACACCCCATGCCTTCCCTTGGCTTGCCCGGGTACCCCATGCCCCCTTGAAGGGAAGGGAAGGCAGTTTAAACAGGCCAGGGAAGGCACGGGGAGGCATTTGAATGCCTCCCCAATCCTTCCAGGGCCCCCTTGGCTCACCTGCCTTAGAGTCGCTGGGGGGGTGTCGCTCTCCAGGCCTTCCCTCTGTAGCCACGCACATGCAGAGGTTTTGGCTGTAGTGGGCATGACCTACTATGAAGCCAGCCGGAACTCCGTTCCTGTGCGTTCCTGCCCCAAAATAGCCCTGCTTATACTTAAAAATAATAATTAGCAGCAAGGCTGGAGAGGCCCATCAGGCACCCTCCATGCAGCAGGAGAAGCAAAGGCTGTGTGCTTCCTGAACCCCCACAGAACTGTGGCTTTGCATTCAGCCGTTCCAAACTGGCATCCCCCCCCCAAAAAAAAAAACCCGCCCTCCCTGCGAACTACCTGGAGATATTTAAAGTAACAGGCAAACAGGCCAAGGAGAGGCTGTCAAGTGTTGACTACGGGCTCCAAGAGAGCTGCATGGGGGGGGGGGACAAGTCCTGCTCGCATCCGCTCTGTGTAGTTCCTTGAGGGCACAGAGGGGCCTCTATCAGGCCTGTAGCCAGGATTTTGCCAGTAGCTCTTCATTCAACCTCCACCCTCCCAACCCCCACTTATCACCACCCACCCAACCGCGATGAGTGTGACAGTTTAGGTGCCTACCGGGGTCCAGGTCGGGGTCAGAAAGGATCAGCCACACCGTCAAGCAAGCAAGCCAAGTGAAGAGAGCTGAGGATTTTATTTGGAGTTTGCTGCAGTTTGCAGTTCCTAGCATGGGAATGGAAATAGTCAACAGGTAGGGAGGGCAGGGCTGGCAAGGTCATGGGGTGCCGGTGATTCTAAATGAGGCTGAAGGAAGTGGTTCCCCGCATTTAACTATCCTGCCCAGAACGAAATTGTTCCTAGGGCTTTAAAACCCCTCAATCTGTTGCTATTATGATCCATTAATGTTTTTGCTTTAGGCTTGACCTTGGTGACCCCAAAGATCTTATTTTGCATTGGTTCACTTCTGATCTTAGTTAATATAATTTGACTTTTTTAGTTTTTAAATTTCAAAGTATGTATTTCCAGATTCTATTTTTTTAAACAAAAATGATCATGCTCACTAGCTGAACATGTTTGCCATGAACTTGAACTTCATGGCATCTTTACTCCTGATATGGTACGTATGCTGATGATGAACTATGCATAACACACACACCATCAATTCAGCAGACTTTCAGTACTGGTGATCAGATAAATGACTTCAGTAATTCTACAACAGAGAACCCTTCAGATCTATTTCTCATCTTTGCTTTGTAAATAACTTTGTCTGACACAGATGGTTGAAATTCCCTCTCCAGATGTCACTGATCTGTTAAAATTAAAAATTAAAAGGAAAAAAAACCAAATGAGGCTGATTGATCAAATCATCATTAGCAGAGCAGGGGCAGGGTGCTGGCGCAGCGTGCCACGGTGTAATTTAAATGGAAATGGAATGAATTGAAATGGAAAAATTAGCAAACAAATATAATTTAGTTGAATGAAAAGTTGTGGGGCGTGGATGGTCTACGGGCTAGATTACAACCGATCTCCAGATTATAGAAAACAGTTCCCCTAGAGAAAAGGGCTGCTTTGAAGAGCGGACACTATGCCATTATACCCTTCTGAGGCTCCTCCCCTCCCTAACCCATGCCCTCCATTAGCTCTACCACCAAATCTTCAGAAAATTTTTAAACCCAAAGTTGGCAACCCTATTCAGATTGGTTAATCTTAGGTAAATTGCTTAAATCTTCTGTGATGACTTACTCTGAAGGTATTATTTTGTGGTGTCCTTGCTCTTTGTTTCTGGTGTACTGTTGCCTGGGTTGTGTATTGATTTGTGCTGAGTTAATGGATGGTCTTTCAGCAAAGGAATTTTTCTAACCTTCTGAATTTATGGGAAAAACCCATGGAATAACTGTGAGTATAATAATAAATTCCATGTGATAAAGAATAAGGAAAATGAGAAATAGGACAAAAAATTATGCAAAGCACACAATAAAGCATATAACTATAAAATACAAAAAGATTAATCATTCCATGTGACTGAACTATATAGTCAACTGTCCGATGGAATATAGATAGGAAAGATTCATAGTCCAACCATCCTACACATGATTAGTAGATGATGGATGAAAGTCTCCTCCCTTGAGACAGAGGTTAAGTCAGTGCATAAGAGAAACCAGATGAAAGATTTCTTTCCCGAACAGCTACAGTGAATTACATTCTCCTTTTTTCTTCTTTGGCTATGGTTAATTGATCAGTTGTGGCCTCAATATTATCTTATGGTTCCAGTTGGCTGGGCGATGGTGTTCTGTTGGGCTACGGTGAAGACTAAGTTTTCTTTTTCAGTTTTATTATCTGCTATCTGCTCTTTTGGACTTGCTAGTTTGGGTTTTGCTTTGTTTTTGTTTCAAGGCAGCTGTTTTCGGCAGGCTCGAGTTTATTTCCTTTTCAGGATGTTTTCTCTGCATTCATTCTGATAAGACACTGAGTGTAGCCTAATTAGCTTTGGGTGTGAGGGGGGAACAGCTGGCATACAGACAGAGAGTGAGCACCCACCACCGCTTCTGTAGGTGTCATTTTTCCAACAGCAACCTTTTCCATCTTATTTTATTATAATTTTAATTGGGGTTTAATTGGGGTTTCTCCGGGAGGTCTATACTTTTATTGCCATTATTACTGATATTATAATTTTGAGGATGCGCTCTCCAGTTAAGTATTTGGAAATGGGACTATGGGGACTAAGAGGGCATTACCTTTTAGTGACTTAACACCACTCCTTCAACAACAATTTTTCCTTTGTTTCTGGTTCTAATATTTTAATGTTTTGTTTTTTGTGGTTGGTAACAGTGCATTAAATGATGGCATTATCTCTGTGTGTGTGTGTGTGTTGTTTTGTTTTATTTCTTGTTTAACTTGGTCAGTGCAATCTGCTCATGTTAAAAGATTGGTATGACGCCCCCATCCACTTCCCTCCCTCAGAGGCAGAATTAAGTGGTTGTGCACAGACTCTAATCTGGGAGAACCGGGTTCGATTCCCCACTTCTCCACTTGCAGCTGCTGGATGAACTTGGGCAAGCCATAGTTCTATTAGAGCTGTTCTTGAAAGAGCAGATCTTGAAAGAGCTCTCTCAGCCCTGCCTACCTCACAGGGTGTCTGTTGTGGGGAGGGGAAGGGAAAGGAGCTTGTAAGCCGCTCTCTCCTTTGGGTAGTGAAGGGCAGGGTATAAATCCAATCTCCTCCTCCTCCTCCTCCTCCTTCTCTTCCCTCTGTTTTTCTTTCCCTTTCTCACTGAGCTGCCCTAAGTATCTGTTTTCTCCTTTCCTGAAGAACTCTGGTTGTTCCACCCTGTCTCAGTATGATATTTTGGCTGTTAGCTCAGCCCAGGAACCTGAGGGAAGCATTGAGAGCCCACTTTAACTTAAATGGCACTTGAGGCATTTTGAAATTTCAGATTTTACAAGGTAGTTTCTAACTACACCAGACCAGGGACCTCTCCACTCTTCCGAGTTATCTCCTGTTTTAAATGAGTAGGGAAATTTCTTCACACTAGAAGATCTATCCCCTTTTCTGGTCTGAATGGGAGTCTTCTAACTACTCACTCCTCTTGCCAACCACCCCCAGTTCTCTATCTGTGTTAAACTGCTCTCAGTCAGGGCTGAATTCAGACTGAACTCCTCAGCATTCAGGAATCTTTCTCTGCTCAAGTGATGCTAACCAATCAGATCTCTTGGAGCAGCCTGTCACTCAAGGCTCTCTGGCTCTGTGAAGAATTAACCCTTCACAGTTCTTTACCTTTGTACAGTACTTCTAACCTTTTAAAAGTGCAGTCTGTCACAATTAGCTACAGCAGCATCAAATATTATCAGTCGTTTCTTTTATTCATCTGGGGCTCAGTATATCCCAGCCACCATCAAACTGTTTAAGGCCAAGGTGGCCACACAAAACACACAAAACAGGGGAGTCCTTCAATTCAATTCTTCTTAAATTCCTACATTCCATCCACGAAAATGTGAAATCATGTATCGTGGGTATAGCCCTTCAACCTGAATTGGGACAACCATCTCTTGACGTTTGGGCCTGGTTGAAGGCTTTCCCCCTTAAAATTAAAATGTTACACTCTGACATCCAAGAGAGCTACCTTAGTCAGAGAGGACTTTTATGTTTCCACTGGGATAAACTTGTTGAGCAATGACTACAGTTCCTCAATCTTTCCTTGGACTCCCTTTATTCAGGAAGCCATAAAAATGATCAAGAAACATCTGTTTAAATATGATTATAATTGTACAATCTGTAGAGCACAACGTGTTTGTTCTACTCAATTTGTTGGTATTCTTCCACCTGGAGAGCTCCCCAATTACTGCTCATATTTGACTGTTCCTCTCTATAGGCATGCTTTTATGCTGGCAATGGCATGTCTTAATGCCTACCATCTAGAGTATGCGTCTGTGGTACAGATAGTGTAGACACCCTGGATCACTTGACCTTTGAATGCAATCATTTTCTGATTCTAAAATCATTTAATTCTTCCTTTGCTCCAAAATATAGATTATATGAAGACATTACCTCTTTTATAAGAAGATAATAGCAGACCTATCACTCTTTTAACTGTGGAATTTTATGCATCTGTAACCTCGTTCAAATGGGGTCTAGCTTTTCTATATTTTAGTAATTTGCTTAAAACTAATAAGAAGCAATATGAGGTAGAGAGAGAGAATATTCTAAGTAAATACATAACTTTTAAAGAACACGGTAATGACAAAAGAGGGACTAACAGGGCAATCCTAAACAAAGCCCATTGACTTCAGTGAACTTAGCAGGGTGTTACTCTGTTTAGGATGGCAATGTAAAGTATAACTAACAGTAACTTATATACCAAGACACATGTACAATCTCACATTTCTCAACTAAGAAATAATTTGAATATAGCAATGTCCTGTGTAGAAAGGAGAGGAGGAAAGAAGATCCTGCAGGAGGCAGCTAGCTCTATCTAGACTGGACTTTGGAGGTTTTCAGACAGAGGCTAGATGGCCATCTGACTGCAATGCTAATTCTGTAAGTTTAGGCAGATCTTGAGAGTGAGGGCAGGAAGGGTTATATCAGTGCTTAGTTCTTGTGGCCCTTTCTTACACACCCAGGGAAATATGGATCTCCACTTTAGAGTCAGGAAGCAATTTTTCTCCAGGCCCGTTTGGCTGGAGATCCTGGAGGGGTTTTTGGCATCTTTTGGGCATGGAACAGTGGTCACGGTGGGCATGGAGGGGGAGATATTTGTGTATTTCTTGCATTGTGCAGGGGGTTGGACTAGATGTCCCTAGAGATCTCTTCCAACTTTATGATTCTATTATTCTCAAAGGGGCTTCTCCTTGTCTGTCTGCAGAATGCTATTCTTAGGCTTTTCTTACAGAACACTGTAACTCTTGCTCAGCAAGTAAGGTAGCTACGTTTATCTCTTCTCTTTCCTATCCAATTTGTTAGTCCTTAAATAAAGTTTTGTTAATCTTAAATCAGTTTGGTGTCCTGACTGCTGCATAGATACTCTGCCTAAGGGTTAAGCTATGCAGTAAGGGTGACTGCATAGTGCAGCTCATGGACTGTAATATTTCTGACTCCCTCATATAAAAATTATCTGGACTTTAGAAAGCTATTACATCAGGAAAACTGGACTGTAGACTACCCAGTCCACTCAACAAGCTTTGAAGCAAAGTCTGGTGGACATGCAGGGTCAGATTAAGGCCAACTGATGCCCTAAGCACAGGCCAACATTGGTGCCCCTTGGCCCTTCCATTGGTTAACTGACAGGACATTAAGACTCAATAAGTGTTTTTAGTATTTTATCTCTCATGTTCCTTCTCATAAATTTAATGTGAACTTCCCGTGGGGTTTTGTGCCTCTGTGCGTAAGCTGTGTTTTTCCTATAGATCACATCTATTTCTCTTTCCATCTCCTCATATGAGTCTATTTTTAATTGGTCAGTCAAGTTTTGGATTACTTTTTCCTTTAGATTTTTTTTCTAAATTCTCAGGTACATTTTGGCACCTTATTATTAATGCAGCTTTGTCCATTTCCAAATTCATCAAAGTTTCCTCGATTTTATCTGTTTTCTGATTTAATTCATATACCTCTTGATCCATCTCTTGTAATTTGTCTTCAGTGTTGTTACATTCTTTAGCTCATTTTAGTATTTGTTGTTTATTCTCATTAATTTGTTTCTTAATCTCTTCAGTATCTATTTTCATCTGTTGAGTTATTTCTGCAATTTTTTTTGAATTGGTTCTAATTCCTTTTTTATCATTTCACCCATCTTTACCTGTAAGGGCTCTATTTCTTTCTTCAGTAAATCAGGTAATCTGGTGTCTATTATATGTTTCGTAGTCTGTTCCACTATATCTTTTATTAGATTTTTAAAGTCCTTATTTTGCATTTGCTCCTTCTTTTGCTCGACAGTTGCTCCTTCTGGGTCCTAAGTCCCGCAGCCTTTCGTCTCTTCTATGTACTCCACTGCGCAGACGCAGACACCGATGTCGATCCTCCCAGCCGCCCGTCCGAGCCTCCGTCCTTCCTCCGCACTGATCTCTACAGCCGCCGCTCCGATTGAAGGGGGGGAGAGAAAATGAAAAGACAGCAAGCACAACAGTGAGATGAATGTAACTCTTAATATTCGGCTGTTCTTCGATTATTATTTTTTTGTTTTCGCTATTTTTTAAACCTGCCTCTTGAAGCGTCTCTCCCTTGAACTCTTGCTAATGGCTGTCTTAAAGGGAACTCATTCCCATTTTCCCCTATTGTTTTATTTTTTGGGGGTTAAATTTCACCTCTTAACGGTCCTGAAACAGTTGTGCCCTTTAGCTATAAACATGAAATTTACTTAGCTTCAGGTTTTGATGTGGCAGGATAACTCCAGTGACTCCACTCGGTTTTGTTGGTTACATCTTGAGCTCGGCGTCTTCCAAGTGTTCTTACTAGCCTTCCACTTCAAGGCAATTCAGGACTCCCCAAGACAATTGCCAGTCTGTCTCGGGTACTGAAAAAAGCCTCTTGCTTTCAGTTTTCCCCCTCTGAGGGAATACCAGAAAGGGGTGGTAGAAAAAAACCCTAAAAAGCTATAAGAAATAGAGCATACATGCAGCAGCCGCTGCTAACGTGCACTCTCTGTAAGACCGGAACCGGAACCCAGGCATCTAATGAAACCATCGTTACCATAAATGAAAAGACTATCAAGATTTTAAAAGACATCCCATGGAGAATTAGAGAAAGAAGGCAACCATATTATATGATAACAGAGCTACTGAAAGCACATGAGATTACCTATAGATGGCTTATCCCTGAAGTACTTTTGTTTAATCATGAAGGAAAGAGATATAAAATTGATTCCACATTTAAACAAGAATTTTTTTAGAAAAACATGGAGAGAAGTTTGTATGGGAAGGGGATGATGAAGAAGAAGGTGATGAAAATGAAAGTGAAACTGAAAAAGAACCCAGAGATGGTAATGATGAGGAAGAGAAAAAGAAGAGAGAAACCAGAGGACAAAGAAGAGCAAACGTCCCTTCTCTGCAAGTTATAACTCGACATAGAGCAAAGATTAACAAGATCTTTAACAAAAATGGGAAGAAGGAATAAACTGGACATCCTGTCAGTAAATGTGAATGGTTTAAACAATCCCCAGAAATGAAAAAGGATTTTCCAACAATTAAATAAACTCAAAGCAGAGATAATATGTATGCAAGAGACCCATATAAGGAAACAAGATGCAAAATATTTAAATTCTAAGAAAACAGGAGTTGTTTTCTATGCGGCAGATGATAGAAAGAAAAGAGGTGTTGCTATTTACGCCAGAGAAAGCCTAAACCCAGAACTCGTATATACATCAACACACGGAAGAATAGTTGCAATATCTATAAACAGAAAAAAGAAAAAATTACTAATCATAAATATTTATGCCCCCAACCAAAACCAAGAAAAATTTTATAAGCAGATACAAGATATAGTGGCATCTCAGATACACAATGAATTATGCCTTATTGGTGATTTTAATGTAGTCTTCGAAGTGAAAGTTGAGAGGAAAAAATTGAGGGAAAAGAAGAGAGGGGGAAACACTCTTTCAAAATATTTTTTGGAATTAGCTGAAGAACAAAATATAATTGACCTATGGAGAGTGAGGAACCTGGAAAAAAAAGATTTCACTTTCTACTCGAAGAGACACAATTCGTGGTCCAGAATCGATATGGTATGGGCATCAACATCATTAATAAACGAAGTCAAAGAAATAGACATTCTTCCTAGCACATTCGCAGACCACAATCCAATAAAATTGACATTGTTTGACACCCAGAAAAGGATGAGATGGCTTATGAATAAAAAATTAGTAAACAATGAGCATTTTGTACAAAAAACTAAAATGGAAATCAAAGATTTTTTAAAAAGAAATATTCAGCCGGAAACTTCAACCTTGATAGTTTGGGAAGCATTTAAAGCTTATATACGAGGATTGTGGATTGTTCATCAATGAAGAGGCATGGAGGAAAAAACAAAAGAAGACCCAATATGCTTGTTTGGTAAAACAAGTTAAGCAAGAAGAAGAGAAATCGAAGAAAGGTAGATATACAGAACAAAAGAAGACCCAATATGCTTGTTTGGTAAAGCAAGTTAAGCAAGAAGAAGAGAAATCGAAGAAAGGTAGATATACAGAACAAACTAAATCGTAATTAAAATTATTACAGCACCAGATGAACCTCATTTTAACACAAGAAATAGCCAAAAATATAGAATATACAAGACAATTTTATTTTGAAAACGCTAACAAACCATCTAGATAGTTATCCTACAAAGTGGGAAAAGAGAGAACGAAAAACTCAAAGCGTTAAGGGATGACAACCAAGAAGAAAAATTTGATTTACAAAAAAAAAAAAAAATTGTAGAAAATTTTTACCAAAAGTTATACCCGCAAGAAGTATTAAATCCACAGACAACCAAAGAATATTTATCAAAATGGAATAAAAAGATGTGTGATGAAAAACAAAAAACATTACTAAACAGCCCAATTTGAAATAACAGAAGCGATTAGAAAACAGAAAAGGAACAAAACATCAGGACTGGATGGTATACCAACAGAGCTATATCAAAGATTTGAAGAACAAATTTCACTCCCATTTAAGGATTTGTTACAAGATATAGCAACAAAAGGGAAAATGCCAAACTCCTGGAATGAGGCTCTAATTACCCTAATACATAAACAAAACTCAGATGAAAAAGAGATTAAGAATTATAGACCAATCTCACTGTTGAATGCTGATTATAAAATATTTGCATCCATAATTGCAACCAGGCTGAAAAAAGTTCTATCTGACATTATCCATCAAGATCAGGCAGATTTTTTACCAAAGAGACAGATTAAAAATAATATAAGGGTCATTCTGAATGTGTTAGAGTAGTATGAGCTGCATCCAGGAAAACAAGTAGCACTTTTATTCTTGGATGCAGAAAAAGCTTTCGATAGAGTGAATTGGGACTTTATGTTTGCAAACTGGTACTGCAGTGAAAACGTCTATACTATGGTTCGAGCAATATATACGACTCAGCAAGCAAAGGTGATAGTGAATGGTGACATGACACAAAATATATATATTCAAAGGGGTACAAGGCAGGGTTGCCCTTTATCTCCGCTACTGTTTGTATTTACTTTGGAAACTTTGACAGATTTAGTTAGGGGAAATAATCAGATAAAAGGACTTAAAGTTAAGAATGAGGTGTTTAAATTACAAGTGTTCACGGACGACTTAGTATTTATTATAGAAAACCCTATCGAATCACTCCCTTATCTATTGGATTGTATAGAGGAATATGGAAAAGTATCAGGCCTTAAAGTTAATTATAAAAAAACCAATATAATGACAAAAAATTGCACAGAAAACCAAATAATGCAGATTCAAAATCTATCCTGCATGAATATTGTTAAAAGAGTGAAATATCTTGGAGTGGTAATAGCAAAAAGAAATAACACATTAATAGAAGACAATTATACAAAACTACTCCATGATATAAAAAAAGATTTATTGAAATGGGAAGTGTTAAAATTATCATTTATGGGGAAAATAGCACTACTAAAAATAAATATCCTACCTAGATTTCTTTTTCTTGCTTAAAACATACCGGTATTAAGGAACAGCAAACCTTTTAAAGAGCTAGATGTAATGTGAAGAAAATTTGTATGGGCTAATAAAACAGCACGAATTAAGTGGAAAATATTGCAAGACAAAAAAGAAAGAGGAGGCTTTGGACTCCCAAATTGGAAATTATATTATTCTGCTGCAGTAATGGGATGGATAAAGGACTGGGATACGTTAGAAAATGAAAGACTCTTACCTCTAAAAGGGCATGACTTAGCCATGGGATGGCATGCATACCTATGGTATGAAAAAGAAAAACTGCATCCTAACACATAATCCTAACGAGAGCCAGTTTGGTGTAGTGGTTAAGTGCGCGGACTCTAAACTGGGAGAACCGGGTTTGATTCCCCACTCCTCCACTTGCACCTGCTGATGTGACCTTGGGTCAGTCACAAGCTCTGGCACAGCTGTTCTTGAAAAAAGAGCAGTTTGTGTCAGAGTTCTCTCAGCCCCACCCACCTCACAGGGTGTCTGTTGTGGGGAGGGGAAGGGAAAGGAGTTTGTAAACCGCTCGGAGACACCTTTGGGTAGTGAAGGGCGGGGTATAAATCCAATCTCTTCTCTTCTTCTCTTCTAACTTTAAGCAACATACGATAAGAGGTGCATTGCATAAGATATGGCAAGAAGTTAAAGAACGTTTCTATACACATATTCCAAGATGGATATCGCCAATAGAAGCATTCACCAGACCTTCTCTTATGACACATTCAAAATTGTTAAATTATGAAAGTTTACTGGATGAAGAGGATAATTTGACTCCAGAAGATGCCCTAAAAGAGAAAAATATTAATCTGACGTGGTGGGAGATTATGCAGTTAAGGACAAGATATGATATAGACAAAAACAAAGGTTTTTATTGTGGAATAACTGACCTAGACAAATTATGGTTATCTACAAATGATAAATTAATACAGAAGATATATAACTTTCTCTTTGACGATTATGTGTATGATGAAACAATTAAAAATACTATGCTCACATGGATGCACGATTTAGGAAGTTCTAAAAATATTGATATAGATACTTGGTCCAAGACGTGGAAATCTATGAAAGGAAAATGTTTACAAAATGGTTTATAGGTGGCATTTCTCACCGGACAAACTGGCAAAATGTTATCCAAATTTATCAAAAAACTGCTGGAAGTGTAAAAATAACGTGGGTACCTTTTATCATAACTGGTGGAGATGTAACAGATCACAACATTTTTGGCATAAGGTACATAAACTCATTACAGAAATTTTAGAAATAGATATACCATTATTGCCGGATCTTTTTCTGCTAAATATGGTACCTGATGAATATAGAGTAGATGATAAATATGTTATCACATATATATTAACAGCAGCACATATTCTTTTTGCCAGATATTGGAAACCAAGAGGGCATACCCTCTAAAAAGGAATTAATATACAAAATATTAGATGTGGTAGAAATGGATAAATTAACTACAATCTTACAAAGTAGAGATGATGTGTTGTTTAACCGTAGATGGAAAAAAGTTTATAACTGGATAGACAAAAAACAATGTATATAATATAATACATGACTCCAAAAAGTTGTTATTTTGTTGTAAAAGATTGTACATATTACCCAACGTAGGGACTTGGGAAAAATTTACAAATAAAACTTTTTTAAAAAAGACTCAATAAATGCTCACCATGCCAAAGAAATCGTCGTTTTTAACAATGCAGATTAAAGCAGATCATGGCAGATAAGGACAATTACACAAAAATTGACAGTGAAATTGTGGCAGTGAAACAGTTAAGAGCATGATACCAAAGGGGAGAACTCTGCGGTGTCCCCCTTCCCTTGGTGCTGTAAGCATATATTTATTTTTCTTAATGGTTAATCCAGGGCTGTGGACATGGCTCTTCCACTATAAAGAACCACTTCTTTCAGAGGAAGTCTCTTAACCTAGCCTGGAGAAAAGTGTCAAAACTATGCTAAGCATAGTGGTAGGGCCAGGGGTCATTTCCTGCAGGAGCGCACAGGAGCAGAGCTCCGGCAGTAAAGAGCCCAGGGGGCAGGCACATGCAACAAGCCCTACCCCCTGCTCCCAGCAGCCCTCAGAGCAAGAAACAGCCAGGTAAGTTGCAGAGCCCCCCCCCCGGCCCTCTGATCCAAAACCGTCCAGTGGCACCTTTAAGATCAAGTTTTATTCATGTACAAGCTCTCCCTCCTCTGCGAGGACAGATCTGCACATCCCCCCCCCCAATAGCTAGCAATCCAAAACAGTCCAGCAGAGCCTGAGCGGTGGGTGTTGCAGTGGATGGTATGACACACTTCCGGTGATGTCAGGGGGTGTGGCATATGCAAATAAGTTATGCTAATGAGTTATGCTAATGAGCTCCTGCACCTCTTTTTCTACAAAATGACCCCTGAGTAGGGCAGAAGCAAAGTTTCTAATCTTTCTCCCCTGACATAGTTTTTTTAGCAGACCATTCATTTTCGTTATCAGGAATACTCAGACATACAATCTGTCATTTCCCATCTACTTATTCATGAATATTATATCCCACGTTTCTAAAACTAGGATGATATCCTGGAAGTGTGCTGGCATCACCATGCATTGGACGGCTGCTTCCCTGTATGGGTGACATGGGGGCATGCTACTTTTATGATTAATGGGTGTTGTTGGTAGTGTTATGAACGCCACAGTTGCTATGCTCTCAGCTCTTTGGAATTGTTATTGTTGTGCTATTTCTTTATTCCACTGAGGGAGTATAGGATATCTTGTGTTGAGCTCTAAAAGTGTTATATGACCTGGCTCTTTCCCAGTTGCACTGAAAATGAAAGGCATTAGCTTTACAGTTCAAATTTTAGAGAGTCCTGTTAGTGCTAGGGGGCCCTAGTTCAGCTGCCCTAGGTTGGTTTGGCAACAAAAAGTTTAATCTGAAAAAAGTACATCTTCTAAACTTCCTCCTGTGCTTGGAATCCTTGGCTTGGAATGCCTAAACTGTCCCACCCTGAAGGTTCTAGTGTGAGATACTTCAGAGTATTCCAACAATCCATCACTTTTTAAATGGTGATGCTGCTACCTTTCCACAGACTCATGGATATTAGCACTGGAACCAATGTATTAAATAATTGGATCTTCCCTCTGCCAGTGGAAGATAGTTCATTATTTAATGGATTTTCCTTTACTGCTGTCTAGTTCGGTTTAGTTTTAAATGAATTAAGTGATTAAACTTTCCTCTACTTCTTCTCAGGAGAATGTTTCACAGACTTAGACCTTGCCTTTAGGACATTTTCCCTAAAAACTTCTCTCTTTCTCTCTCTCCCCCCCCCCTTTTTAACATCATATGTTACTTTCAGGTCAAATGAAAAGCAAGCAGTGTAGAAGTCCTAAGTTCTTACTGTCTTCAGCTGTTGCTCACATTTTGTTGTTTGGAAAATATCATGCTGCTTTACCACTGCTAACAAAACCAGCTCCTTTTCTTACATGAATTACCTTATTTTTACTGGCAGGAAATAAGGTAGCCTCTGTTGAAGACACATGCAATGATTCAGGTCTACTTATACCTGAACAGTAAACAAAGGCAACTGAAATTGAAGCAAAGACCCGAATATGTTGCCTAAGGCTACTCAATATTTATCAAAATTCATAATGCAGTAATATCAATCTTTTTCTAGGTTCTGCAAACCTTAACACTCTGCTCAGCTTCTTAATCTGTGCTTTCCTTTTGTGGAAACAATGAATGTATGTGGTAGCAAAAGTTTATGTACCAGTATTTGACTAGGGATGGACATGAACTGGAAAAATGCAGTTCAGTGTGGTTCATGGTGTGTCTGGCTCATGAACCACAAACCATCATGGATTTTTAGCCGCCAAATGAAAAAGTTCAGTTTGTGAGGTTTGTGATACAGTAGAACAGCCCTCTGGCATGCTAGAGACACCAAACTCACAGGGGATCTCTGGCTGACTCTCCTCTACCTGTCCTCCAATTTGGCAAGGATTAGATGTACAGGGTGTGAGTTACGCCCCCCCCCCCTCCAGAAGGTGTCCCCAGGAAACTGCTTTCTGGGGAAATGACAGGCAGAGGTTCAGGAAGTTTAGGAGTGTATAGACTGGACCCTGTGCAAGCTAGGTACATTCAAACTAGCAGGAGACCTCTCCCTGTTGCTCCTCTATATGTCCTCCAAGTTATGTGTAGATTGAACTTGGGGGGCTTAGTAATGGCCCCCCAAAGAAAATGCCCCCAGGAAAGTGCTTTTGGGGAAAATGTCAGGCACAGGTTCAAAGGTGCAAGTTACACACATCCAACACACAGAGAACCTATTGCTGTTTCCAAGGCTGGATAATTTTTTACTAAAAAATGTTGCTTTGAAGTTGTAATGTACTCCGCCATTACCACGTGCGCAACCGTTGGGCCATGCGGTCAAGCACAAGCCTAAAGCTTCGTACATTTAGAACAATAGCCAAGCGGATCCTAGCCCGCACCAATCAGAGGGCCAGGTTCGCAGCCGAGAGCCTATGGGACTCTCGGCTTCTGTAAATAACCTATAGGGTGAATAGGGGTGTGTTTTGGTGGTGGGTTTCTGTGCATATATACCAGCCTGCGCGCCGGCTTACTTTGTCTTGTTCCTGATTGAATAAAGTACTCTTGCTGAAATCACTCCACGTTTCCGAGTACTTTTCAGAAGTTATGTTGTTGCTTTGAAGTTTTGTAAAAATTTTGTTTGAGTGGAGGCAGTCTGTCTGGACATTCATGAACTGTCAAAAACCACCACAAACCGCTTGAAAGTTTGTGGAAAGTTCGTGCTGGTTGACCTGCCACAAGCTTCACTTCACGAACCACAAACTAGCCAAAATTCATTATGAACTTATGTGCGTGCCCATCCCTATCTTTGACTTCCTTTAGCCTACTGCTAGTTTAAACCAGGTCTCTCTTCATATTCTCTAGCTTCTTCTACTCATACTTCCTTTGGTCCTTAGTTTGCCTTCTCCTTTCCAGCAGCTCAGCCAGTGGCAGCTAGAAATGTTTTTGCTTGGCCCACTCTTCTGTGACTTCAGGGCAAGTATCCAATCACAGTATCCAATCACTGCCAAAGGTTCCACTGTCAGCAGCACCATAAAAAACTAGGGCCTTTCATCTTACTGCCCATGCAGTGTGCTTCATAATTCTCCAGTGGTTTAACCTCCAGAATTGGTCTGTGTGTGTGTTGTTAGCTTGAAAAATAGAATTCAGATGTTTCTGTTTATAAATCTTTTACTGAAAATACATCATGATAAACTTTTTTTTAGCTACTGAGGCAAATCACAGAGTGGATCCATCTCGCAATCCTGGTTTTTGTAGGACCCCATATGTTTATCATTTTAATTTTCTTCTTAAAAATAACCTATATAAATAAATAATTATGGGGGCTTCACTGAAGTCTAATTTAGAGATTAAAATGTTTTTCTTTCAAATGCAGTGATTGTAAATGGAAACAAGTTCCTAGTCATAAAACTTTTCTAAAAATTTTCAAAAATGATGTTTGGCCTACATGTAAGATACTTGGGACAAACAGTACCCAGCAGGTAATGATTGTAGCAGTCGGAACTCTGTATCATACTGTAGTTAATTGAAGAAAAGGGGGGAAAAGCTCTAGTGAGCAAATAAATTTCCACTTCAGATGCTAAAGTCTTGTTTCCCTTATATCACTCAGGGCCGAGCAGTTTCACATTTGTCTGTGGATCTTTCTTCTAGGTAGAGTATGCCTCATTATCATAGAATCCTAAATGATCCACAAAGTTACTTGGATAAACTGTTAGGGACTGTGGTCTATATTACTGCTTTTAGATTGCTGAAACTAGTATCCTACTACGTAATTTTTGCATCATTTAATGTGTCATGCATGCTTGGCTTCAGTTCTGTTTTTAGATTTCTGATCGGCTCTACAACCTTAATTTTATTGCATTGCTTATTGAATGTCCCATCCTGTCAATTGTATTGACTCAGTCTCTGTCTTAAGTCCAAATGAGAAAGGCAGACTATAAATAACATAAATAAGTCTTTACACCGTTTCAAAAATTTGCATATGAGGGGTATGCAATTTTTTATTTTTCTTTTGTTAACCCCCCCCCCTTTCCTGTTCTTATTGTGCTGCATAAGCAAAGACTTGACATGGGGGCTAGATGCCAGGTCAGAAGCTGATAGGCCAATGCCAGTGGGAATAAAATCTGTCTCCCCATTCCCCCATCGCCTCCCCCAGTGCCTCAGGCACTTGGTCCCATACAACATCAGAGACACTTTACCTAAATGTATGCTGGGAAAGGTAGGCCCCAGGATGCCATATATTTCTCAGATACCTCAGCTATGTCAGAAAGATCATCCAAGACTTACAGCAAGACACAGGGAGAAAGATTCTCTTCCTGCTCACTTGCCTGTGATGTCCTGCAGTAATGGTCCCAGCCAGGATGCATTCAGCACAGTAAGTGGAGAGCAGGGCCGACTTATCTATTAGGCACAGAGCCTTGGGCCCACAATACTTTTAGGGGCCCACAGAAAACGTTTTAATTTCTTTTAAAATCAGAAGAACTAAATTAACGTTTAGCATTGAAGAAAATGTTTTAATTTTTTTCTCATATCAGAAAAAAATGAACTGTTTAGGGCCTAAAAACATTTATTAAATTTTGCCTAAAACAAACAAAAAAACCCATTAAGGTATTTAAATTTATATTAAAATAATTTTAATATTGATATTATCATAGAATCATATAGTTGGAACGGTCCTCCAGTTGGGAGGGGCCCAGAAAGGCAAAAGTGCCCAGGGCCCACGAAAGTCAGAGGAGGAGGAGGAGGAGATCGGATTTATACTCTGTCCTTCACTCGGAATCTCAGAGTGGTTTACAATTTCCCTACAACAGACACCCTGTGAGGTAGGTGGGGCTGAGAGAGCTCTGAGAGAACTGTGACTGACCCAACATCACCCAGCTAGCTTATCGTGTTCATGGAGATTGGCTGTAATATTGAAGAGTTCCACAACAGTTCTTTAGTACTGTTTCTCGCAGTGGTTTTTAACATATAAGCAGTGCCATATTTGATAAATGCTGCTAAAATTCTCATGTGAATCTTGTTTTATGAAACCCTCCCCCCATCTTTTTTATCATGAGCCCTGTGCAGAGAAACAAATTTTGAGGATGGCCTTGTGCCCACTGGCTCCACTCCTAAGCAATTACACATAGATGGGGCTGTCTTTGTAGTACCTAGATGAGTGCAAATTGTACCCATGCCACGTACCTAGGCATAGGCGTAGACTATGTGGGGGTTGGGGGGCTCAGGCCCTCCCCTGAAATTTTCCAGGAGATACTGAGCCTCCCTGGGGGCAACCAGTGCCAGCCAGAGCCTTGCTACCCCTGCATCCCCCACTGTTAAGTCCGATGCTTAACAAAATAGCCAGAGAGTGATTTCAGCAAAACTCAGGTTTATTTCAGCTCGACGATCACTTCTCTAACACGGTACAACCTCTGATAGCCCGAACAGCTTTTCCATTGCAGCTGTTCGGTATTTAAACATTCTGGGCTAATGTAGCCACACCTACTATACAGTTATCAACCTATCAGGTTGAGCGAATAAGGACCAATCAGAATCTTTCCCGCTTATATACATTTGAACCTGATTGGTCGCATTAGTCTTGGACTTCAATCCCTGTTCAAGACGCAGCTTAACATTGCTTCCTTATGAGATGTTTCGCATTACATCTTAGGTATTCCTGGCAGCTTCAGAATACACTACACCCACCCCATTTAGAAAGCAGAGGGTTTTTTCCCTCCACTTTCTGAGACTAAGTTCAGCTGGGTTGGGACTGGGAGGGAAGTCAGAGAAGCTAAGCCCCACCCCCAGATCTCAGCAGCCCTCAGTTCGGCCTGAATGAGCTGGAGGGCTGCATGTGGAGACTGCTTTCCCGTGTCATGCACAGAGAAAGGTAAGGAAGCGTGTTTGCCCAGGAAAGCTTACACCCAGAAGAAAACTGTGTGGGTCTTTAAAAGTGCTGCTGGACTCCAAACCTGGCCAGCCAGGCATGGGTGCAGAGCTGTGCAGCCATCCAGTCCGGCGGATTTGAACGGTAGTCCTGACTGTACATATGTGGTGAGGCGAGGCCCGCAGGCTCCTGATCCACATCAGGCATGCAAGTGGGCAGAGGGCGGCTTCGGAGCTGTACCCCTGAGGGCCGATCAGCCTATGCTGGCTGGCGTTGGCGCATGTTTGGCTAGGGCTGGGCTGCCTAGTTTTGTGCTGGGCTCCAGGGCCTGCTTGGAAGAGCCATTTCAAATATAACCCCCCCTTGAATCCCCCCTCCCCCACGGTGCAGCGCACCCTCAAAGCTCAGCATGCTCCTCCTTTGGGCAAAAGTGGGAGGGGGGGTCAAAAAAGCTGTGGGATCTCAGAGCCCAGTAGCAGCAGCAGCCAGTCTGTCAATGGCCATGCCAAGGAGTTGGACACGACACTGATGCTGCCAGCACTGCTTCCAGTGATGTTAACTACCTCCATGTCATGAAAAGCTTCAACTGCCCATTTCCACACATTAGGCTATTTTCTCCAGGCTACCCTCGGCAACCCTACTTGCAGCCTCATTGACCATCAGTTACCCTGGATAAATTGCCTTTTCAACAGATAGCTCTAATGTAAGGTATCCACATTTTATTCGGAAAACTTCAACTTACTTATTGTGACTTTTATTTAGACCTTTAAGTTCCATGGCTTTCAACGTTAAAAAAAAAAGATATTGGCTGAATAAATGTTTACATTTGCAAAATTAAAAACAAAACACCTCTGCCTTGTTTAGTAAAGTTGAAATGTAGAACTTGCTTGCCAACAGCTTAAGTGTGAAGTTTCATTTAAAGAGAAAGAGAAAAGCAAGTTCTACGTGTTCAGTTTAAGGGCCGACTTTAAGACACCTCTTAGAGCCAGCGCTCAAGCCAAAGATCATGAAAGCATGAATCATCATGACAGGGGCAACATCTGGAAAAACAGTTGCAATAATCAAAGAAAAACTTCAAACCAAAGTGGCAAATGAGGCAGTTGAGTTTTCGATTCACAGTATTTATATTCAATTCACAAAAAAATGAATGACAGAGATAGAAACAGCTCCAAGCAAGGCAAATTCAGCCTACCAATTGACCTGCTGTAGATCATGACATTTAAAGACCATTCAGTTTTCTAAAAACACCAAGATATTTCCTAGTCTAATTTTAATACAGGAAATATAGGACCTGGATTGCACTGGATTTTCTTTCAATATCTCTTTCAGTAATGATAATGGCAAAAGAAATGTCCTTGTTGTTTTAGCTGCAGTAGAATAATGGGGAGCTACAGCACTGCACCACCTCATAGATTATTGAACAGGGATTTTATGAAATTGCTCAATCAGTATGAGTGCAGATGGCTTCCAGGAAAAGCTGTTCGGCCTATTCATACCACCACCACCCTTGTCGTGAGCAATCTCTGCATTTCAATCAACCACAAAATTTACGTTTTAACAGTAACAGTTGCTTGGCATTTAAATTAAATCTGCTCAATATTTTTCTGGGGGTTTTGTCATTTAAAAAAAAAATAAACCTTTGGCAAAGGCATTTCTGTCTGGCATTAAAAACATCAGAAGTGTTAGTGAGGGAATTCATTTTAATTGTCCAGAGGTTTCATTTTCTAGATTACCGATTTTCTCAAATTTGAGGCGGAGAAACTAGTTATTACTATAACATGAGTTGGGCATGGAAATCTATACCATAGAACTTATTCAATATAGCAATGGCATGCATAAAAACTGTCTTTATTTTTAAAAGCAGCAATCAAGTATAAAATTTTCACAGTCATATCTATGGGATATTTTTAATACCCCTACAGAACAATTCTATTATTCCAGTCCAATTACACAACTAAATATTAACACTCTCCAGTTTATAGATGGCTACTGTGTAATAATATCACCCAATTTATTGAAGAGACACAAACTCCAACATGTCCTGTTTATTAGTTTCCTACTTCAAAACAATAACATTTTTTTAAAGTGGGTTGGTCACTTTGATGTGTCACAGCACTTTTACTCAAAGCTTTACATGAGGGACTCCATGCCAGGGAAAGCTGAACCTGTTGAATTATATTAAAATATAGACTGCAGGCCTTGTCAGTGGATTCTCCACATGTCCCTAATAATCTCAGCTGACATTTCCCTTTGACTTTCAGATGTGGCATCCTGTATTCCATATGTATCTAATGACAAAGAGAAAAGAGAATTATCAGATTAGTCCATGCCACAATTCTCTGCTCACCTAGACATTGTCAGACAAGAAATAAATGGGTCAAACTGCAATAACTGAAATGCATCCATGCAATTGTCAGTAAATGCAGCCAAGAGAACATGCCATACATGCACGACAAGTAGTGTTTTATCCAAGTTGAAACACTTTATCCATGAAGTACTTTGCAAATAGGCCAGAGTCTCCCCGCCCCCCCAAAAAAATTTCCACTAACCATCTTCAGGACATAGATTAGAAAATTCTTAACCACCTCTAAAATGACAATGAAACCACCCATATTCCCTTATGTGCCAGTAGAGGTTCCTGCAGGTAGACTAAGCACATACAATCCAAGATAGTTCACCATGCCACACCCCAACCAGACTCTGATGCTAAGGTTCTGTTGTTGCCAAGCTGCTGCCTTATACAGCCTCTATACAGGTTATGGACTATGACTGCAAAGATGGACTATGCAAATAGTGTGCCAGGGCAATGGACTGAATGGTAGCCATGAGAATGTGCCACCCTACTGGAACGCTGGCATATGCCCAAGACAAGGGAATCCTTGTTCTGAAGCAATGTGCCTAACCAGATGTGGACCCATGGAAGACCTCTCTCTCCTGGAGAGACCCATGGAAGATGTCTCTTACGCCTGCACCTCTGCAGCCTGATGCCAGAAGGCAAGCCTGCCTCCCTGACCCTACAAACACACTGAAAAGAAGCCTTGCTCTACAAAGGGAACCAGGACATTCCTTCACAGACACCATAAGAAGCTCTCTTCTCCATCATGCAGGCACTTCCCCCCCATACCTCTGCATATTGACATCTCCAGGTGTAGCACGTACTCAGCTTCAACCTAAACAAAAGAACTGACTCCATGATAGGATTAGTCAGCAGTCACGTCCTTCAGCCACCCATCCTGATAATGCAGCTGTTGATCGTCAGATCGTTACTACCAATGGATCCAGGACATTGCTGTCTTTTGTCTTCCCCCATTTCCCTTAAGAGGTGTCTATTAGCCGAACATTACTGCAATTAAGGTTAAAGTGCTTGGGGCTCTTTAGTTTTGAGAAATGATGGCTGAGGCGTGACATAATCAGGGTTTTAAGATTATGAATGGGATAGAGCAGGTAGAGAAAGAAGTACTTTTCTCCCTTTCTCACAATTCAAGAACTCGTGGGCTCTCAATGACATTGCTGAGCAGTTGGATTAGAACAGGTAAAAGGATACTTCCCCAAAGAGGGGTTAACACATGGAATTCACTGCCACAGGTGGTGGTAGCAGCTACAAGCATGGACGGCTTCAAGAGGGAATTAGATAAACACATGGAGCAGAGATCCATCAGTGGCTATTAGCCACAAGGTATAGATAGCGACTCTGGGGCAAGTGATGCTCTGTCTTCTTGGTGCTTGGGGGGGGGCAACAGTGGGAGAGCTTCTAGTGTCCTGACCCCACTGATGGATCTCCTGATGGCACCTGGTATTTTTGGCCACTGTGTGACAAACTGGATGGGCCATTGGCCTGATCCAACATTGGCTTCTCTTATGTTCTTAATGATTAATCCCATTCTCATGCCCCATTAGCATCTAGATTTTTCTAGCACTTCCTATGTGACTAAAGAAGCATCAGCTTCAAGTCATTTTAGGGTATAAAAGGAGAGCATCACTCCATTGCTCTCTCATTTCTATCCTCCCAACCCCACTCTGTCTTGCTGGTTCCATTCCTTGTGCAGTTTGGAGCCCTCCACATGTGTTGCTGGCCAACTCATGATTCCCCCTCCCTAGTTATTTCTTTTTTCGCTGCAGATTTGACTTGCCACATCAGACAGGTAACGTATTGCCCACCAATGATATTTCCTGCTAATGCAAACATCTCTGTATTTTTCTGTCTAAGATTTCTAGATCTGTATTGCTTGTGTGTATATTTGACTTTATTGTATGTGTGAGAATCCTCCAGTAAAAGAAATCACTGCTTTTTAAGATCTAGTCTCAGTGTCTGCTTCTGGGATCTAGATAAGTCAGACTCCTGTATACATAGGATATTGGTCTCATAATTAAGAGAGAGAAGAAGAGAAGAGAAGAGATTGGATTTATACCCCGCCCTTCACTTGGAGTCTCAGAGCGGCTTACAAACTCCTTTCCCTTCCCCTCCCCACAACAGACACCCTGTGAGGTGGGTGGGGCTGAGAGAACTCTGACACAAACTGCTCTTTTTCAAGGACAGCTGTGCCAGAGTTTGTGACTGACCCAAGGTCACATCAGCAGGTGCAAGTGGAGGAGTGGGGAATCAAACCCGGTTCTCCCAGATTAGAGTCCGCACACTTAACCACTGCACCAAACTGGCCTATTGTCATTTAATATTCATATTTCTCACTGTTATTAATAAATTAAGGCAATTTGGCTAACACTGTGTTTGTGTTTGTGCTAGCCCTGAACTGCTGATCCTTCTGCTTCTGTGCAATACAGCTGTGCCATGTAGTAGCAGCCTGCACTGTGCTAAAGAAGGAATATGTGACAGTTCCTTGCATACCATCCAAAGGACCATTCAAGCCTCCCAGCATGCACTGAGTCAGAGCAGCTGTGTACCTCCGCTGTGGATTTATAATGACATGTAGGCCAAAGGTGTATGACTCTGTTTGCATTGGCACACTGATGGCAGTGCTAAAGCTGTTCTATAGAGTCAGGCTGCTGAGGACCTAAGATACATTTTCTTTCTTCGACATGGATATTTTCCATAATTATGTTCCCTTCTCCTGAGCTTAGATTCCCCCCCTGTAAAAACTCTTACAGTCTACATTTCTAGTTATAATCATCCTTCCTAAAATAGCTTTATAGTTTTCGTGTGGCATAATTTGAACATGTTGCCCTTCTCAGTCATTACTAATATATCTTGTTTATTTTCCCTTATTTGAAGACTTTAAAAACATATTTGGGTTCATAAACAAGAGAAAGAATACATTAAATCACAGAGAACACATTAAAAATGAATTACTATGTTCAATCTTAAAACTTACCTCTTACAGTGAATATGTACATGCAAGATTGCCTATTCTTTGATATGTTTTGTCTGAAAACAAAAGGCTGTTCTTCTCTTTTTACATTTGATTTCTGTGCAATCACTGTTCACTGTTTTCATCAAATTATATTCAATTTATTAGGTTATATCCAAGCATAGTTATACCCAAGCATAGTTATGAAAAACCTAAAAAAGGACAGAACAGACTTAAATTGAATTGTGAACTGAATTGTATGCATAGGTATTCATTCATTCTATCATTCACATTATTTGTAGTCTACCTTTCTCACTGACATTCAACACATATTATACAGTGTAAATAAATATGGTCAAAAAGATAAGGCATCCATTAAACAATGCAATAGAATTTGGATTGCAGAAATTTGAAACAGAGAAGCAACAATCTGGACACATTAAGCAATGCAGAAATTACACAGTAAGTTCATACTGACCTCAACAGACAATATGTACTATATACAGTAGTATAGGCCACCCTGTCTCTTTACCAAAACATCTTCCTGAACCATTTCATTACAGTCCAGGCCCATTACCTGTGTAAAAAAGCACTCCTGAACCACTCAGTTTTGTATAGTTTGCAGAATACCAGGAGAGTGGAAGTTTTTTTGACTTTTCCTAATAGAACAGGTACTTTTCTACTTCTCCATGTATAAGTCCCCTATTTGTGTGAAGGAAAGCCAGTCTTTTGATTAATTTCTCATAGTTTGTTTACAATAGAATTAATGGATTTTTTTACATTATTGAACCTCTCTGTATATATAATATGACATTGTAACAATTATCTACTCAATGTTTCCTGTTCTTATTATAACAGGGAGAGACAGCTTTGCTTTGTGATACCGTTAGGGAATATTCTTATTATTCTTTTAGGTATATTTAAAAGATATTCATCTGATACAGATACCTCAGTGCTGGGGCAGAGGGCAGGTTTTGCCTTCCCTTCACCCTAGTGGTATGTAGGAGAACTCACACATTCTTTGGGACGACAGTGAGAGAAAAGGACCAAGTGGTGTTGGTGGTGCCCTCTTCTTACTTTCCCACCTCAATAGCAGATCTCAGAAATTCTATCACTGAGGGAACAGAGACAAATGGGGAGAGTCAAACACAGCCTGAGACAAAATCTACCCTCATTTCCCTTTCTCAGCATCATCAGATATAGCTCCATTCAATGTTAAAGTGAGAAGATGGCAATGGTGTTCTAGATCTGATAGCAGGTTATGTCTGCATGGGCTTCCTATACCCTGTGTTTGTACAGGCTTCTATAACACTATACTATATGACAAAACAGATTAAATTCAGCAACATCAAGATCCACCTCATTTTTTTAGTGTAGCAAAAACAGAATCTGATCCTGTTCCAGGATTCTTTGGCCTACAGAGAATTGGGTCAGAATATTGCCTTTTATTTATTTTGTTCA
>NW_015164665.1:2765030-2777681 GCF_001447785.1 Gekko japonicus | reverse complement strand
TAATAGTTTTTCATTTTCTGCATATTTGTAGTGAACTAATGTATATCAAGAAAACCAGTTTAAAGCAAGTTAACAAAAAGAGGTCTTTAAAAAACAAAATATTTCTCTTTAAAACACAAAACACATAGCCAAAGTTAGATCAGCTTCTTTGTGCGTGAATGATTAAAAATTACAGCTTCCCTTATGGTATAATGCTTGATGCAATTCTACAGGGCTTGGAAGACAGAGATGTTCCGCCAGGCTTTTAGTTGAGAGCACCAGTGGGAGATTAAGACTGGCACCCTCATTTTCCTTCCTATGGCCCCCATGTAACCTGCCCTGCCCTGCCGCGTGGAACAGTGGTGTGGCCGGCAAAGGGGGATTCTTATATTACTATCTTGGATTGGTTCTAAATTGATTTACTGTTGGCAAATCTCATTATATATACTGATTGTATTTTAAATGTTTTATAAGGCTGTAAATCGCCCAGAGCCTGCTTGCAGGGTGGGCAATTCATAAGTGTAATGAAATAAATAAACAAAGGCCACGGTCACACGGGTCGGATAACGTGGGGGGTGTGTGTGGCTAATTGCCCTGGAGGAAACTAACACGCGGCCGCCCAAGCACACATCCCGGTCGAGGTCCCGTGGTTAGGGGGGAAATGCCGACCAGACGGGTATCCTGCGGTGCTGCGTGATCGCACCAGCAATTGCTCTTTGTGCACATGCACTGTTGGGCGCTGTTGCGCAACCTGCGGAGACTTGGGAGAAAAAAATAACTCTTGTGTGCAACGAACAGCGGTGGGCGCTGGATGCCACGTAAGTCCACCGGAAACGCGATCAGACGCCCACCCTTGCCCCGCGGTTTCCGGAAACTAGTACCTCGGAGGTACTAGTTTTTTACTCCGCATCTTCAGCGGGAAGCCTCAGGTTAGCCATGGGAGCTCTACGCTTTCCAGATGTTGTGGTGTGATCGCACCCGGAAAATCCACCTACCAGCCGTATTGTCAGCGCGGCAAATGCTCCGTGTGACTGCAGCCAAACTTGGTTTAAGCACTCCTCTGTGGTTCTGACTGGAAGAAGTCATTCTGTGGTAGATATTGGAAGCGATCCTCAGCAAGTCTACTCAGAAGTAAGTCCTCTGTTATTCAATGAGAATTTATCCCAGGAAAGAGGAGGAAGAGAAGATTGGATTTATACCCCGCCCTTCACTACCCAAAGGTGTCTCAGAGTGGCTTACAAACTCCTTTCCCTTCCCCTCCCCACAACAGACACCCTGTGAGGTAGGTGGGGCTGACAGAAACTGCTCTTTTTCAAGGACAGCTTTTATCAGAACTACGGCTTGCCCAAGGTAATCCAGCCAGGTGCAAGTGGAGGAGTGGGGAATCAAACCCAGTTCTCCCAGATTAGAGTCCTCGCACTTAACCACTGCACCAAACTGGAAAGGATTACAACCTTTCTTTCTCATTGTAACCCAGTGAAGTTTTCTTGTGAATGCTTAGGTGGTGGTAAGAGGTTGCCAGATACCAGCAGCCACTAACCCAAGTTTCACTGACTGCATTCAGCTTGGTGGAACTTAAATTCTGTAGGCTTGGCCCTCTTGTAGGATCAGGATAGTCAATGCTGTGTTTTGTAGCACATAGCTAGTTCAAGTAAGCCTGGGCCAAAGCTAAGCAGTTACATACTCACATACGTAAGTAAGCTGTTGTATCTGCCAAATTGCATATGAGCCATGCTGTAATTCACTTGAGTTCAGTTTACGGCATTTTGAAAAGAGATAAATAAGAACAATGTGTTTCCTCTCATGAATGTAGCATGGGGTACAATGCTCATCAAATCAAGGAATAAGCATGTATGTCAAATGCGCACAAGAAAATACTACATCTTCAGGACAGTAAAATCTCCCTAATTCCCACATGCTGCCTGTTTCTGAGCTGAGACTGTCCTTACCATTGGAACCCCCTCTCTGGTATCTACTCAAGGAGGCAGTGGGGACTGTGTGTTTTGTTTCGCTTGAAAGGCTGTTGTGCAAGTCATCCAAAGGGGAGTTACTGCATCTTCAGTGATATTTGCAGCTTGTTAAAATTCAAAATGACACACAACCTCCAGTAAAACTTTTTAGGTTCTTCATTCCCTCCCTTTCAGGAGTTTTGCACATCTGTTTCCGATGACTGTGAAAGAAGCTGTCAGAGCTTCAGTTACTCAAAAAGGCCTGTAAAACACTATGCAGTAGTTTTTCAGTTAAAGTAAATATTTCTGTATTGAAAAATTATAGAAATGGGTCTTTAGCTGTAATCACTCCACTCTATCTCCTTCCAGGTCTGTAGTCCTGGCTCAGAACTTAACATTAGCCTTGAGCATCTTGGCATCCTAAGCAAAGTGGGGAAATATCTCCTTCCATGTCTCTCCTGTTCCTCAGTGTCGCCTTTGCTGAACAATGTTTATTGCACATTGAGCTACATCAGGCTAGTACAACTTGTAATGCACTAAACCAGATTTGGCCCACCAGCCTTTTATGGCAGCCCACCAAAGACTTAACTTCCTATTTTTGCTGACTGTTTAGGGTTCCACAAATATGGGTGTGTGCACATGCATACCTCAAGCACTAGGAATATTTTATATCTGGGCTGTGCACAGCTTGGTGGATCACAAGTTGTGCAAGCCTGTGCTGGAGATTTGTGCCCATTACTCATCAAGCCATTCTTAAAGCTTCCACATACAGTGAATAATGCACTTTCAACCTACTTTCAATGCACTTTGCAAGTGCATTTTACTGTGTGAAATGGCAAAATGCACTTGCAAAGGATTGCTAAAGTGCACTGAAAATTATTCATTATTCAGTGTCAGTGCAAGTGCCCACTTAGTCTAGAACAGCAACCAAGATATTGAAGGTATATTTGACTTGACTTGACAAGTTACTTCTATATTATGAGCTACAAAGTGCTTGTGCCTGGAAAAGGCAATGATTTCAGTCATCACTAAGACCCCTTTCTGCGTGCTTGCTCAAGTAGTAGTGTTACCAACCTCCAGTTGGGACCTGGAGATCTCCATGAATTACAACTGATCTTCAGACTACAGAAATCAGTTCTCTGGGGAAAAACTGGGTCTTTGAAGGGTGGACTGTATGGCATTTAACACCACGGAGATCCCTCCCCTTCCCAAACTCCACCTTCTCCAGGATCCACCTCCAAATCACCAAGAATTTCCCAACCCAGATCTGACAACCCTAAATCAGCACCATCTCCCCAGCTTCCAGCATTGCTCTGTCAGGAGGCATTGCATGGGAAATTTGTCATATAAGGACTTTTCCAAACAAACTTCAGATCTGCTGTGTACAACAGAGCTATAGCTCAACTGATCAAGGTCTTTGTTTTCTTTAGTTCACTGAAATAATTGCTATCCCCCCCTTTTTTTCTTTTGGTCTACTAGGAGCTTCCCTCTAGCTATCAAGACTAGCTGCATGTGACAACAGCAGTTAGAAAGTTAGTAGGTTGATCACATATTCAGCTTTCAGGGAAACCCACACAAAAGCAGCTACATGTAATGTGCTGGATCCAACAAATTTTTCCACTGGTGAAGAAGAAAAGAGTCTGAAAACCAAAAAAGAAAAGAAAAAAGGTTATGGTCGGGATCATGGGACATGCATGCAAAAGCAATATGAGATGGACCGCTGTTGTAAGGAGGGGAAGTGGGTGAGACTAAGCAAAAAAGCTGGCTGGATGCAGTACTATGAAATACCCCCAAAGACACACACACATAGAAGAAGAGAGAAGAGATTGGATTTATCTCCACCTTTCACTACCCAAAGGAGTCTCAAAGCAGTTTACAATCCCTTTCCCTTCCCCTCCCCACAACAGACACCCTGTGAGGTATGTGGGGCTGAGAGAGCTCTCCCAAGAACTGCCCTTGAAAGAACAGCTCTGAAAGAACTTATGACTGACCCAAGGTCACACCAGCAGCTGCATGTGGAGGAGTGCGGAATCAAATCTGGTCCTCCCAGATTAGAGTCTGCACTCCTAACCACTACACCAAACTGGCTCTTACCACTACACCAAACTCTATGCACACAGACTCCTACTTACGGTGTTCAGAAGCTGTATATTACTAAAGCAGGCTGCTGTAGATATTTCATAATCTCTATACAGTTTTCAAAAAGAAATGATACTGCCATACGCTAACAGAAGAGTAATGGGTTTTGATGCATCACTGATCTAGATCTCCCAAAGCCAAAAATACCAGAGATTGATCTTGTAAAACAGAAATACAGATCAGAACTAAATGATGCCTTGTGAAGAATTCAAGGTTTCTTCCAGGTTTTCCATCCCCTGTTCCAATGAGGGAATATGTGAACCAAGTACTACAATAAAAGGTAAAGGTTCCCTTGCTCGAAAGCCAGTCGAATCCGACTCTAGGGTTACGGTGCTCATCTCCGTTTCAAAGCTGAAGAGCCAGCGCTGTCCGAAGACATTTCCATGGTCATGTGGCCGGCATGACTAAACACCAAGGCGCACGGAACGCTGTTACCTGGTATACTTGCAGTCTCTTGCTTTCAAACTGCTAGGTTGGCAGGAGCTGGAACTAGAGACAGGAGCTCACTCCGTCATGCGGCACACTCGGGTCTCAAACTGCTGAACTACCGACCTTCCACAGCCTGCAGTTCAGTGTCTTAACCACTCGAGCCACTGCAGGCTCAATAGCTACAATAGCTACCTGCTATGTCAGTAAGGTCTAAGTTAAAAAGGAAAATGTTTGTAGAAGCGAAGAAGTGTCTATTCTGCTGGCTGAGGCAACTTGTCCCACTACTCCTTCTTGCCCTCTGGTTTAATTGCTGCTTGTGTGCGTTTTACATTTGTACTTTAGTTTTCATTTTGATTGTTTTATGATGTGTTTTTATAGTTCTTTGTTTTAACTGTTAGCCTCCTTATGAATCTGATGGGACAAAAAGGAGGGGTACAAATTCTGTAAATAAATATTCTGAGATGCGTTGAATTTGGCATGAAATCACCTCTGTCCTTTTCATATATAATGCATGTGTTGTGTGCGTGATTTTTACCTTTAATGATGGCCCTAACATTGTTGTTCATGTACATATTAGAAAGCCATTTTAATAAATAAGGACATTATTAATGAATGAAAATTGCACGCACACAAGAAAACCCTCGCATATTTTGCTAAGATTTACAAAACATGCTCTCCTCATTGAAAACAAATGTTAAATTAAACAATCTAAACAAAATTGGCTTGAAACTTAGTCCTCAGTGTTCCATAACACCTCTGAAGAAGACCTCGAAGGTGGCCCTGCAGTTGTCACCTTCCCTGTGCCATGTTACATTCTGTTCTTGGGTCAGCACTAGCAGGGTTATCTGAACTCTAGTCTAGAGTACAGGAAGATCCAATCTTTGCACTAAAGTTTTTCTTCCCTCATGCTGTTGCCTTTGGATATGGGTAAGGCACAGAAGACTAATAGTACAGGAATGGTGGTAATCAAAGGAATCCTGCTTGATTATTAACATGGTGCCTCTGGGCTGCTGGGATAATGACCCGTTTATCTCTTGCGTGTATTTTTAGTCCTTTCAATGAATAGTATATTGTGCATGTGGGGATTCAGGGACAAGATCTATCTTGCCAAAGCCTCCTGAGATGGAGAGGAAGGAACAGGAAAGAGATTCAGGTGGGGAGGGCACCTCTGCTACAAATGTAGCAGGCAGCTAGTTGTCATTCTCAGCCAGGAGGAAGGAGGCCTGTTCTAGAACAATATACTCATCATGTAGGGTTGCCAACCCCCAGGTGGGAATGGAGGATCCCCTGATTTCACAGGCATCTGCCCGCCTCTGGCCAGCTGGCCAGCAGGGGAGGCCTCACCTTCAATAGCCATGACTCGGCACATGCCCAATGTGATGATGGCACACAGAAGTGACATCATCACACTGGGGACATCATGCGGCAATGTTATTGTATTTGGGGCATTGGTTACCATAGAGTTTTGCCCAAAATACCAGAGTGTTACTGCTCAATGTCTCCGGTGTGATGACATCACTTCCACCTGATGTCATCACATTGGAGACGTCATGCACAGTGACGTCTCCCCACCCCACCTCCCACTCCCAGAAAGCTCCCTTCCACCACCCACCGGCAAGCACCTCGCAACCTTATGTTCATGAGAAAGGGCCTCGGGAAGAAAAGGCCCTACTCATGAGCTGTGCAGCAAGCAGGGAAGGTTGAGAAGCTACAGATAAAAGGCAGATGAAGACAAAGCTGTTTGGTGGGCTTCTGCTCAGGGAGAGAATGAGGAGTAGAAGAAACTGGATAAAAGTGGCTCAGTCTTTCTGCTGTCTTGGACCAATAGCTTGTCCCACCACTCCTACCTCGTTCCTTCCAGAAATGTTGTTCTATTGCCAGCAATAGGGCAAGAGCAGACTTCATCAGTATCATTATACACTTACTACTGAGAAGAACAGCCCTCATAAGTGACTGAATGAAAATTACAAACATGTTGTTAAATATTTCCTATATGAAAGGCAATTAAGGCAGAGCATACCAAGTAGAAGTCCTACTGGAATAAATGGGTGTTGTATGGTTGATGGATTGTACCAGTTATCATACATGTCAAAAGTAAGGACTTTTTTTCAGTACCTGCTCCCTGTGGTTGTTTAAGTAGAGATGCCAGTGTGTAAGCTTGGACTTTCTGCATGCAAAGCATATGCCGTTCTACTGAGCCCCAAGGGCCTCCCTTTCTCACAACAAAAACATAGAAGCACAACTACAGGATAACTAACATTTGTACAGATCTGAAAACTGACACTGAGCAAAGTTTCATGTTTTGAATTCACCTTGAGGGATAATATTTGGGAACACTAAGGTGCATTTGAAGGAAACAATATTCACTATTTGTTTTTGTTTTTTACCAACTTCAAAATATTTACATGTTGTATTAGCATCTTAATGACATTAAATCACTCCCATCCTGCCATCCCTGTATGGATTTATTAGTGGCTGGATCCTCAGCTCCTAAAATCTGATCTCATAATCTTATTGTAGAGTTGGTATCAGTTTATTCTTTTATGTATATGAGTGTATATAATTTATGCTGGTCTTTGACTGTATTAATAAATCTGAATCTGAATATTTATAGAGTTAGATTACATTTAAATAGTGTCAGTTGAAGTAACATGTGCATAACTCTGTGGTACTATTAAAACATAGTAACAGAATAGCACAGAATTAATTATGAATAGTTGTATTTCATTAGCTGTGGTTTGCTGGTGAGTTAGGATTTCTCCGCCAACTTATATATTGTATATACACTGTTTTTATTCACTAGTATGTATTGGACTGTTTTAATTTAGTTTTATATCAAAAATGTATACTATCCTGTTGTAAGCCGCCCTGAGCCCTACTTTAGGGAAGGGCGGCCTAGTAAATACAATTTAATAAATAAATATACTTATTATTTATTCTATAGTCCTCATCATACTACATATGAGTCAAAAGAGTTATGCCTCTGAAAAAGAGCCCAAGGAGTCCAAATACGTTCTTGTGTTAAGCTAAACGGGCATTTTTATATCTGAATTATTTGCAGGTAGCAGCTGTGACTTAAACAGTTATGAGGAGTGGTAACTGTGCCACCTGACCACATTAGTGAAGTTTTGAAATGAGCCATCACTTCAGGGATCCATCCTCCACACAAACCTTTCTCCACATACCCACATGCTGCAGCTCATTTTCACACAATAGCCAATCTAATGAAAACCATCTGAGGGGATAACAGTTAAGGACAGAGGATTTATGGTCCATGTTCTTCTTGTCTCATGTGAAGAATCCCATGTGCGTATGTGCATCTGAGTTAGCTGTGAATAACTCATGGTCCAGACAGCCACACTGCTTCTTTTTCAAAAGATTTTTTTTCCAATCAGAAAATGGTGTTCATCATCAAATAGCTCAAGAAGTGATAACTAGGCCATGGCAGTGATGCACACGACTATGCACAATTCGCTGTAGAGTGATGAAGCTCTACGATGGTTTCCCATTTCCCTCACAACAAGGCCAATTAGGAGGAAATCATAAAATAAAGGAGGAGTCTTCTGGCTGTAAAGAGATCATACCTGCTGGTCTTGTACCAGACATCTATGCAGAAAGCCAAATATCTGCAGTGAATCCTGCATGTTTACAAATCTCCACATGTAGGCTTTGTGCATGTGTTTGGGTCTCTGCCTTTTGCAGAGTTTACATGTATAATGTCGACATGCATATGTTTGTACATAAATAGTGCTCATTGGAAATATTTGGCTGAATATGTGGTAGGGATCCTGTTCCTCAGCAGCATAAAGTGCGTGCTGCTTTGAATGCATGAACTGGACTACTGGTTTAAAGGTGTGTGCACATGTATCACTGCTCATATGGCTATCACTGCTCATATGGCTATCACTGCTCATATGGCTATCACCTTAAGGAGAAATTGGAACCAAAGAAAATATTTTTCCTTACTCAGTTGCCTATATTGATATTACAGCCACTTTTAACTAGCTCCTTAGCATGTTAGACAGTTAACAGGCTCCTTAGCATGACAGCATAACCACTGGGACTAGACAAGCTATTTTGCTAAGTACTCTATTAAGCAGAAGGACCTCAGCCAAGTTGGCAAACTTTTTGTATCATCATAAAATTTCCCAGAGTGAAAACTATGCTCATTTTCTTCCCTGGCTTTAACTTCTTTAAAATTCTCATTACTCATAATAACATAGCACTATCTCCCTCTTCCCTGTTTAACAGGCTGAAAAGAACATGTCGGGTTGTTCTGGTTCCATTTACCACCTTTAAAGAGGAAAACACACAACTGGAATCGATTTGTTGTGGTTGTTGTGCCTGATACTCTTTCTAAAATGTTCTTTCTGACTACTGCCAATGTGATGACAGCAGAGACAGGGAGAAAAGAAAAGGTATGTAGAGGGAAGGAACAAATGTGTTTGGAGGGGAAGGGACATACAAATGTTGAAACAGGAAGGTGGCGGGTCATTTCTTGTTTTCAGGACTGAGATGAATTAGAGCCACTCACAACACTACGCATACCTCTGCTGCTGAAAATGGTAGTCATGTGCCCAGCTCTTCCCCACACGTTATGACATCATATAATTCCTCTTCTTGTGCCAGCAGCAGCTATTGATATGGGGCAGGAAAACATAAAACACCATGATGTGACAACATGGGTAATTAATACTAGGGGTTACAGAGGGCCTTAGCTCCCACCCTCAGTGGACATTCCTTGCCCCAGCCCAGCAGCTGTCAGGAGAAAAAAAGTTTTAAAAACCCTGCTGGTGACAATGGTATTACATCAAGCCCTGCTAGGAATTGCCAGAACCTCTATTGTTTTACCAAATAATTCCTGGCCATTCCTAAAGAGGTATGGCATCACAGAAGTGACATAATGCTGTCACCAACAACCAAACTCACAGGGAAACTACACCTGGGCAGATGGCCCCAAGCAACTGGAATCAAGGCAAGCATTCCCCCATGCTTGCAGCCCCCCCCCAAGTCTCCAAAGCATCTTCTGAAGGATGAAAAGACAGACATGACAAAAGATTTTCGACAGGGGCTCCCCAAATTTACCCCATCAGAGATGGTGGGCACCCCAGCCCCACCAGACAATGACTGACACATTCTCACAGCCCCCCCCCACAACTGAAACAATCTGCTGAAACAACATCCCCCCCATTTCCCACAAGTTGCCAGGCCTGGCAAGCCTAGAATTAGTTTAGACTTGAGTGAATCTCATAAAAGTTGCTTTGATAGGGCTCTCAACCTCTAGAGTTTTCCTGAAATTACAACTGATCTTAAGGCTACAGAGATCACTTTCCCTGGAGGAAATAGCAGCTTTGCAAGTCTCTGGCATCCCATCCCTGCTGTGTTTCGTCCTTTTCCCAAAATCCCAGCTTCTTTAGGGGTGTCAATCTCCAGGTGAGGCTTGGAGTTCTCTCAGTATTACATCTGATCTCCAGTCTACAGAGGCCCCAGTCACATGGAAGGTTTTGGCCCGGGAGAGGGACGGCTCCGGGGCACAGCAAACGGGCGTGAGCACATCGCAACATCTGGGAATCAGCGTGCACCCGTCCCCGATCCGTCCCTTCAAGCCTAAAGCGCGCATCAAAAAAGAACCTGTAAGAGAGCAGGATATACCTGGAACGCCGCAGCAAGCGTGGCCGTGGGATTGCTGGTGCACTCGTCTTCGGTAGCAATCCAGGCTCTGATCGTGCCGGGGAGGAACTGCGCTAGGGCTGCCAAATCTCGTTGAATCACGGCGGGGGATTGTCATTCTTTACAGGAGCTCTGCCGCGGGGGATGGCAACAGGCGTTGCACCGCCGTCGCCAGGATATGATGCTATGCGTCGCTCTGGCAACGGGGCTGTTTGGAGTCCAATTTTCCAATTTTAGTATATGTGCTGCCGAAGCTGTTATAGTAATAGTAATAGTAATAGTAATATACTTTATTGTCATTGTACATAGTAAAACGAAATTAAGGTGCAATCATTTGGTGATCTACAAGCATACTCATATACACTCACTGTTTGGAGTCCCGTTGCCAGAGCGACGCGTAGCGTCACATCCTGGCAACGGCAGTGCAATGCCTGTTGCCATCCCCCGCGACAGAGCTCCTGTAAAGAATGACAATCCCCCGCCGTGATTCAATGAGACTTGGCAGCCCTAAACTGCGCAGCGGCTTAGGGGATCTGTGTGATCCGCCACGTGTCTCTTTTGGTGCGGCTTTCAAAAGCCGCACTTTGCCCGCAGCAATTTCCCCCCGTGTGGCAGGGGCCACAGATCAGTTCCCCTAAAGAAAACAGCTGCTTTGGAGGGCAGATTGTATGGCATCCCAACCCTGCTGAGCTCCCGCCCTCCCTAGGCTCCAGCCCAAACCTCCAGGAATTTTCCAAGCTGGAGTTGGCAACCCTACATCCACTGCAAAATAAATGCATTCACAGAATGCCCTAAAGAGCTGTTACTGTGACCTCTCTTGGTACTGCATTCTGTTATTTACGGTATATGAGACGTTTTGTTAAAAAGCTTATTGAACAAATTAGAAAACATTCACATAAAATGCCTCCACTTGGCAAAAGTGAGAGTAGTTTTGCATCATGTAACGATATATGTTCTGTTTGCAAAACACATTAAAGTATTGTGCAATGACAATTGTAGAGGGAGATGCTGCAGGAGATCCCAAATCACCATTCAGATATTCTCGGTATTAGTTGGATGTAAAACAGAGGGTAGAGCTTAAGCAAACCCTTGAGCATAAGGAAGATTGATATTCTAAACTTGGAGTGTAACTGTTCAAGGGATTTCCAGACTCCCCTGCAATTGCATAATATGCATGTTATGGCACAATCCCAAAACACGGATGTATTTGGATACACTGAGACAAAATACGTGATGCTTGCAAAACTAATGCCATCTGGGATGAGATGTCTAATCCATGTCATGAAAAGTCTTGGAAAGATATTTCATGAATTTCCCAGGCTGGATAGAACTTTCACCATAAAACATGCAAATTTACTCATGAGAAATCTCATTGAACATTTGTGGGGCTTGACTGCTTTATCTGGGCTGTGTACACATAAAGCTTTCTTATTCTGAGTCTAGCCAAAGGTCTCTTTCCTACTCTGATAGGCTGTGGGTCTACACGGTCTTGGGCAGAGGTCTTTTACATCACCTACCACCTGATCATTCAACTGTCAGTAGTGGGGAATTAAGCCTCTAAAAGTTGTTGCTGTAGCACTGAGTTACACAGCCCCCTCCCTAAAGAGAATGTCTCCTGGTTGCAAATTTCCAAATGCATACAACTCCCACCTATGAGCAAGAAGTGTAAATATTTTTGCATTGAACAAAAGGTTTACAGTGTTGTTGTTGGTAGCTGGAACTCTTCATGCAAAAACGCTATCCCCTGCAGAACAGCTACCTATGAAGAGCAGACCACTGAAAAAAAACACTTGTTTTGCCCACCTAGTGAATTTCTAACTGAGGTATGAGTGAGAAAACTGTGTGAGAGAATACTGGTCAAATGAATGGAGGATAGTGTCATAGGTGAAATTATGGATAGTTTCTAAGGCTACACTTAGAGACTATGCATTGTATTACAGATTTATGAAAAGACATTGCTAACATGCAGGAAGTGCCAACTTGCCAAGGTAAGTCTTCGCAAGGCCAGGGACAACTCAGCTGTAATCAGTGTTTACAGTCAAATGATCTGAGCAGGTGAGGATTGTGACCATCTAGCTGTCCTGGTTCTTAATAGCCAATGCCCCTACCTGGAATTAGTTAAAAACTGCCCAATTTGAGATGGGGGAGAAAAGAAGTTCAGAGTTCATTCATTGGTGGTAGAGGAGCCATGTGATAGGCTTGTTAACAACCTTGAGGGAAAAAATGTTCTGCCCTCTCAATAGTGACTTACTGATGTTATTTTTATTTTTATTCCTGTTGTGAAAAGCATCAGCTGCTCTTTTCCATACATTAAGTTTCTGTTAAAGAGACAGGATGTTTTTCTCCAGGCAGATTGGGAACTCAGGTGGGAGGGTAGGGATGACATTACAACATTCACAGACATATCGCTTGGGGGCAAAGCTCCCTTGCATTTTAGGGCCAGAGACAATGAGACTGAAGATGGCTTCTAGCCCTTGCTTGTCTG
>NW_015164665.1:2739026-2764974 GCF_001447785.1 Gekko japonicus | reverse complement strand
CTATTTTACTTCTGGAGTCATACAGACCAAATCATTAGTAGTTAAGGATTTAACTGAACTTATCTTTATACCTTGGATTTCTTGTACCCTCACAACTAATTCCTCACACAGAAGCCGAGGATCCTGTCTTCCTGAAAGCAATAGCAACTCACAAATGCTTGAACGGCTTTCCACTCTCCTTGGGTTCAGAAACCATCACCACTGCATAGTCCTTCACGATCTTGTTCAGGCTGAGAGATTTCATAGTGTTACCAGCCAAGTCCTTAATGAAACCCAAATTCTTTCTTGTTCCACACTGTAGTTTTCAGGTATTTGCATCCCCTTCTCCAAGAAATTCATGGTGTAAAATTCATAGATTCATACCAGAGCATTCAAACAGTGCTCCTTCCTTCCAGTTATGGGCTAGCATTATTCATTTTTACATTCTGTCACGTGTGTGTGTGTGTGTATAACTGGGGAAGACAGGAAATTTGTAATAACCAGTATGCTGTTTAGGAGAAGTGATACTTCCCATTACAAAGGATATGGTGGGTGGGATGCTGGAATTACATCCATGCAAGCATCTCATGTCTTGTCTCTGAGCTGACTTTCTGTGTTACCTTAGTGTCATTTTGCCAGTTTGGTGTAGTGGTTAAGTACGTGGACTGTAATCTGGGAGAACCGGGTTTGATTCCCCACTCCTCCACTTGCACCTGTCTGGATGGCCTTGGGCAAGCTGTAGCTCTGATAAGAACTATTCTTGAAAAAGAGCAGTTTCTGTCAAAGCTTTCTCAGCCCTACCTACCTCACAGGGTGTCTGTTGTGGGGAGGGGAAGGGAAAGGAGTTTGTCAGCCACTCTGAGACACCTTTGGGTAGTGAAGGGTGGGGTATAAATCCAAACTCTTCTTCTTCTTCTTCTTCTCTTACTAGTTTCTCAGAAAACATAGTAATTGGTAATAATTACATTGCTGTACGTATTTGAGATGCTAAACTTCCTTCTTGAATATACATTTTTCTTTGTCTATTCTTCTTAGAGCAGCAGGATTTCTAAGTCTAGATTGGTAAAGTGATTACTTAGAGGTAGGACCTTCTGGCCTTTACTTAAATGGTGAATCTCAGTTTAGTTTGAATTATGCATTATGCATTTGCATTAACCACAGGCCATCTCAAGAGAACATAGAGCCCTCTTTAGCTGGAGTCCCACATACAGGATAGCAGTTTGTTAATTAATTTCTGAGCTGCTTTGGGAAAATGACACTCACTTATAGATCACAAATATATTGGCAAGAAGGTAAGTCTAGCGCTTGGAGAGGAAATGGTTTAGAGTCCCCAGGTCCCCCAGGCCACCAGCAGGGGATGGGGGGAGAAGCAATGCCAGATCTAGATTGGGAAAGTCCTAAAGATTTGGGAATGGAGCCTGGGGAGGACAGGGAACTCAGTGGGGCATAATGCCATAGAATCCACCTTCCGCAGCATCTATTTTTTTCAGGGTAACTGATCTCTGTCGTCTGGAGATGAGCTATAATCCCAGGGGATCCCCAGGTTCAACCTGGAGGTTGGCATCCCTAATTTACAGAATCAATTCAGAAGACCTGATCATGACACAGAAGTCAGAGGTGAGCCAGTGACTGCAATCGTTTCACCCCTGCCCCCAAACTGATTATATATATATGTTTGTTGTCAGAGCAAGACTAATGGTATTGAAAACATTATTGGCATAATTTTAATATAAAAGGCATGAAATCTGCTCAAAATATTCCTGATGGCATAAATGTAGAATAAAACACTGAGGCTGTTATTCAAAAGAAGGGTGTGTTTTTTTAGTTTTTTTTTTTTTAAAAAAAGAACTAAAGAGGCTGGAGGCAATCCAGCCTTACCATTTTGTGCTCTGGAAAGTATCCTAGAAACTAGTAAGTCCCATGTAAATAGAACCACTTGTTCATGTTAACTTTACTGATGTTTTGAAAATCTGTCCAGAACAATCGCAGAATCAGAACACCATATTCTTATGTTAAGAGAGATGTTCAGGATTTTTATTTATTTTTTTGCTTGCCAAACATCTTTAGGACAGAAGCCCTATCAGTGTTTTTAATTAATGCTTGACATTGAAACCTAATGGCATGGATTGTAGTCAGAAGTCATACATCACCTTCAGTCGAAACGTGTACTCCTGCAGAAATCTTGCACACTGTCATTTGACAGTCCTGTATACAAAGAATAGCAAAAACTGAGGCCTGACTTGCCAAATTTAAACACAGAACACATTCAACTTCTCTCCCTGAGCCTCTTGAAAACTGGTATATTTCTCAGATATTGTCAGTTGATATTAATATATTGCTGGTTTCTTTATTATTTTATCAAAGACATCAGAAAGTTTACTTTTTTCTTGTCAGCTGCATTAGTCTTGTGTCTACTGAAATTTGCAGAAGGTACTTAGACTCACAATGTGAGTCTTAGTGCCCTCCCTTGATAGTCTTGATGAATGTGCAGTGGGGACAGGACATGGAAATGCCATTCATGTTTTCTCTGTATAGTATGTACTTTTAAACTTTTTCTAGAGATAGGACGTAGTTATGCTCAAATACCTACGAGTTCAGCTCATGTCCTGCTAATTGGTCATAAGTGAGGAGCCGTTAGTTCAATCAGCACTTCAGATAATACTGAAGTGAATTCAGATGCACTTTGTACAATTACAGATTTTTCTTACACAGTTAGATTGCTTTTTCACAGCTGCCCCCCTGCCACTCATACCTGCCACCCCACCATTAATCTGACATTATTACTACCTAAAATTTTAAAAGGCATGTAATAAAAAGGAGAAAATGTTTTGAGATTTTTGAGTAAAGACTTACTACTTAGGTGTCATCAGCACCATCATAAACAGAGCCCATTACCATCAATGCAGTATCTGCGTACCTTCAGTGCTTTCCTATTAACCGAGCTAATCTTGTGTTTAGCTCTTGCAGTCACTTCTCAGCTAGAAGCTGCTGACTGCATAAGCGCAAAGAAAGCAGGCAATGCAATCTATCTGATGTCAGTTGTTTAAAGAATGCATCCAATAGCACATCATTTTAATGACCTGAATAGCCATGGTCCTGGAGGTTATTGTCTCATCTTGTAAATGAGATGATTTAGATTTGGACTGGACAAATGCAGCTGAAAGCTGCAACAACCAAGCAGTTACTCTGCAGGCAGAAAGCTTCTCAGCATGACGCTGTGCTCCAGATGAACTTCACCAGGGAACATCAAGTGATCTGATCAGGGACATGCCTTGTATGTAATCCAGGGAGTTTGAACAAGGCAAATCTGCTTGGTTATCATGTTCTTGCTGAAGTTTGCAACATGCCTAACAGGAGATTGATAATTCACTATGATGCTGTTTTCAGTGCATTGCTAGGGCAAATCTAATGTGCTCAAAAACACAGTAGGAATGGAAATTAGACAAACCAAATCACAAAAAGATACTTAAGTTTTTGCAGATGAAACATAGTCATTTTAACACTACCACTTGAGGACTACATAGTATTTTTAAGGTTCATGTACATGAAAATACATGCCAAGAGGCATCTTTTGTGCCCTTCTCCTCCAAGAAAAATTAAACTTTTTTTTAAATCTGGGGAAAGTGACTGGAACTTGAGAGTGTCAGTTTGGTTTAAAAACATTTCCGAAAGGTAAATTATAAGTACACTGACTGGGACCATCCATAGTAAATTGGGACAACCAAAGCATTTTGAAAATGCCTACTAATAAGGAACATTTGCTTACATGAAAAGTTCTGTTTTACCCAAACCTGGAGGAGTGGGGAGAATGTTCTTTCTTTTTGAGGAGAAAAAAAAAGACAGTCTACTAAAAAAAGAAGCCTGTGTTTATCTATAGATCCAGTCCTGCACAAGGAGAACATACTAATCATGTGAGTCAGTTTTTAGCAGAACAATTTACAGTGATGTAACTACGACAGTTTCTAGGCACAGTATTTTTTCATGTGTATTTCTACACATTGTTTTCTCAGCCAGAAGGAGGGGAAAATACACTAGAGAGACACTGGAGCACCAGTGCTTCAGGCCATCTTTCCTGGTAATAAATAGTAATGGTATTTGGTCTTAAAATGTGTATCTAATTAAAACCAGTGAGGATGCCTTGTGTAACTAAGGCTACTCAAATGAAGGAATTTGGAAGGGAGAGCTGTAATGTGATCACTTTAAGTCTGTGCCACTTGCAATAGATGTAAATTACAACACCAGTCTAAGATTTAAAAGCAAGAGCCTTGGCGAATGTTGATGGCATGTCCTGTATTTGGCCTTAGACAGATAACTGCACACTATGTGGACTACACTATTTGTGCACCAGCAATTGTGTGCATGCAATCACTTGCACATGTTGGCTATAATGCTGCAGCTGAATTCCAGGAACAACACAGAATTTGGGAATGTGGCTAAGTAGAGATTACCACAGAGTTTGGTTGAATGTACTGAATGATCTGGTGAGCTGCATCAGCATTCCAGAAGGAGAAATCATGTAAAACCCGAGTCATTTGAAGATAGATTTTACTCAAGAAGCAAATGTTTATGGCTTTGGTAAGTGATTTCTTTACAGGAATACATCTTTTCTGCACAGAAGAGCTTATTGTTGTTGTTGTTCAGTCGCACAGTCGAGTCCGACTCTTCGTGACCCCATGGACCAGATCACGCCAGGCCTTCCTGTCTTCCACCATCCTCTGAAGTTTGCTCAACTTCATGTTCGTTGCATCTATGACACTGTCTAACCATCTCATCCTTTGCCGTCCCCGTCTTCTTTGACCTTCAGTCTTTCCCAGCATCAGGGTCTTCTCCAGTGAGTGCTCCCTTCTCATTTGGTTATAGGTCACTTCAAACCGTTGTCTTTTCCATCACAATATGGGTTTGGCAAAAATGGGTGTCTGGGGTTGGGGCAATGCAGTACAGCACATCAGCAATGAATTATTGCTACAAATGTTACAAAGCATTTCTATTTTATTTTTTACTCATTTACTTCATTTATACCTCCCCTTTCTCTACAATGGGGGCCCAAAATGTCTTACAACATTCTTTTCGAAACACAGAAATGTAGAGCTAGAAGGAACCTCCCCCCCCCCCAGTTCCCCAGTGACCCCACTCTATGCCCAGAGTAAGGCAAGAAAACCTCCAGAATCCCTGGCCAATCTGGCCTGGAAGAAAGCTCCCTCCTGGCCCAAAAGTGACAATCAGCATTACCCTGGCCATGTAAAAAAGGGCTATAAGAGCTGAGCATTGGTGCATCCCTTCCTGTTCTTCCTCTCATTATCTGCCTATATTCACACAATCTGCATAGCTGTCAGATGGCCATCGAGCCTCTGCTTAAAAACTTCTAAAGAAGGAGAGCCCACCACCTCCTGAGGAAGCCTGTTCCACTGACGAACTGCTCTGATAGGAAGTTCTTCCTAATGATGAGCCCAAAACTCTTTTGATTTAATTTCAACCCATTGGTTCTGATCCAACCTTCTGGTGCAACAGAAAACAATTCTGCTCCATCCTCTATATGACAGTCATGCTACCTCACTTTTAATTTGTGTGGTTAGGTATGATGTGGTTTTAAATTTATTGTTGTTTCATTATCTCACTCAAGGTATGTCACACTGCCACCAAGAATTTATTTATTTATTTATTTATTCATTTCCGAATTTCTACCCCACCCTCCCAGCCTGAGCTGGTCTTATTAATTAACCTTTCCCACAGTGTTCTACCCAAGCTCTAAGGCTCCTTCATTGAACTATGTGGTCCTTAGGATGAGAATCTTAAACCTGAGTTAACAGTAAACAAGATAAAACATTATTAGCACAAGACGTTTATTGGTTACAGGATGTTTTGTAACATATCTCTTCAGTGAATAAAACAGTGTATGTTAATAACTTCTGACTGAGGTATCACACTCTCTCATTTTCAGTCTCTTCTCTTTCTCAAACTCTTCCTTGTCTTCAGAATGTACCTTCTCCAATCTTTATTGTATGTTGCTCAGTTAAATCTTTCCCTTTTTAAACTCAGGTTTCTGTCAGCTTTTTCCTCTCACATTCTTATAATACGCTGACAATATTAGATTTGGACTCTCTCTAGTCGCTAATATGCCCCCTAAAGTATTTTACTTTCTTCTTTTGGAATCTTAATGCCTTCCACAGCACTAATATGAGATTCTAATTAGCAGACTGCTTCTCAGACTCCTGAGTCTGATAGTTAGCTGCTGACTGCTGACTGAACACTCTGCCTTCTCTCTCTCCATACACACACTTCTTAGCTCTGCCCATACACTCTCAGTCATCAACCAATCACCTCTCTCACTCTTCTCCCTCTTTCACTTCCCCTTGTTCTTTTGAAACTTACCAACCCTTTAAAGAAGCATACACTTTAACTTGAAATCATTACAGACAGCCTTTCAAATACTTGAAGATGGCAATCATCATGTCTTAGTTGTCTCCTCTCCAGGCCAAACATCCTACAAACTTTCCTCATAGGACTTGGTCTCCAGACTCCTCACCATCTTCACTGCCCTCTTCTGGACACATTTCAGCTTGTCAAAATCCTTCTTAAACTGCAGTGCCCCAGAGTGAACACAATACTCGAAGTGAGGTCTAACCAGAGCAGAGTACAGCAGTACCATCATTTTGTGTGATCTGGACACTATACTTCTGTTGATGCAGCCCAAAATCATGTTTGTCTTTTTAGCTACCACATCACGTGGCTGACTCATGTTCAGTGTACTAAGACCCACAGATCTTTTTCGCAAGCACTACTTCCAAGTCTCCCCCATTCTATAATTATGCATTTGATTTTTCCTACCTAAATGCAGAACTTTACATTTATCTCTGTTGCAATTCATTTTGTTAGTTATAGCCCAGTTTTCCAGCCTGTCAAAATCATCCTGTAACTTGGTTCTGTCTTTTACTGTACTTGCTGCCCTTCCCAATTTTGTGTCATATGCAAATTTAATTAACTTCCCCTCTATTTCTTCATCCAAGTTATTTATAAAGATGTTGAACAAACACAGAGCCCAGGACAGACCCCTGAGGCACTCCACTTGTCACTCCTCTCCAAGAAGACGAAGATCCATTTAAGAAGCACCCTTTGGGCACAACCTGTCAACCAGTTACAAATCCACCTAACAGCAATAGGCAAACCATGTTTTACCAACTAGTCAACAAGAATGTCATGTGGAACCTTATCAAAATCCTTACTAAAATCAAGATAAACTATTTTCACAGCATTTCCTTGATCAACAAAGTAGTAACTCTCTCAGAAAAGGAGAGTTAAATCTCCATTTTATCCTCACAATGACCCTGCGTGGTATGTTAGACTTAGAATGGGTGACTGGCCCAGGATCACCCAGCAGGCTGCAATAGCAGAGCAGGCATTTGAACCTGGGTTTCCAAGATCTTAGCCCAACAAACAAACCTCTACATCATGCATGAAAACCGTAGATAAATCATACCATGTAATGGTCACACACATCCATATCCATTTCACTTTGTGGGCACAAGCTACTCTGAGGAACTGTCTGGACATACAGTTTTCAGTTTGGTGTCATTTCAGAAGACCTGGTCACCTCCCTTTTCACCTATGCAATTAGAAAGCAAAACACGTACCGAGCTATTTACAATCAGGTTATCAATGATGTTTATAGTCAATTTACCAAATAGTCCTTGCTCTTCCCTTCTATACCATAGTAGATTCAACCAGATGAAGCCAGGCAGAGAAGATTAGAGAACACAAATAAAACATTTGTTTACTAGGCTCTTGATGAAACAACCAGCATCCAACTCCCCCATGTACAACGAAAGGAAGCAACAATTTGTTTGGTTTCATTCTAAACAGAATCAACTCCCTTAATAAAGATATTTGTATTTGTTTTACATGGACCATGTAGATCTGTGTTCCATTAGAATCTAAGATAATTCAACCTTTTAGTCAATCGATAACAAAGTTCAATCTCTCTGGTATCTTTGCAGATAATTTGATACAGATTCTTTTGGCCCAGTTCTCCTGCTTTTTAAGCTTTGGCAGGAGTGCACAACATTGCTACATTGTTTGTAGTTCTGTTCTCTTTGCCAGCTGCTTTTGGGAAAAATCAAAGAAAGTCTGAGGCAGGACTTTTGTTGTTGACTAATGTTTTATAGTTCCCTCCTTTTTTATTGGTTTACAGGTCTTGAACATCTCATTCAGTTATTTCTAAATAGATTGTTCCTCTCCAGGCTTCTAGGGTGTTCAGTTTCACTGCTAGAAATATGTTGCTATTGTATAACAGGAGTTTCTGCACAGTATTTTTTCATAAGGAAGTTGGCTGGTTTGATATTGGGAGGAAGATGTTTTCCTTTGCCATGGCCTATCAATCAATGGAAAAATAAGCGGCACCTATTGTAAGCTATATAAGACCCTCAAGTTTGTCTAAGAATTCTGGCAGTGGGGGGAAGCATGGTGCAGTCCAAAATATTTGAACATATGAAGCATCTGTTAAACATTATAAATTTTGAATTCAGTGGCACCTTTTCACACCAAAAAAGTTTTATTCGAGGTATGAACTTTCATGTGCATGCACACATCCTTAGATACATTGAAATGGAAGGTAACAGTTCATTGATAAGCTTTATAAACCTGACTTTGTCCCAGACAATGGGACCCAAGGCAGGCAACAGCAGAGATAAAATAAACAGCAATAAACAATAAAACCCAAAACAAACAGCCAGCAAAAAACAGAACAACAATTCCTATATTATTAGGGAGGGGCTGTGGCTCAGTGGTAAAACTTGGCATGCAAAAGGGCCCAGGATCCATCCCTGACATCTCCAATGAAAAATATCAAGTAGCAGACAATAGAAAAGATCTTCACCTGAGACTCTGGTGAGCCAGTAGGACCCTGGAGAGTTGCTGCCAGTCAGAACAGATAACACTGATCTTGAAAAACCAAGGATCTGACTCAGTTAGGCAGCTTTATGTGTGTTACCTGTTCACTAGTCAGTGCTGTTCAAGATGCCCCAAATATTCTAAACAATCTGGCTTTTTCAATCTTTCCTGAAAGCTTGAGAATTTTGATGTGCTTAACAATTCTATTTGCAATAAAGTTTCTACTAATTTTTCTGGAACCGATGTTAGGCTAACTGGTCTTTCATCCCCTAAATTCCCTCTGGACCCCCTTTTAAAAATTGGGGTGGCATTTGATACTTTCCTGTCATCTGGCACTGAGGTGATTCCAGTGACAACTTAGATGTACTGGTTAGTAGATCAACAGTTTCACATTTGAATTTCTTAAACCCCCTCAGGTATGTGACATCTGGCCCTGGAGAGCTACTAGTTTTCAGTTTGCCTGGAAGTCTTAGAACTTCATCTGCCATCACCTCAATATGACTAAATTCTTCAGACACCCTTCTCAAAAACAGTGGCTCTGGAGTATGTGCCCCACCTTTTCCACCGTGAAAACCGTTGCAAAGAAAACTGTCCTCATTTAAGCAATTATTTCATTTCTACTGATATATTTGAAGAAATGCTTATTGTTTGTCGTAATGATTTTAGCTATCCTCTTCTCAAATTCTCTTTTTGCTTCCCTTTGTGTCAGCTTGTATTTGTTTTTCTAGAACCTGTGTTCTCCAGATCCCCCATCTTGGCTTGAAGGCATCCAGCATTAGCATTATAGGCACCTGCCCTCAAATTCCTGTTGGCTTTCCCCCAGAAGTTAGTTGAAAAGCTAGTTTGTCAGATTTTAAGCACCAGCAGGCTGGTTCCCTGTTGGTTCAAGTGAAGTCTGTCTATTTTGTACAAGCTTGGCTTGTCCTGGAAAGGTTTAACCTAGGCATGAAATGCATTCTTAAGTAGATTCTAGTTCCAAGCTGCTGAGATTTTTTGTTGGTGCATGGTGAGCAGCTTTGCCATGCCAAAGACAAGCCCCACACCACCCTTATGTGCCAGTTGCATGACTCATAAGGTTTGGCTGTGTGGCTAGCAGTTGAATTTTCCCAGGAAAATGTCTAAAGCTTAACCTGTCACAACCTGGGATATTTCACTTCCTGTGTGATTAAATATAGTTTTAGCTCCTTAATAAAATATTATTAAAATCAACATCTGGTTATTAATGTGAAATATAATTTTGACACTATTTTCAGACATGCACCAGGTGTTGCCCTTCGAATGACTCTCATTAACAAAAAGAGACATGAGTTGGCAGCACACAAAGGAAAGAACCATGAGTTTTATGAAGCCTGCCTCCTAATGGGGTGCTGGCAGAAGCAAAGACTCTACCACTCTTGTAAACATATGAGAATACTTAAGAGAGAGTGGGGAATTCCTTCTACATTTCTTAGAAGGGAATTACCAAATTTATGCAAATACAGGTGGAAATACAAATTTTATGGGGCTCCATAGCTGTATTTCACTGAATCCATGAAATCTATGATTGGGCAGGAAATAAGGTTTACTCCAGGAACAGAGTCTAGATCCATTCCACAATTGCAAGAGTCATCAAAGGCAAAATAAAAAGGTAATCATTCTTCAAAGTAACAGGAGATATTGTATCTATCCCTGCTCAATTCCTTCCTTCTTTCAGGTTCATCACTTTGATTAAATATTTGAGAATATTGAGTACAGCCTTGGGCTATATTTTCCTTTGCTGAAATCATGCATAATAGAACTGTGTGTCCATTTAACAGGACCTTAAACACAAAAATTCAGTTGCTTTCTGTCTTTGTGCTACTTCTATATGAAATACGCTGCATAATCTTTCCATATCACTTGAGATGAAGATCAGTGTTTGATTCCTGTGCATGAGGCTTGTCTCAAATTTAATACAAACAGTGTCACCCAGATTCATTTTGAACCTGATTATCAGGATAATTTGCTAAGTAAACCAAAGATGTGGAGGAAAGTATAAGGGAGAGCACTTCTGAATGTGTCAGGGCATGTGCTTTGTTGGTGATGTTTTGCTGAAGGTATTGTAGGGTTATTTGGGCAGCCATGCCATGTACTATACCGTTCGGAATACACATTGACTTTGAAAAGCCACTAAACAAGTAAGCATGTTAGCATATGGCAAGTTATTCTTACTAGAGTCTGTAAAAAGTCTTGGCACAGAAAAGGTGTGTGAAAAAGTGCATTCCAGAGGAAAAGCTCCAAATTAAGTATTTGACGAGGTCTCCCAGAGGTGTCGTGGCAGGTTGGAGAGGGAAGCGGGGAGAGAGGTGACCTATGGAGTTGGCAAAAGCACAGATCATTTGTGAAAGCATTACTGGACTGCCAAAATCCCAGCAAATTCTCTAAAGTGTAATTTGCTAAACCAACTGCAAAAGAAGCAGTCATAAATAAGGGATGCTAGCAGATGTCCATAGACCCCAGGTTTAACTCTAAGCCTATTAAAACTTTAAACACTACCTTCCTGATTGTCTGAGAGGCTTGAAATAGTGCTGCAGCTCAAAGATTGTTGGGAATTCAAGGTCTAGTTGTGGAACACCTTCAGACTGTTCTATGTTCTCTGAAGTTGACCGATAGGCACTTTAAAGATCTAAAGCAATGTGCTATAAATCAGCTTACTGGGGGAAATCAAAACAGCTCCAAAAGTGAGCTTGGAATCAAAAGGAGTTTCAGCTATTTCAGAACCCGCAACACTCAGATACTCTCAGGCTCATTCATCTTCTGTGTGGTTTCCCTGCCTATCAGATCTGGACCCACTGTGATTTAATTTATCCCAATTTCCACAGTCATTTTTATGCCTTTGGTTTTCACTTCATTTTTTGCCCCCTCCCCATTTTTTTTCTGGTTCTTTTGAGACCACTTTTACCCCAATGTTTTTCTAGAAGCTGTTTTTGAGTCATCTTTTCCCTTGTGCATATTGTTTCTGTTGGTTTTCTTTGTCCCACCCACTCCCAACCACCTCCAGCCCTCTGTTCGATGACTAGTCTGTGGTGATCAAACTACTCCCTCTCCTTCCTCCCACCCTGAAGACAAGTGATTTCTTTTTCTTAAAATGGTCCTAAAATTAGAGTTGCCAAGTCCATCTTCCACCCCCAGCGAGGGACTTTGGGGGCATTCCTGGAGGGGGCGGGGCATCCCGACGTGATGACATCACATTGGGGACGTCCGCCGGCCCCCCCACCGGCCCACGCGCCAGATCTCCAGAAATGGCAGTTCCCTGCACTTAAAGGAGCCGACGTTTCCCTTTTAAGTGCAGGAGTCAGCATTTTCCCTTTAAGAGCAGCCGCGTTTCTTTTAAGTGCACGAAGCTGGCATTTCCTCGCAAGCCTGATCTCAAGCGGAGATCAGGCTTGGGAGGAAACACGGGTTCCACACACTTAAAGGGAGAGAGAGGGGTGGCTGTGGGTGTTGGGGGTGGGGTTTTCCCCCCTGGCCATCTGGCCGGTGGCGGGTAGAACACCCCCCCAAAAAATGGGGGACCCCTGGCAAACCGGGGTGGGTGGGTTTGGCAACCCTACCTAAAATATCAATATATATCACTGGAGCCTTGTAACAATAAACACTTCTCTGAATTTCCAGCTTTCATGGGGGGGGGGGAGTCAGCCTTTTCCTCATGGAGATATAAGGAAAAAGGCATATTTCTGCAAGGGAAGGAGACAGAGACTTACTTTTTTTAAAAAATGAAAGCTGTTATTAAGAGAAACTCCTAAGCATATTGTTACAATGCTTTGGCGATATGTTGATATTTTAGTGCCTTTTCAAAAAAGCGGGGGTGCTGTGATGCCCCTGATGACACCACCAATGATGACAGCATTTTGTTGTTGTGGTTCCGTCGCAAAACAGAGAATCCTTGCCATTTGGATGCCTGTGTAGAAGGAGAGAGTGACCTGTATAGGTCATGAATAAAAATGGACGGCTGCTTCTGCTTCTTTGTTTTCCTTTGGAATACAATTAACTGCAGCAAAAGCAACTTGTCATGTGGAATAGTCAATTCTCCTGCCCACTGAGTTAATTCTTTATTGCAAACACTAGCATCAGGCTCTCTCAGCCACACTAGTTCTCAAGGTGGCATCCAGGGTCAACAGTAAAACAACAAACCATAGAACAATCAATAAAATACTATAATACTAGAAATAATAGCAGTAGTAAATCAGCAAATAAGATAATAAAACAATAACAACACAGATAATAAAACAGTCAACAATAAAAGCAGTAATTTAAAAGTAATTGAATGCCCCAGTAGGCGGGTTCCTCAGGTAAACAGTATCTTCATGTTTACTTGTTTTCAGTGATAACCCATGCACAATTTTAAATTTGCATATGTTTCAGTGACCTGGAATATATTTCCTTCTGCTGCTGCAGGCTCAGAGGCCCAGATTTGTAGTTTTGAGGTGATCATCTCATTTCTCTAGTGAATAATTCTCTGGACAGATTTAAACAACTGTTCTGTTGGTTTAATTTGAAGTCCCCTGGTGATTTGTGCGCATCTCGTTGTTGTGAATGGGTTGGTCTACATTCTTCTGTTTAACCACTATGTATCCTGCTGGTAGGATCAATGTTTGAGTTTTGCTTGGGAGAGAAATGATCGGAATTGTTCCTGTATGCAGTCAAGGTTTTCCAGAAGTCAAAGGTGTGGGGCTATTCTTGGAAAGTCTCCCTGGGACTTAGCAAGAAATAACACTGACCTGGCCACTTGCTGATGTAAGCTGGGGGTGCTGTTCTATTAAAGTAAAACCCATTGATTTCAGTGGATCTGTGCCACATACACCAACAGAAGAGCTGGCTGCTTATTTAAGGCCAGCTGTGGTTTACACAATCCAGGAAAAAATAGAGGAAAACAATATGATCATTAAGACCAGGTTGTTTTTCTTCTGAAGTGTTGATACAAATGTATTTTCCCTACCAGTATTTACTTATGAAACAGGTTTCAATATAAGTATAAAGATTTCAAAGATATGCAAAGTGAGTAGGTTTTTTAATGCCAGAGCTATAAATCAAATATCTTTATTTAGAGAATCTTAAATATTGACTTCAAATTTCCTGATAAACTCCCAGAATGTCACTATATAGCCCAATAGCCTATTAATTATGTTGATGCTAGTAAATTGGGCTATATTGTCTCCTGTGGCTTTTATTCAGAGTTTAAATGTATTACTTTCTTGTCCTCAATCAGTTCCACTCTGTAACCAGCTCTACCTTCCTTCTCAAATCATGGTTGTATTCTGATTTCTGTTATAACCCCCCTCCCATATGCCACAGTGGGAGGTTGGGCCAGTTTATAAATGAATTCCCAGGGGTATATAGCTGGAACCTGTTTATTCTGAACAAACTGCACCTCAAGAAATGCCTGATTTACATAGTGTTCCAAGATTTCCATATGAATGATCAAATGTTTCCAAAACTGTAAAATGGCAGTCTCTCTTTCTGTATTCCTAAATATTTTATAGATATGTTAAATCTTGTTTTTATTTTTAATTCCTGTAAGAATAGTAAAAGTAATACTAAACTGACTGGGGGGGGGCTATAAAAAGCCACAAGGAATAATTTTTGTGTGCTGAAAAAGTTGTGGTAGCTCACATATGTTTGCAACGTATTATATGAATAGGTTAGTTAATACAATCAAAATCCTGGTGGGGTGAATCTCATTTGAAATAAAATCTAAAGGGAATCCCTACCACTTTCTGGAGATTTTGTATGTCAAGGAGTAGGCTCATTCTAAGCACAGAGAGTGGCCTAGCTCATCTTCAATGATTCCCCCTTCCCCAATATCGTGTAGTGGGTTAGACATATGTAGAAACCACAGAGATGGATGTAGTGATCAGCATGGTTTACTGGTACACAACTAGAACACAGAATACCGGCCAGCTGGCCAACTATATACAGCACCTGGGAACCCCTCTAGATCCTATTGGTGGGTTTAAACCTCCCGCCAAAGTCCCTATTGGTTCCCCAAGGAAAGTCCAGGAGCCTAGTCCCTATTGTTCCTAGGGAGTTAAGCTCAGCAGTGAGTCGCTGGTGCCTAGTGGCGGTCAGCAGACATCACCCTCCCCCCATAGTTTGGACCCATCCTAAATTACGTAGTCCTGAAGGTACGACGTGTTGACCGCCTGGGGGATGGCACGGGAACCTCGGGGGCTTCCGCTGGGCTGCTCGGTGGAGGCGGGGGCAATGCTTCTGCCGGCATCCCAGTGGGTGCAGGAGTGTCTACCTTGGGTGCAGCTGCTGGAACGGGGGTGAGGTTCTGTGGCTCTGCAGGCTGTGTCTCCTGCTCCAGGGCCTCGGGCAGACTTGCTTCAGTGTGCCTTGGTGTCGGCTCTTCTCCTTGTACCAGCAGCATGCATCGTCTTAGCTGGTCGACATGCTTCTGGAGGACTTGACCGCACTCAGTCAACACCTCGTAAGACACCAGGCCGGTGGGGCGGATGACGCAGCCAGTGAGCCACTCGGGGCCCTTACAGTAATTACGGATGTACACAGTGTCTTCAGGGGGAAAAACCTCGCGGCGCCTCTCGCTGCTCCCTTAGACTGCGCGACTCTGGGGCCCTGTCGGGGTGTAGGCAGTCAAGAAGGATTGCGGGTCATTAGCCCATAAGCAGTTCTGCGGGGCATTGGCCACTTGCCGGATTTGGTGCAGTCCATTGAGCCAGGAGGAAGCAGGCAAGGCGGAACTCCCAGTCACCCTCCGTCAGGCGGCTAAGTGCTTTCTTTGTGGTGCACACCATCCGCTCCGCTTGGCCATTGGTAGCTGGGTGGAATGGCGCGGACCTCACGTGTTGGATGAGGTTGCTGCGGAGAAGCGTCTGGAACTCATCCGACGTAAATACCGTTCTGTTATCTGACACGATGGTGTCAGGCAAGCTGTGGGTGGCAAAGATCTTGCAGAGAGCACAGATGGTCGCCTTTGAGGAGGTGGCAGAGATGGGGCTTATTTCCAGCCACTTGGAATATGAATCTACAGTCACCAGGAATAACAGTCCATGGAAGGGCCTGGCGAAATCTATATGGAACCAGGTCTGTGGTGTCTGTGTAGATTCCCAGGACTCAGTAGGCGCGCTCGGCGGGCTGGGTCGGACAGCCTGGCAGGTCGGGCAATGTTTCACCCATGCTTCAGCTTCCGTGTCGATTCCTGGCCACCACACATAGCTCCGGGCGAGGGCCTTCATCCTCACGATGCCCGGATGTGCCTCGTGCAGGGCCTGGAGAACCTGGTGGCATAGGGCACTGGGGACAATGACCCTGTCTCCCCATAGCAGGCAGCCCTTGTAAGCCAACAGTTCATCGTGGCAGGTCTTGAAGGCGGTGAATTCTGGCCCCTCGGTGTCCACAGGCCACCCCCTCACCACCCAGCCCAGAACCCGGGAGATAACAGGGTCCCTGGCCAAGTGGAGGTGGCTGCCAAGTGGGACCTTTCCCATGCGGTAGCTGTGGCGATGGCCGACATGAATGTGACTGTCTCACCCTCCATGATGCGTTGCCTTAACTTCTCTTCCTGGAGGCTCATGACAAAGTGGTCCTGGAGGGTCATGTCCAAGTGCCCTCCGAAACTGCACTCGGATGCGAGGTGGCGGAGCTTCATGAGGAACTCCACTGAGGTTTCACGCCCTTGTTGGTTCCACTGGTGGAACACCACGTGGCATGTCATCTCCAATGGCTTGGGTGTGTAATGGTTCTGGACTACCTTGACTATTTCATGGAAGGTGCAGTCATCAAGCTTCTTGGGGGGAGCAGGCACTGGGCCAGTTCTACTATGCCGGGACCGCAGGACCCAAGTAGGTGGCCCTTCTTCCTGGCCTTATCTGTCACCTGGTAGAATACCAGGACTGACTTCAGGCCGGTCACCCAGGCTCCGCATTGCTGTGGACGGGCTGTATCAAATGGTGGTACCAGCCCAGATCCCAGAGCAATGGCCATTGTGCTGATTGGTTGTGGCTGCGGCTGGGAAGTGGCTTGCTCACCCTCATTGCTCATCGATTGGAGGAGCGTAGGTAATGGTGTGTTGTCTTCCGTCGCAGAGCCCCATCAGCCCGGCTGGGATGCTCAGCGGGATCCCACCTTCATCGCCATTATTGTGTAGTGGGTTAGACGCATGTAGAAACCATAGAGATGGATGTAGTGATCAGCATGGTTTACTGGTACACAACTAGAACACAGAATACCGGCTGGGTGGCCAACTATATACAGTACCTGGGAACCCCTCTAGATCCTACTGGTGGCTTTAAACCTCCCGCCAAAGTCCCTATTGGTTCCCCAAGAAAAGTCCAGGAACTTAGTCCCTATTGTTCCTAGGAAGTTAAGCTCAGCAGTGAGTCACTGGCGCCTAGTGGTGGTCAGTGGATATAACACCCAAGATCTATAGCAAATATTTTTCCACCTCTGTCTTGGTCTGGAAGGTATGAAATCCTAGCATACACAACTTAGCTCACTCATTATCCAGACTGGCAGTTCACAAAATTCAGGAAATCCCATGGAAAAACTGTTATTGAGCTATATGATCTGAATGCACTCCTAATCGATTCCCTGCACACAGAAAAATGAGTTTCCAAGAGGAAAGATTCTAACATTCTTTCTGACAAGTTTTCCGTGGGTAGGATATAAGGGTTACCTTTTAATAACCCAAGACATATGAATCTGCTTGCATTATCTGTAAAGGTCAGTGTTTTCAATTCTGACTGGCGATGGTTCTGGAGGGTCTCAGGTCACCTGGTTCTTTTAACCGGAAATGCCAGGGAACCTGAGACCTTCTGCAGGCAAAGGAGATGCTCTACCACTCAGCAACAGAGCCACCACTTCTCTATAATGGCAGGAGCCTTCCTATTACCTGCTTAATTTATCAGAAGAGTATCTTTAAACGCACATGTGTAGTAATTTTTCCATGGGGAGCATTCAAACATGGAACCATAACAGCCCACAGACGATTACAATCTGAAGTGATACAAGCCATGGACAGTTTTACCGCATGCCCTGTGGTTTGGGTAGATTTGTCTGGCTGTGGAAAACGCAGTTCATGGTATGACAGTGGTTCCTGCTAAAAAAGCATTTTCTGCAGGACAGGAGTCACAAATATTCCAATTAGTACAGTGTTTGTCCCACCTTCTGGGAAAAAAAAGAATTAACTACAATATCTCTAATAACTTTCTGAGGCTATACACTTTCTTAGATGAAATAGGACTTGCTTCCCAGTAAACATGTATATAAAATCAGTTAAGCTGTAAAAGTGTCAACACTTTTTGTCTTTTTCAGCACAGACAATAGTCAGAGCAATGTCTCTAAGTAATCCAAATTTCTCACAAAACATAGGATATTCCTTACTAGCTTGAATAATCTGCAGAGCTGCAAGCTAGAGGCTTCTGAGTCAGAGCCAAAGCTCCTCTCCTGAGGAAAAAAAGAGCAAATGGTCTTGTGTCTACCATTAGAAAACATCTGGTAAGAACTATCACGAGGGAGCCTGCTAAGCATGCATTTTAACAGTGCTGCTGGGATCTTTTTATTACAGTCATTTTTACACACACACGCACACACACGCTTGCAAAGCACATACACACAAAATCATAAAATGATTGGAGTTTACTCAATTTTGCTAATGCTTTTGGAATTTTATTAATCAACATCTCAGCTTTAGTAAAACAATGACACCTTTTAAAAACCAATGGAGAGGAAAGTTTCCAAATATTTCCAATCAAAATAAATAATCTTGAACTTCATGTTACACATTTGTTTTTTAAAAAGAAAATCTCTTGGGGAGAGGGGTGTGAACTTTAAATTATCCCAATTAATGATAGACCCACAGATCAAGGCCAAAAATACTTCCTTTGCATAGCAAGCTGAGGTGTTGTAATATTAATTTTAAAAGGAACCAAGTAGAGGAGAAATCGTGTTTCTCTTTCAGGTGTAAGATTGTCTGACACACCACCATTAATCACACTGATTTAGTAGAGGCAGAATAAGATGATATCATTCACTATACTGCACCTTAAAATATGCGAAATTTGGTCTCACTGAGCATTTCAGGATATAAGGCACCATAGAACACCATACACACTCAGCAAATACACACGCCAGCAAATTAAGCTCACCATTTGCCCATCTGCAGCAGATAAACCTCCACCCTTGTGACAATCCCCCACCATCGGGAAAAAGGAAGAGTGGGAGAAAAATGGCTGGGAAATGGCCTCCGTAATAGTGCTGTAGGAAATTCCCCAGGTCTTTATGGTGTTTACCATAGAGATTAGGGAAATTCCTAGAATGTCACACAAAACAAAAGTAATGTTACTTCCTCCCCAAGCTCCATCCTTCCTAGGCACTACCCTCAAAATCTCCTGGCATTTGTTGAGGCTGTGCTACTAGCAACCCTACAACGAATCCTTGTTGATGGTACATTGGGCCTGGACTACAAATGCAGGATAATAAGGTAGTACAATGAGGTTTACAAGTGCAGACACAAGATGAGTGGTAATAATTTTAGTTAATAATCTCCAGTATAAGAATCTGCCTGTATATAAAATAGCACGATAGGAACCTAGTCAAACTAGACCTTCTCTCCCCACTGTTCTAGTTTTCTATTGTATAGAATTCTTTATATGGGGGGAATTTTTTAAAAATGGCATTTTTCTTCAAAAGCTAGAAATGGTACAGTCCTTTCTACCACATCAACATTTTACCACTTTATTTTCATGCATGTGTGTTCACTGTTGAGGTACAAGTGAAGACAGTTAGAACTGGAACCACCTCTGCAGTGAGTGCCTCCCTTTGGAACTCTCTGACCAGAGAAATATACTCACCTGATCTTTAAGATTTTGAATTCTGCTCTGTTTGAAGTAATATTTGCTGTTTAAAATATTTATATCCCGTAGCATATTTCAATATATTTGGTTTTATAGTGCATTGATCTATTGTATGTGTGCTATGTAAGTTTCTTTGGAAGCCCTTGGATGGAAAAGTAGGGATGGGCATGAACCGGAAAAATGGATGTTTGACCCAGTATGTGGTTTGTGGAATCTCACAAACCACAAATCACAAACCTTCATGAACCTTCCCATTTAGCAAAACAGTTCATTTCATGAGGTTCATGATGAAGAGAGAGGCCCTCCTGTAGGCTAGACATGCCAAACTTGCAGAGAAACTCCTGCTGACACTCCCCTACCTGCCCTCCAAGTTCAGTGAGGATTAGATTTAGGGAGCTGAGTTACAACCCCCCAAAGCAGGTGCCCCCAGGAAAGTGCTCTCTGGGGAAATCACAGCTGCAGATTCAGGAGTGTGTCAAACAGACCCCCTACAAGCTAGAGGCACCTATGAAGCTAAACCCTTCTGCTCAGCATGAGCAGGACAGGTGCCTCAGAGCCCTGAGTAAGCACCAAACACTCCCAACCCCACTGTTCACACTGAGGAATGATTCACAGTTCTCTTCCCTCTCTACCTCTAACTCCCTCTCTGCCTAACTGCCTGCTGCCAAGTAAAAACAGCTGTGTGTGAGCTGGGGGTATATATCCATTCAACTCCCATAGAGCAGAACGGGACCTCTCTTGTCAGCTGCCTGTCAAGCTTTGGAGGGCCACTACTGGTGTTTCCAGGGCTGCAGAAGGGCTGCAGAAGTCCATCCTCCCCATTGCTTTGATGATTAATTGATTGTTGCCAATGTGTCTGCCACACAAACCACCAACACGGACTGCACGAACCTCCATAAAAACCATTGAGGTTCATGGGAGCTTCACTGCAGGTGCGATCTCATGACCCTTGGCTCACAAACCATGAACTAGGTGAATTTCATGGCTCACAAACCATGAACCAGGTGAATTTCATGACAAGGTTCATGCTCATCCTTGAGTAAGGTAGAAATTTTTTAACATAAATACACAAATGAGTTTTTAAAAAAAATTCCAGTCTGCTGGTGGCAACAGCTTTCTATAATTCTGGGCCTCCTCCTTCAGCCTCCTCCTTGATATCCTTGAACAGGAACTGGATTAAACCTAAGACCTTTTATGTGCAAGTTATGAGTTCTGCCACTGCGAACACATGAACATGAGCACACAGAGCTGCCTTATGCTATTGGTTTGCTCAGGTAAGTGTTTTCTGACTGGCACGGTCCCTCCAGGGCCTTAGGTAGAGGGCTTTCATACCACTCACTATTGGGTCTTTCTAACTGGAGATACCAGAGATTGAACCAAGGACCTCCTTCATGCCAAACAGATGCTCTACCACTAAGCCCAATCCCTCCCCTAAGACACAGCTCCTAGCTGCCATGGTCTAGACAACAACTCCATTATGGAGAAATGGAGCAAAACCAGAAATCATTCAATGTTTACCAAAGAGGTCTGAAAATCAAACTGTCAGGTTACATATCTATTTACTGTTAAGAACTGTTTATGATTGTTCACAATTCAAAAACAAACAGCATTTTGAGCAGTTATGTTTTTGTGTAGTGGTGTCATTCAACATGACAACTGGTCACATGCCTGCTGTTGGCTATTCTCACAAGTTGTTGGCTTGTTCAGACTATACATGCCTGAGGGTCATCATTGGCAGATCATGCATCATTTAAAACCAGCCACAATAGAGGGGGTGTGCTGCTTTTGTACCTGCATGATTGGGAGTTTTACAGTGCAGTCTTAAACTGAGCTAGACCCTTCCAAGTCCATTGAAGTCAGTGGGCTTCTGCTTAGAATTCCACTGCCAGTGATGTTTGCATATCCTTCTTCTTAGTCAAAAAATGCAAACTTGGAGCTTCCACTTTTGCGTTTCTTGACCAAATGTAGGGAAGATGGTAAAACAAGTCTCCTAGCTGGGAGATGCACACAAGCCTCCAGCTCCTCACAATGATCCAATGCACATGTGCCTAAGGAGGAGGGAAAAACAAAAGAAGAAGAGAGAAGAGATTGGATTTATGCCCTGCCCTTCACTTGGAGTCTCAGTGCAGCTTACAATCTCCTTTCTCTTCCCCTCCCCACAACAGACAACCTGTGAGGTAGGTGGGACTGAGACAGCTTTTTCAAGGATTGCTCTTGAAAGAACAGCTCTGAGAGAACTTGTGACTGACTCAAGGTCACACCAGCAGCTGTATGTGGAAGAGTGGGGAATCAAACCCAGTTCTCCCAGATTAGAGTCCGCACTCCTAACTACTACACCAAACTGTCTCTCAAGTTTACCAAATGTTGCTTTTTCTGCTATAGTGGTGCACTTAAGTGTGAACCCATTTCTTAAATACTCAGGAGTCCTGAGGTAGTCCTTAGTTATACAATATCTTGTATACCTAAGCAACATCTGTTTTAATATCAATCATTTATTTGGTGGCATTGGAAATAAAGTATGGTATTGTGTAAAGTTCCCAATGTTTTTGTGTCTACCACTGGACCTCAGTGCTGGCAATCTGGAACAGCCAGGGCAATAGCTCCTGTAAAGTTTCCATTGATGTAAAAAGCAGAAACATCTGTTGGAAGTGCTGCCATGGGCAGCTTGCCAGCAAGAAAGATGGTTAACAAGCCTTTGCTCCTGCATTGTCCATGTTGCAGCAGTAAATACAAAGAATAATGAGAGCAAGTGCAGATTCGAGTTGGAAATTAATGCATGGGGGGGAGTCAATGGGAAAGAAGAATTTCTCACTGCATATATGAAAATACATTTTTTAAAAAAATTAAGGAATGACCAAGGAGTAAAAGCAGCAGTGGAGGAAGAAAAATGGTGATGGAGGTTTCTGGGTGTGCAAGAGGGGAGGAATTGAGGGGTTACTGGTTTCCCCTACCCCATGAGTCATTTAGGGGCCCCTTTCTCCCTCTCTCTGTCTGTCTGTATATATATTTTCCTTAATTTAATGCTAACATGGAACAAGTTAAGGCTCAGCACAAACAAAACTAATGTACTGTATGCACTACTGAGAATTTTTGAGCTGTGTAATAGCTGGAAAGGAAGACAGATTATTTTGACTGGCAGCTCTATCAAAAATTAACTTTGTGATCACTCACTTCATTGTCAGTGAGTCAGCTCCATAGCTGAATCTCTTTTTCAAAAATATTTTAAGATGATAAATTAGGAAAGTTAAAGAAGAAATCTTTATTTAGATGGGGGAACTGTTTCAATTCCAGTTGAAATTTAATTTTATTCTCAGTTATTTCTGAAAAGAGAGAGGACCAAGAACCAGCTGTCAGAGTGCAGAAGAAATATCAATACATACCCTATTGCACACCCTACTCATACAGAACAATATAGTTCCAAAATTAGTGTCCAACTGGTTTCTTACCCTTTACAATGCAAGAAATGGATGTTGGCAGTTTCTTCTACTCTCAGAAAAGGCCAAGTAGCTGTTAAAATATGCTTTTCGTACGGCAGTGATTTCACAGACTTCCTTTTGGTATCACAACCACTTCTCACATCTTCCAGAGAAAGTTACAAAGCAATAACAACACCTGGAAAGAAAAATTAGACCACATGGAAAATAATGTAGACTATTGCCAGTATGGATAACAGTGTAAGAAAGATACAAGTGAGTCTTCAGATCCAAGGCTTAATAAGTCCTTGCAGTTTATCCACCAAAAAGATTATAGCTTGACATCTTAGAAGATGATTTATGATGGAATTATATACTATCCCAGATACTGAGAAAGTAAAAAAAGAGATCTATTGAGTCTACAATATGGACTGAATTATCTCAGGCCAAATGTTGAGGAAGTTGACGTGGTGGTCTTATGACATAAGAGAGAGTTGACAGATCAGACCAAGTGTCCATTAACTCCAGCACCCTGTTTTAAACATTGACCAGCCCCATTCTTTTGGGTAGTCCACAAGCAAGGCATGGACATGTCCTCCCCTAATATTTGTCCTCTGACAACCGGTATTAAGAAGTATGTATTTATTTATTTATTTATTTATTTACTAGCAGTAAAGTCCGTTGTGAAAGCAATACAACGAGATCTAGAAAGAGGCTCTGGGGGAGTGCTCTGGATTTGGGCAAACAGTGTCAATTTGCTGTGGTGACCTCAGCAGGGTATAATGACAGAGTCCACTGTTTTCTCCAGAGGAACTGATCTCTGCTACCTGAAGAGCAGTTGTAATTGTGAGTGATCTGTAGCCCTCACCTGGAGATTGGCAGCAATTGTTACCCAGGACAAAGTGGCTGGTTTGGAGGGTGTAGTCTATGGCATTCTACCTGTCTGAGGTCCCACCCCTCTGCAAACCCCACCCTCTCCAGGCTCCACCCCTCAAATCCCCAGGAATTTGTCAGCATGTAGTTGGCAACCCCATCTCCTTCCCAGCTAACCATCAACCTACCATTATCTGCCCCTTTGGCTTCAGCTGACTTCCGCCCTCCCTTCTGCAGAGCAGTTGTAATTCTGAGTGCTCTTCAACCCTCACCTGAAGATTGGCAACAATGGTTCCCTATGTGGGACTGACTGGTTTGGAGGGTGGAGTCTATGGCAGTGTACCTGTCTGAGGTCCCACCCCTCCTCAAACCTCACCCTCTTCAGGCTCCATCCCTCAAATCTCCAGGAATTTCCCATCTGGAGTTGGCAACCCTATCAGGACTGGCCCCAATGTGTTTTCTCCCAAAGGCCAAAGTAGGTGACAGGACCAAGCTTAGTTGCCTACCAACAGGCATTGAGGGGAATGTAGGGTTGCCAGCTCTAAGGAGGGAAATACCTGGAGTTTTGGGGGGTGGATTCTGTAGTGGGCAGCATTGGGCGGGGTGGGGGGGCGGAAGGACTCAGCAGGTATAATGTCATAGGGTCTACCCTCCAAAGCAGCCATTTTCTCCAGGGGAAACTGATCTCTGTCATCTGGAAATCAATTGTAGCAGTGGGAGATCTCCAGGTCCCACCTGGAGTTTGGCAACCCTAGGGGAAAGTGTGCTGCACCGCAGAAGGGTTTGAAGAGAATGGTTTGATGGGTGCTGGGCCAAGATTGGCAACAATAGTTCCCCAGAAGCAAATATCTGGGTTGGAGGGTGGAGTCTATGGCACTGTAACCTGTCTGAGGTCCCCATCTCCCCAGGCAGCTTTTAAAACATGATCCTGGGACCTACACACCACCAGACATTCCAACTGCCTTGCGGGGGGGGGGAGTATGAGGTGTGGAATGGAGTGAAGTCCAATCAGCTTCCATATGCAAAAGACCTTGAAGGTTCCATATGCAACTGACGTTCCAACTGCCTTGCGGGGAGGGGGGTGAGTTTGAGGTGTGGAATGCAGTGAAGTCCAATCAGCTTCCATATGCAAAAGACCTTGAAACACTGGGCGGGACTGCACAAAGCAGCCAGTCAACCCAGCCAGCATCTTCTGACTGACAGTTCAAGCGTCCATACACTAAAGGAGTGCATTTTAGAACTTTGGCACCCACTACTCAATTATATATAAGGAGAGATTTATTTATTTATTTAACTTGTATCCCACCCTACCCCATGAATGGGCTCAGGGCAGCTCACACACACACACAAAAAATGAGATAGAAAAACAGTTAAACAATTAAACAATTAAAACAAGATGGCATTAAACACAAGTAATCCAACATCTCCTGTGACATTTAACAGGCAATGGTAGATGGCCTGATTTATAAAAGTTTTTATAACAGGTATGCCACCTCTAAACATTTAACTATCGTGGCAATTAATTGTTGATAGTCTTCACTTCCATGAATTTATCTAATCTTTTTTAAAGCCATCTAGACCACATTTTTAGCAGCAAAAGCCATGAGTTAATGATGCAGTATGTGGAGAAGTACATTCTTCTGTCCTTTGCCAATTAATGTAATTGGGCCCCTAAGTCTTATGTTAGGAGAACAGAAAAAAAATCTCTCTACCCTATTTTGTCCATCCTATTATCAATTGTATTAATCTTTAACATAACCTCTTTTGTCTTTTTCCCCTAAAAGAAAACTCCCCTAACTCTTTAACCAAATGAAAGTACCTTGATCGTTGCTTGCCCAATATTCTAACTTTTCCAGGTGAGCTGCTTTATTTTTTAAGCAATGCAAAGTGCTGTATAAACAGGACTACCAGTGGAGGACCAGCAAGGATTTGCAAGGGACATCTCATTTTCTCCTCTCCTATTCC
>NW_015164665.1:2709456-2738965 GCF_001447785.1 Gekko japonicus | reverse complement strand
TTCCTAATCTTCCCACCAGCCAACCTATCAGCCCTTCTATTTTCTGCTTTCCTTCCTTCTCTCTTCTTGGCAGCCTCTCCCTGGGAAACTGTACAGTTCCAGTTGCTGTGCCAGGCTGGGCTCAGTTGTGCTGTGCCAGCTGCCAGGCTGGGCATGGTTGTGTGGTAGGGAACCGGCACGGATTTGTGGGGGGCACCTCACTTTCCTCTGTATCCTGTTCCCCACACTATTCTGCATCCTTCCCACATTATTTCTCCTTTCCCTCCTCCTAGCAACTCCCATATCCTCACTTTCCCCTGCTTCCTTCTCTTCTTCCCACCCACCAAACTATTTTTTATCTGCCCTTCCCAGCTTCGCTATATTTATTATTCATTTACGTAATTTGTACCTCATTTTTCTCCATAATAGCAAACCAAAGCAGCTTACATCATTCTCCTTTCCTCTATTTTATCCTCACAGCAATCTTGTGAGGTATGTTAGGCTGAGAATGTGTAACTGGCAAAAGGTCATCCAGTGGGCTTCTATGGCAGATTGGGGATTTGACCCTGGGTCTCCCAGATCCTAGGCTGAAACTCTAACAGGCACAGTGGGAGTGGCTGATATTGAACAGTAGCAAGCAGCCAAGTTTGGGTAACTCATGCAAGTCATGTTGTATCAAGTCAATTGGTGGTTGCTGCTGGTCCTGATGAGTTTTATTTTATTTAAAAACATTTGATAGCTGCCTTTCTGCCTTGTGGAACGCAAGGTGGCTTACAATATAAATAAAACATTATAAAAACGCAATAAAACCAACAATGATAAAACCTATAAAAATCACAGATTAAAAAATCAAATTAGGACTGCCAGTAATAAAAGCTAAATCAATCAAAATGCTGTCCTAAATAATGCTGTTTTCTACTGTGTCCTGAAAAAATCAAAAATGAGGGAGCCCAGGTGCCTCCCACCCCTGCAGAGGTTGTTCCATAATTGTGGGGCTGCCACAAAAACAGTTCTCTCTCAGGGCATCCTCCTGTGGTATTTTAATTCCTGGGTATGAACATATGGGAGAAGATGGTCCTTCACATAGCCTGGTCCCAAGCCATGAAGGGCTTTAAAGGACAAACAATGTAAAGGACAAAGAATTGGGCTCTGGAGCGAATCAGTGTAATTGCTCCCAATAGCTGCTCCTGACCAGCAGTCTAGCCGCAGCACTCTGCATTAGCTGCATCTTCTGAACACTTTTCAAGCATAACCCCAAGTACAGTGCATTGCAATAGTCTAGTCTAGATGTAACTGAGGCAGTCCAGTCAAGATGTAACTAAGGCATGGATCACTGTCACTAGATTTGACTGACCCAGGAATACCTGGAGTTGATACACCAGCTGAGGCTGGGCAAACACACTCTGAGCCACAACAGCCACTGGTTTTCAAAGGTGACCACTGTATCAAGCAGCATTCTCAAGCTGCAAACCTGGATTTCAAGGGGAGTATAACCCTGTCCAAGACACAGGAGATATGAAGTTCCTGTTCTTCCTTTCCACTAAACCCAGAGGACTTCTATCCTGTCAGGATTAAGTTTCAGCTTGTTCACCCTCATCCAGCCTATTACTGACTCCAAGCACTGGTTCAGAATATCAGGGGCATCCTTGGAATTAAGTGGGGGGGGGGAGGTAGACCTGAGTATCATCTGTATATTGTGTCATTACAGTCCACACCTCCTAATGACTTCCCCTAGTGGCTTCATATAGATATTAAATAGCATGAAGGATAAGATTGAACCCTGTGGCACCCCACCTATCAATGGCCATGGGGCAGAGCAGGAATCCCCCAACACCACCTTCTAAGACTGATTCCCCTCTTATAGGACTTGAACCACAGTAACACAGTGCCCCTTAGTCCCAATGCTGAGAGGCAGCTTGGTAGGATACTATGGTTGATAGTATCAAAGGCCACTGAGATCCAGCAGAACTAGCATGGTCATATTCCCCATCTTGTCCTCGATAGAGGTCATCGACCAAGGCGACCAAAGTAGCTTCAGTTTCAAATTGTCACCTGAACCCAGTCTGAAATAAGTCCAGAAGATCAGTCTCTTCCAAGAAGACCTGGAGCTGAAAGGCAACAACCTGCTCTAGCACCTTGACCAAGAATGGAAGATTGGAGACTGGCTGAAAATTTTCTAACATAGTAGAGCTCAGGGATTATTATTTTTAAAAAAACACACAACAGGTCTAATTACTGCCTGCTTGAGTACAGGTGGTACAACCCCCCACCCTCATAGAAGCATTTACCGCTCCACTTACCCACTTGGCCAGACCCCCTCTGGCAGCTTTTATCAGCCAGGAAATGCAAGGGTTGAGAACACTGGTGGTAGGTCTCACCTGTCCAAGGATTTTGTCCACATCCTTGAAATATCCTCCACAAGCTGAAAGTATAAATCAGACAAGCAGGTGCTAGAGGTACATCATCTGGACATGTATCCATGCTGGCATCTAACCCAGAGCAGATATGAGTCACAGGGTGTCTGTTGGAGGAAGGGAAGGCAATTGTAAACCACTTGGAGACTCCTTCAGGTAGTGAAAAGTGGGGTATAAAAACCAGCTCTTCTTTCAGATAATTTGTGAACAATTCAACACAACACAGTTCCACTACAGACACTTGTGGAATTTCCTCTGCTAATTTCCCCCTATTATGAGAACTGCCTGCATACCTCTCATTTTATTTTTAACCAGTAACCAGCACAAAAAAGGACACATCCTCTTATTCCAGGACTGCTTAATTTCTAAGGAACTTTTGATAATGGATTTTGCCAAAAGCTTTCTAAAAGTCCATCCATAATGGCTAATAGATAATATCTACAGAAATACCTGTTGACATTCTTAAAGAATTCAGAAAGGTGGTTTTAAAATTTTTTAAAAACATTTTAATGCCTAGCTTCCATGAAAATGTGGGTCCCCAAGGTGGCGAACAACCAAAAACATTAAAACAACCCCCCCCCTCTCTCATCCCTTATATCCAGGATATTACTGGATCCATTCATCCATATAAAATAAAACACATATATGCATAAATAGGAAGGAGGGTCAGTGAGGGAATGCCAACCAAAACAAAAAATTCTTCATCCACTGGTGGAAGACAGTCGTCATGGAGGGGAGCCAGGCAAATCTCCCCAGGGAGGGAATTCCATAATTCATAGAATTGTTGAGGTAAGTCTTATCTGTGCCATGCTGATTCTTCCTCAGCAACACTTGTTCTTCCATATGTTTAATCATTCTAGCTATATCAATGCTTTCTAACAATTTTACTTTGGAGAGGCTTATGAGCCTGTAACTTCTTGGAGAAGCTTATGGGCCTGTAATTTCCTGGATATTCCTGGATCCCTTATTAAAATTTCCATTACCTTGGCTATTTTCCAGTCCTATTATAATTTTATCAAGGTTATGGTCTGCTCAAGCCCTATCTCAAGCTTCCTCTGTGGTATGGCTCATGCTTAGAAAAGGTTGTGATTATAATTGGAATTGGAGGGTATCTTTACAATAAGTAACTCATAACGTGCACACATTTAACAATAGCATTTCTTATGTGCTGCTGTCCTGCCATTCCTTTTGAGCTCACTTCTGTATTCTGGCAGGATCTGGAGAAGTTCATAACTGTAGTGCTTTTACTTCAACTTACAGGGTTGGATCCGGCTCACTTTTTCTCAGCCTCATCCAGTTCCCTTTCTTATTACAGCCCCGATCACTCATGACTTTTGTCCATAAAGGCCCCATCTCCAACATTGCCTTTTTGGTGGTCAAAGGGGAGTACTTTCCTCTCTTTTTTACCAGTGGAAAAGATAGTTGATTCCACCTCACAACCTAAAAAGGAAACAAGAGTTGAGGAACAGGGTTGTAAAATATTTCTATGTTTATCAAACTCTCTCCTTGAAATTGGGAACAATTATATATGACACTATGGCGAGATTTGTGGACCCAGTGGGTTTTACTCCAGAAATAGTCTCACAGGACAGTCACTGAACCTCTAGAACTGTTTCTGAAATCCACCTGGACTGTGCTGTGCATACACAAAAACATGCTGCACATTTTGTGGATTGATGATATCATTACACTTAATAGGAGACCTCCATGTATGCATAGTGAGGTCAAGCTCAACATGGGAGTTTTCTGGCACTGATGAAAGTGCCAGAAGATTCCAGGAATTCCCTGTTCTGGCTCCCCTAGCAATTTATCACCCATTGTAATGGGAATTGAATGCTATTCCTTCAAGAATTAATTAATGACTACAATTCAGCCTCATCATGTGCACAGGCTACAGAGGGTAGTAACCAGTGCTTTCAAGGCAGGATAAACTGAGGTAAATAATTAGATAATGCTACCATCTTTAATAAAAAATACTTTCTTATGTGCTTCTTTTTTCTTGTCAGCTTACTCCATATCTTAGCAGAATTTTTCAACTTCTGGATTTATCCTCAGTTTAATGACTTATAAATTCTAATTTCCTTAGCCAAACATTTTAAGACTTAAACACTGCAGTGCTCGCATTACACATATTTATTAGGTGCACTACTCCCCCTTCCCTCCCCTGGGAATATTACTCTCAACAACCTCATCCACAGTTTTGGATTTCTTGCAAACGTCTTCCTTCATGGTGCCTTGTTGGGTCATTAACATTTACATGCCAACAGCTTCCCGCTGAGATTGTGTTAGTCGTCTTGGCACCCTTTCCCTCCACATCTGCTATTTTTATAAAGCCAGTAATACTTTTTGCCAGCAACTAGTCTTGTTTATATATGTAGCCTGTGTCTTTTTCAGAATCCGATTGCCTCTCTCACGATAAGAACATCTCTTCTACAAGCCATGTCCAACATCCCCCCAAATTGTCCACAGCCCACAAGTCAAAGCTATGTTTACTAACTAATAATTTTCTCCTGTCAAGAACAATCAATTAGAAAACAAGAAGTAAAACTCTATACACATTCCAACCTGATACTGGAAGGCAAGGAGAATTCTTCCGTTGTACAGGACCAGCCTTTAAAAAAATTATTAAAGCCAAACTATATTTCCTTTTATGCCATCACATCATAGTTTTATTCTTATGCTGTCTTCTAAGAGTATGCCCATATTCCTGGTTAATAGGTATGATATGCATCCGTATAAAATGACATGAATGAATTAATGGCAGTAATTGCATAAATATAAGTCTGATTTGTTTCTTCAATTAGGTAGTTCCTGAGTCAACAAGAGGTTATTTAATTACCCAATTAAATTTGCAGATTGCTTAGCACTTATCTCCTGGGTTGCCACCCTGGAAAACTTATTTCCTTCGTTGTCCCATGATATTGTAATGGCATCAAGAATGACATCCTGCCATCTAGTGATTGGATCAGTACAGGAAATGGAAGGACTCAGAACACGGAAAGGCTTGTGGGTACTGTGGATACTGACAAAAAGTAAAAATTCATATACAGAGGTAGAGCAGGTGCAAGGGATTCAGGGTCAAAACTTAGGGAACATGGAAATAGAAATATTGAGCAACTAATTAGACTATCTGGTAATACTCTCTGCTATCTTGTCAAGAAATGGAGCTTTCTGTGCCAAGCACAAGATTAGTACAGGAAAACTGCCATTTGGGGGCTCTTGACTGATAATGACAATGCACCTCCATGGATTTTCTTGACCAGCACCAACTCTTTGCTTTTGTCTGAGCTGACTGTCTTGCATTCCCCCACCCCATCCCCACTACTCGGAACACTCAGCTTCAATAGAAGGTGACTAAGAATGTAAACAATTTGCCTAAAGTCATAAAAACTCTGTGGGACACAAAAATGTATGTGGGACACAAAAAATTAACCCAGTTCTCCCAGATCAGGTCAGAATCACAAATTGTTATTTTCCCCCATAGCTTTCTAGAATGTTGACAGCTGTATTTTCAATTATCATAACTTGGACCTTAAAATTAAAGGAAGTATACCCCAATGATAGCTTTCAATTTAGCTTGTCCTTGTAGGACCTTCTATTTATGAACATTTAAGGATAAAGTTCATCCATCCTAAAGGAGAGCTGCTCCATGTCTGTCAGTCTAACTTGCCTCGAACTGTTGTGAGTGGTATGCACCAAGCCACAAATAACCCACATTTCTCCACTCTCACACAATTGTTTCAGTACATGTTGGAGTTAGTGTATCTCATCAGTTGGATCATGAGCACTAACTCCTATTATGTGGTAATGGACAACAAAGTTCTTACACCAGAAAAGGACTCAGCAGACTATAGCTTATGGCTCCAACTCAGCAATATAGTTACGCTTGCACAAATGAAACTCGTTGCTATCAGCAGCAAAAGAAAGGCTTTAGTCACTACTTGAGATAGCAATGGGAGGAGAGAAGTTAAACTAACATGATTAACATAGTTAGAGAGAAGTTAAACTAAACAGCTAGTAACATGAGCATAATCTAGTCAAACCTAAGTACTTTTGAGTCCCATTGATCTACATGGGAGGGATTTAACTACACAGTTAATCAGTACATACAGTGCAAACCTAAACAGAATTATACCCTTCAACCATCTATTATTTCAATGGACTTAGGATGCAACTGTGTTTAGGATTGCACTGTCAAAGCAAGGAGTCTTAAAAGTGCTTAATCGTGCTCTATGATTCCAAATTCATGTTTTCCAGGTCTCATTGTGGTATCCTTTTTGAGTCTTTGACTCAAATTCTTTCTCAATATAAGCCAACAATTGCACAATGACAATGTCTGTGAACAAAAGCTGTACCAGTGGAATCTTGGATCCTACTAGATGTTTGGCAGTTGATATACTAATTATTCCAATTACAAATATCCAAAGTATGCAAAATAGTTACTATCCTCCAGCTGTTCATATGTTTCCAGTTGATCATCACTGCTGAGCGATCTGCAAACCCTTGGTTGAGAAGAAAGCCTGAGCCTCATTTACAAAAAGGCATATTTAGATTTTGGCAACAAATGGAGGCCTTAATGTTTAAATATAATGATACACTATAAAAATGGATCCTAATGCCAATGAGAACAACAAAAACCCGGAGCTTTTCTCAAACTAACTGTGCCCAGAACAAAACCTCTTTGCATTACTCATGAACTCTCACAAGGTGGGTAATTGGGACTGAGATATTTATCAAGTGTGGTTTCCCAAATACTTTGAAGATCCCTATCTTCTGTTGAAGTCCCTAATAAAAGGAAGTTGCACAGTTATACTTGCACAGCATGAATTGGAAGATTTATGGCAGCTCAAAAATGGGACATGTAATATGTAGTTTGCCAGTTACTGCATTCCAGAAATTATTTTCTGAAAATGTTGAAATAGAATGATTGCATTGTACAAACAAATACCAGTTCCTCTTGACCTTGCCATATTTTTAAAATGTTTTATGTCAATCACTGTTTTTTGCTGCAAATTTGTTCTAACATCTCCTGGCTCAGGGACTGTGATTATTGAACTGATAATAGTTCAAATGGTTTTCTTTGTGGCTGTTTGGAGCCATTATTTCCATTCCAGCTTGACAGCAAATCTAGATGGTTTTCATAAACTAGGCAGAGAAAGTTTCTGACAGGTAGGAGAGAAAAATTATGTAAAATAATTGCTTTTAAAAAATCTGCTAGTTTCCCCAGCAATCAAGTTGTAATGCAGTGTGCTTCCATGCAAGAGACAAATCATTTACAGAGTTATTCATGTGAGTAAAGTGTGTGAACCTCTGCACTTCATTGTTGCTTTCTTGCATTTGTAATTTGTTTTATGTTGGGGAGGGACAAAGTAGAAAGAGGCTCCTGGACAGTGACATAAGTTTAGAAGTAGCTCCTACTTTAAAAAGTGTGTGAACCTCTGCACTTTGTTGTTGCTTTCTGCATTTGTAATGCACTCTGCTTCAGGGTTGCTGGCATGATGAGGGGTACAAACATGATCAGAGAAAACAGGCTTAAGACAGTGGGATTTCCAATAGCATTTCTAGTTGTGATAGGTACCTTGAGCCCTTTCCCCACTAAAACTGCTGACAATATGAATGAAGTGTATTGTTGTGTAGTGGGTTAGTCGCATGGAAGAATTGCTAAGGCACGCATGATACACTGCACACTTCACTAGTACACAACATGCACCCCCACCAACGGCCGACCGGCTGCTTATATACAGTCTGGGGAACCTCCCATTGGCCCATTCAAACCTCCCGCTAATGTCCCATTGGTTCCCCAAGTGGCAGGGTGCAGGAGCCTGGTCCCCATTGTTCTCCGGACTCAAGCTCCGCTGTACCGCGGGTGTCCAGTGGCGATCCGCGGACACAACATGTATTGAGAAGATAAGGTTTGAGAGTGTAACACTGTAGGCTAATGACAGAACAGTAGAGTGTCATAGTAGATTGTCTTAAAAACCTTTGTCGGCAATACCACATACATGATAGGCATTACCAAACAAAATGCATTACAAATCAGTCTTACACCCATAATTCCATACAGCCTGATACACAGATCTCCACTGTGGTCAGATTAATGAATTTTGGAGCGCACAAACATTTGCATGTTATATTTTTACCAAGTCTTTAGTTTTCTGATGGGGCTGAAAATTAACATCCATACTAACCATCAGTTATAGAAATATAAAGGAATGTCAGGGAGGAAAAAGTAACATATATTATTAGGGCTGTCATCTGATTTATAGAATGTATAGCTGTTAAGTCATCAGTCTTTCAACTAACATTTAAAACAATTTGCATATTGCCAAAATCTTTTACTTTTTTGAGGCATTGAGTGGTAAAAATGGTAGCATTTCTACATCTTTTGTCATATCTGTTCTATTAGTCCCTAATCTCTTACTCACAGATACTGAGAGATAACAGATAAGAATACCCTCAAAAACCACAGTTTACTTTTAGAGACTCACTAGGTTAGTGGAGGGGGCAGAGAGAAAGGAGAAAGGAGTAAATAATTGTTTCTCTTGGTCTCTCTGTGTTTATTTATCTTGGATCTATGGTACTAGGCTTCAACAAAAATGTTATGGGGCCAATAAAATTCCCAACATTTTTAGGCATGGGTCGTGGTGTTTATATATTGTGCAGAATACAACAGTGTGTTTATGAGAAGAATCCAAGCACTTTGCAGTGATTCAATTAATTCAGAACACAGGTAGAAATGAGGCGATCAGAGCTTCATGTCTCTAGGGAGGTCTCCTACATAAATACACGACAAATTTCAGAAAATAAACATACTTATGCACAATGTTTAATATACTGTTTGCACTAAACCACTAGTAGCAGTTTAGTATTCTTGTTAAAAGTATCAAGCACTTCTTGTATTATGATGTACTGAAGAGAAATAATTCCCACCAAAGACACAAGTTAATTAACCATTGGCTTCCTTAGCATTATGATTGTCTTAATTGGTTACAGGCCTCAAACCATTCATTTGAATGTTAACATTAGAGTAGTTTGATGGACTATAACAGTAACATTCTAGACTAGAATAAAGGGCCACTTGGGTCTGCAGGTGGAGAAACAAAGTTTAGTATACATACAAGCAGGGGACCTGCAAGGGCATGGGGGGAACATCTCATTTTCCAGTGTATTTCCCTTCTCCACTATTTCCTCTTTTCTTTCCCTAGCAGCTCACAATGAGTTGTATGGTGGCTACTGATGGACCAGCTGAGTTATGTAGTAGCCGCTGCTGCCAGGCTGGGCCCAGTTGTGTTGTAGCTGCCACCACACTAGGCCAGGCCCTGTTGCACAGTGGCCACCACTACTGGGCTGGGCCGAACCCAGTTGTGCTGGTGCTGGGATCAGGGCTCTAGTCGGGGGGGAGCTCTCAGGTACGGAGCTCCGGAAGAGAACCTCTAGGGGGCGGGGCGGTCACGTGGTGAAGCCCCGCCCCCTTCTTTACCCCGCCCTCTGCTTCGATCCTCATTCCGTTTGGGAATGAGGATGAAGCAGGAGGGTAAGTAGCCGGGCCTTCTGACACACATCCGGTGATGTCAGGGGGTGTGGCCTTCTGTCACTTCCGGTGATGTCAGGGGGCGTGGCATATGCAAATAAGTTATGCTAATGAGTTATGCTAATGAGCTCCGGCAGCTCTTTTTCTACAACAAGACCCCTGGCTGGGATGATCTCAGTTGTGCGATGGCTGCTGGGTACAGTTATGCGATGCCTTGCTTAGTTGTGTGGGCCATGAGTCTGTGGTAGTTGCTGTTGTTTCTGTTCCCATTAAGTCCTCCTCCAGCAGGGGACATGAAAGGGGAGGGGGAGAGAACTGGTTTTAGTATTGTTCAGAGCTCCCCCTATACAATTTCACTTTGCAGATACCAAGGCTTAAAGCATTCAATAATAGTGTTGTGGTTTCCTAGCAATCTCCAAAATGGGCACTAAGAGCTCAGTAGGCATTCTTTTCTTAAAGTTTTATTATTTGGGGGAATTTTAATCCCTCAAATAGATTTTAGATATCAGATTATCCTGCAAACCTGGAACTTTGTAGAGAAATCCCCCCCCCCATCTGCTCCCAGCTCCACTTTGTGGATCTATTGATCCACACTCTACGGCATGATTCAGATATATAAGCAGCAGAGAACCTGTAAGAATTTGTGGGGGAGGTTACTTCATTTCCCCCTGTACCTCCTTCCCTCCACACTATTTCCTCTTTCCTTCCTCCTGGAAGCCCCCTTATCCTCTCTCCTTTCCTTGCTTCCTTCTTCCCACTGACTAAGCAAACATTCTTTTATCTGCCCCTCTACCCTTCAGCTTTACTACTTATTCAGTTCAGTTAGGTTTCAGAAACCTTTAATGGACTACTTATTTACTTGATTTATACCCCTCCTTTCCCCCAATGCGGACCCAAAACAGCTTACATCATTTTCTTCTTCTCCATTTTATCCTCACAACAACCCTGTAAAACAGATTAGGTTGAGAGAGATCGGCAAGGTCATCCAACAAGCTTCCGTGACAGAGTGGGGAGCTGAACCTGGATTGCACAAATCCTAGTGAGACATTCTAACCAATACACCATGCTGAATCTCGGCTTTCCCTCCTACCCTCCCTCTGTTAGCCTCTCCCTGTGAAAAGTCTGGCCAAGGTGCAAAAGTCATGTGGTAGCAAGTTACTCAGTGGAGCTGTTTGGTGGCCACTGCTGAGCCTTGCCATGTTGTGCAAGTTTTGTGGAGCCTGCCAGTGGGCCCAAGAGAGTTGTGTGGCATCAAGTCAAAGCCACCACTGCACCTGGGTGAGTTGAGCAAAGTGCATGTGAAATATACTGGGCTCGACACATGATAGTGATCAGCTCATGCTTTATTGTGATTACAACTCAAACCAAAATACAACCCTAGCAGGACCAAAGCCCTGCTTAAATCTGTGACCAACACCACACCCCACACACATCCACTACCCGTGATAGGTTATCTACAGAGGTACTCCTGGTCGATAGGTCCCTTCCAGGATCCTCACAGTCTATTGTTCTGTGTACCCAAGCTGGGCCCATCGAAGTCAGGCTTAGTACATTACAGCATGGTAGCAAGTACCCTGGTGGTTCCTGTTGGTCTTAGCCCCAATGAGTCCTCCCTCCAGGGCAGCAAGGAGGGAAGTAGGGGTGAGCTGAGAGGCCCAAATAGGGGCTGGCTGAAAAGGGGATTCTCCCTACCTTTTACTGACAGAAACCAAGCTTTTAGGGTTGCGAGGCCCCCGGTCTGCGTGGGGTTTCCCCTGCTTTTCTGGGTCCCTTTTCACCACCAGCCAGCTGGCCAGTAGAGGGAACCCCACCCACAAATGCCCCAAATGCAACATAATGATGTCACCTGGAAGTGACATCATCACATCACCAATGTTGGGTGACACTCTAGTTTTTGGGCAAAACCGTAGAGTTTTGCCCAAAAACTAGAGCATCACCCCCAAAAACTAGAGCATCATTACATCGCCGACATCACTTCTGGGTGATGCCATTGCAGCATGCACAGAAGATGCCAGGATGGATTCTGGAGCCTCCCACCGTCAGTCAGGTAAGACCTGCCAACCTTACAAGCTTTGAAGGCTGATAATATTGTTGTGGTTGCCTAGCAACCCCTACAATGGCCACTGAGATCTCAGAAGGCATCCATTTCTTAAAGATACAGGCACTGCTTCTATTATTGGGAGGGTAGATTTCAGATTTTTCCGCAAACCTGGGGCTTTCACTAGGTTTGTAGAAAGATCTGTATAGTCTGTTCATGGCTCCAGTCTCCAGATTTAAGTACCCAAAGATGGGGCCATGTCAAGGAACAAAACTGTAGCCTCCCCTTCTCTCCACTATAATCATTTTGTATGTGCACTGGGACTTGATAAGAGTGAGCATTTCAGTATTTGATCCCACACCTGAAGTCTAAAGTGGTACATTCTAGCAACAAAGACATCACAGGAGGCTGTGGATCATTTGTTTTGACTCAGAGTCATTTGGAGAACTCAGCCATTGCATTTATTTTGTTCATTTAGTTATGTGGTTTTAAGCAAGTAGACTCGTTAGAGAAAAGAGAGGTTAGAAGCCATTATCCTTCTATAAAATATGGAACATCACTAAGTTTGATAAAAAGATATGTTGTCTGAGTAAAAGAGATGAGAGAGTAACAACTCCTGGCAATGAGAGAACATAGCTGTCTTTTAAAATAAGAAAATGCTAAGAGGAATATGTGGTGGGATATTTTTTCCAGGAGCAAATAAACACAACTGTCAATATGTAGATAATCCTATCCCCAGAAGTCACCCAAAGTGGATGGAAACTGGGCAAGAAGCAAACACTCATTTGAACATTCTCTTCATGCATGATTTTTTTACTTATTTGGGCATTAACTTTTTCAGATATCTACTTCCTGTCACTGCAAGACTTCTGTAGTTTCCTTCTCCACATTTGCCATAAGTTTCCAATTTAGATTATGTTCCCAGCAGATGGTGCAGTATCAGAAAACATTGCTTTTTCATACATTAAAAAGGTACTCGTGATTAATTTTTTATTGATTTGGATAGAAACGGCATATATTGTAATACTCTTTCAGTGTTCCTTCATAACCCATTCCAACTCAGCTTCAGGGTTTTTTGGAGTCTTAGAGAGAGTGAAGATTTGCACTGAAACCCAAAAGGTATTTTTCACTGTATCTCATGAGAATAATTCAGGAGATATTTTACTTCTTATAGAAAAACTTTATATTGCAATGCAGTGACAGGATGAGATGTGCAGGGCTTAATCTACTGGAAAGTTTTCCTAGGCAAACTGATACTTCACTTCATTCATTTCAGATGGTCTTGTGCAAAAGAACGTCCTGATGGGCTGTGCCCACATATATATTTGGGGACCTGATCAGGTAGAAAGGTGGTGTAAAAATGTTTTATTTAAAATATTTCTGTTCTGTGATGTTGCCATGAAAATTCAGTGTATTTGATTCCAGTGTAGTGAGCTACAGACTAGTGCCAGCAGAGTAAACCTGGTGAGGGTGAGCTTCCCCGACTCTCAGCTGTTACTGCAGCTTGACAACCTCTCCACTCAGTTTTGCTCTAGGGCAGGGGTGGCTAAACTGTGGCTCCGGAGCCCCGTATGGCTCTTTTGCACATATTGTGCAGCTCCCAGCAGGGCAGCTGGGGAAGTGAAGGCGAGGCATGCCTCCCTGATTGGTCTTCCCTTCCCCAGCCAGTGTTCCCCTCCCTGGGTAGGCTTGAGGGGGGGGGGCAGAGAAAGAAAGAAATTTTAAATGCATTCTCAAAGCACCCACCCCCAGCCAGCTTGGAGAAGGCATTTGTCTCTTTAAATCCCTTCTCCAAGCCAAGCCAGCTGGCGGGGTGGGTGGGAAAGGGGCTTAGAGGACACATTTAAAGGTAAAGTTGCTTTCTTTCCACCTCACCCTCCCTTTTCCCATCTATTTGCTTTCTTTCCACTTTCTTTCCACATTTCTTTCTTTCTCTCTCTCTTTCTCCCCTCCCTCCCTATCTAAAGTTAAATGTGTACTCCAAGCCCTGCCACACTGCCCGGCTGGCTTGGCTTGGAGAAGGCATTTTTCTCTTTAAATCCCTTCTCCATGCCAAGCTGGTGCAGCAGCAGTTGCGGAGGGCTTGGAGAACACATTTAAAGTTAAAGGCATTCTCCAAGCCCCCGCCTCATGGCCCTGCCCACTACATGTAAAGTCGCTTTCTTTCCACCTCTCCCTCCCTATTTATTTGCTTTCTGTCCACCTCTCTCTTTCTTTCTCTCTCTCTCCCTTCCTTCCTTCCTTCCTTCCTTCCTTCCTTCTTTCCTTCTTTCTTTCTTTCTTTCTTTCTTTCTTTCTTTCTGTCTGTCTGTCTGTCTGTCTGTCTGTCTGTCTTTCTGTCTTTCCTCTCTCTCTCTCTCCCCCTAAGTAGGTATGTGTGCTTTTATTTGAAGTTAGGCTTATTGAAAGAATCAGACCAGTCTCTATCATATAACACTTTAAATCTCAAGAAAGACTAAATTTTAGAGGTTATGCACCCCCATTGTTTTCCAGAACCAAATATTTTAAATATTATATTATATTAAAAATATTATAGAACCAAATATTATAGAGGTCTGAGAACTTGTAAACAATTCAGTTAATCAGAAACTTGAGAATTTTAGTATTATATGGACATATAATATATAAAGAGACATTTGTGAATTTGGTTAACAAGGGTTTGTAGATGACTTTTTATAAGGGGGCGGGGTCTTGTTTGCCAGTCACAAACAGGGAGCTGGGTTTTTTGGCGATCAGTTCAATCGTTTCTCACCTCTCTGTGAGTTTTTTGGCAGGTTGCTTCACTGTATTCCACTAAAACTGGCTTTTCACGGATGTGGGTCGAAACTGGGAGGGAATGAGGTGTGAGGGGGGACCTCATTAGGGTATAATGACATATGCTCCACACTCCAAAGCTTCCATTTTCTGCAAGGGAGCTGATTTCTGTAGTCTGGAGATGTCGCAATTCTGGGAGATCTTCAGGCCCCACCTAGAGTTTGGTAGCTCTAGTTTATTTATATTCATAGATGCAAATCTGCACATAATTATTATAATTAAAATAAAAATGCAACACCCTAATGGCAGTGCTAACTGTTGATGGAGAACCTCTCAAGGCCCCCTGCTTTTCCTTCATATAGCTTAGCACATACAACCTGGTTACATTTAGCTGCCAGTTTGGTGTAGTGGTTAAGTGTGCGGACTCTAATCTGGGAGAACCGGGTTTGATTCCCCACTCCTCCACTTGCATCTGGCTGGATGACCTTGGGCAAGCCATAGCTCTGATAAGAGCTGTTCTTGAAAAAGAGCAGTTTCTGTCAAGAGTTCTCTGAGCCCCACCTACCTCACAGGGTGTCTGTTGTGGGGAGGGGAAGGGAAAGGAGTTTGTAAGCCGCTCTGAGACACCTTTGGGTAGTGAAGGGCGGGGTATAAATCCAAACTCTTCTTCTTCTTCTTCTTCTTCTTCTTCTTCTTCTTCTTCTTCTTCTACTCATGAATCTGGTCTGCACAGCCACTTCAGATGATTTTACTGGTTAGGAGCAGAAGCAGCATTTCAGAAACCAGGCCTAAAAAAGAGAACGGTCTGAAAATCCGGCCACTTCAGTCAAGGTCTCTATAAACTGAACTAATATAGGAACTCAAATATGCAACATCCAAAACTATATTTACATAGTTACCATAAAAAAACAGCCCTGGGAAATGGAAACCTAGCAACTCTGATTTTATTCAAAAAGAGATGGGGGGGGCACAGCACATACTGACATTTCTTTTCATTCTGACTCTCTACCTTGCAAACAAAGTATGACACAAATTCTGTTAAAAATACTTTAACATTTAAAAATTCGCTCTTGTTACAAACACAGATGTTCCACCTCAGAAAGCTTCCTTTACGCTCTCAGAATCTGCTCAAAAGAACAGTTTTCTTATTGAGTTGCTACCTTGTATGATGATCATCACTAGGTCATCTTGACCTCACAAGGCCTTTATTGCTAGCAAGTATAACCATGGTAACTAATCTCATTGATTGCAATCAAAGGAGCCGTAATTGGAACCTGCAAGGAATTAGTTTCATTGCGTGTATGAAACATAACATACTTGTTTCCCCCATCTGAAAACAAATACAAAGGAACTTAACCTATTATTTTGTCAAAACTAGGAACACAATAAATGTATGACCTACAGCTAAACACACCACACAGTTTAAAATAACCAGAACTTCATGAAAAACAGCTCTATGGAAACTCTTGCTGTATAACATACACAATAACCCACTTGCATTAGGGACAGTTAATTAATATCACAGTTTGTTGTCTTGATCTCACAATAGAACGAAAAGATTATATATAAGCTGCCATGAAAATAGGCTTGCCAGCTAGCTAGTTTTCCATGGGGATGACTGGTTCATATAATGGAGGGAAGGGGGGGGGAGGAGAGAGAGAGGGACTAATTTTTGACTTAGTACCCTTTAATGCAAAGGAGATTGCAATGTACCATAATTCCTTTTAGATGTTTACAGCCCTAGGACTGCATCAGATTTTAACTTGCTTTTTCAGCATAGGCTTTTCTGTACCTCAAAAGCAGTTTCACTACACCCATCTGGCAGCCTTCTCTTCTTCCTTTTCCCTTCTGACATCTTTTCAGACAGACAGAGATTGACGGGGAATGGAAAGAGACAGAAAAGGAAGGAGAAAACTGTGCGTTTTAGAAACATTAGCAATCTTTTTGGCTCTGACGCTGAGCACGTGGACTCTTTCTTTGACCCTGCTGGTTATGCCTCTGTGTAGGGGGACTTGAGCTTGGTTCCACTCCTGGGTGGGACCTGCCCCTTGCCAGATCTGTGCCTTCCAAGAGTTGGTAATCCTTCAAGAAGACCATATGTGGTAGGAAAGGCAAAGGGGAAAAAAACACAGCAAATACATGCCCCCCTAAGGATCTCATAACAATATTGGCACTTTAATTTCATTTATTTAGCTAAAATACGCCTGGCCAAAGGGAAGCAGGCAAAAGCAAGTGTGAGCACAGATGGTTGGCCAGCCATGAGAGAGTGTGTGGTGGTGGCAGGACAGGGCAGTGTGTGAAGGGCCACCAGTGCTACATCCTCACATCTAAGATCTGTGAAGGAAGTTGCACTGGCTGAGCAAAGTATAATTGTGCTGATACTGAGCAGGCAGTGCCTCCAGCCTACATCCTGATCTGCTGTGGGGCCATGCCTTACCTCAAGATCCACCTGATAAAGCTGGCTGAACTTGGTGGCTGGACCCACATGTGCTTATATCAGGGAAGTCTCCTAGCCCAGACAACATGACGTTGGAGGATAGCAGTACCCCTGGTCAGCAGCCTCACATAGCAAAGCACCTTGACCATAGCACCCACCCCTTCAGGGACCCCTGTGCCTCAAGACCATGAGGCCGGGTTCCTTATACTTATTGAACTCGATCTTCCAGCTGTGCTCTTCTAACAGCCTTCTCTTTATGTTGCTCTCTCTCAGGACACTCAGTTTGGCAACAGTTGAATCTCAGGTGTTTCCTGTGGCAGGGCCAGTCCTTGGGACTGGTTTACTATAATCAGGGTGGAGGATGCCTTTGCTTTCTGCATTTATGACACATGTGTTTCAAAACAGTCTTCAGCATGTTCCTGGAAGAATAAAGGGTATCTGTCTCCTGGAAGGAAGGGAGTATCTGCCTGCCTGGAAACAGACTGGCTCCATCAGAGCATTTTCCACCCGCTTGACCCCTTCCCCACCCTGTGGCTTAATCTGCTGATTAGTCTTGTGAAGCATATTTTGAGCCTGCATTGACTACAGGAAAGCCGGTGAAATGTCTGAATGAACTAATGCATGACAGAGGGAGGTGTGCCTGGCCTTCACTTTCTATCTTTAGGAGGTAATTTAGGACTGTGTTTGATTTAGTTTTTTTCTATTTACTGGCTGTCTTAAATTGTTATTTTAAATTTTGGTTTTTATGTCTTTTATTATTATTTTTAACCTTGAGTTCCATAAGATAGAAAGGCAACTAAAAATGTTTAAAATAAATTAATAAATTTTGCTATAATGTATATATGCCTAAATGCAAATTATACAGCCTTGCCTAGGTGTGTATTTTGTTTATTCTTTGTATTGGTATTTTACTGTGCATTCCATTTTGTGCCAGAATGTATAAATATATGTTGTATTAGGACAAATGTAATAATAAATATATGTAAAAAAACGAAAAGATTGGCAGTGTTAATAACAGAGGGTAGAATTATAAGGAACGGTACAATGATACTTTGCTTCATCCTTCCAAAAGACTTAACTTGCCAAATAAAGGCAAGGATGGCAAAAGCTTATCCTGTAGATACCATGTCTCCTCTTGTACAGAACATTTGAATTAAGAATCAAAACATTCTACATTTCCCAGCATAGCTTTCAATTAAAATAAGCCTTTTTGCAAGACAGCCAAAGGGCTAGCAGAAGTCCAAAATTCATTCTCAGTTTGTGTGCACATTTGGAAATAAATAAATAGATATATAAAATGTCCATATTTGGCCAATTTCATACCATCTGCAAATGCATCTCTCTCCCCAAATCCCTTGGAACAATGAGGTCTTTGTTCAAGGAAGTTTAAAGCATTTAAATACTGAGAACTCAGTAAAATCATTGACATGACCTTTCCAAATGTTTCTGTTCCTTTGCCTTTTGGTTCCTGATAATTTAGGTCTCCATTTCACAGGCCTGTGTGTTAATGAATGGATACTCATTACCCATGATGCTGCTATGTTATTAAATAAAAAATAATTTGGCTTTCAGAGATGGCCTTAACCATGAATAAACATTTTTAGCATATATGTGGAAAACCATTTAGTTGAAGGATTCAGACCCTGGTCCAGCCATGTCTGTAAGCAGGTTTTTATATGTACATCACTGGCTAGAACAGGAACCTCAAGCATATCCTAGATTTATACACAAATGCACATCAGAATACATACCTGTGTGAGGATGTTGTTATCTTCATGTCATACTTTCCAGCCTGAAAGAATTTTCCAGATGCCAGTTAGCTATACCATGATCATGGAAATACTTTTTTTTAGCCCAGTTAAAGGTCAGAACAGCAAGAGATTAAAAATAGGATTAGCATGTGAGAGATACAAATAGCCTTATAACCAAAATGGTGTTCTCATTTAAATAATGTTCTAGACTGCCAGCATAATAACATTAACATCCATGCCATTCAAGGTGACTAAATACTTGGATAACATCTAGGTATGTGAAATTTTAGTTGGTCTGTCCTCTCAATTTTTTTGATATTCTTGTATTCATCATTTTCATAAGCATTATAACATGGACACAAATAAGGGAAACCGGTTCAACATTTCAGACATATTAATATGCTGAACATCCATTCTTTATATTTCCTACTGTACTGATATACATACCATGCAAATCAGGACTTCTCCTGTAGGTAATTATTTTCTGACAAGTGGTTGCCATCTTTGCTTGCTTCACTGGAGAGCTTCATGTATACACATGATGGGGCAAATAGCAGCAGGGAGATACCTTGAAAAAAACAGTGTCAGTGGGAGAATTAACTCCTCCAAACACTGCACCTCAGAGCTGCCATTTATGGAGAGGCAGAAGACCCAGTCATGGCGGGTCTCCAAAGTCTTGGCTAGTTTGCTTCTGGGGATAGACTATGTTCCTTGTGATTTTGTTTTTGAATATGATATTTCATGTCTATTGTTAGTGTATTAAAATAATTTTCCTCCTCAGTGCCTGTATATATAGTCCATTTACCTAAATAAACTGCTTCTTTGTTTTGCCTCTGTATTATTCAATGTCATCATTTTTAGTTATATAAAATATTTATATGCCACTTTCCTGTTATATACTCTAAGCAATTTCCAAATATTACAGATAATACCATAAACACTTAAACCAATGACACTAGACTTAGACAAGTCAAACATATGACCTTCTTAAACCCACTACCAGTAACGTATTCCATAGGGTGCCTAACTAAGGAGAGCCAAGGGATTGTGCTGAAAGGCTGTTCAGAATCTCCAGGAATCAGTAACCATTCTAAAGAACACGGTTCAGACTGGCAGCATGATATTGGTTGACACTGTGTCTTAATATTCTTTGGCTTTGGCAGTAGTAGTGTTTCAAGCCAGCAGTCCCGAGTTCTAGTAGCTTCTAATGCAGTTCTGCAGCATAATGAGTCAGCAATATGTGTTTTGCTTTCAGGCTATAGTTTTTGCTGTAATCAAGGACTCAGGGAATGGTGAAAACACAAAGAAATTATGAGGAGCTCTAGATACACCTCTCCAAACTGCATGAATGGACAACGAAATTGCACATGAGATTCAGTGTAGGTGCCAAGAAACATATGTTGGGGTTAAAAAAAAATCCTGATTTGACATATATGCTGATGGAGAGTGAACTTCTAGTGATAGACCAAAAAAAAATAATTTGGGGGCTAAGGTGAAGAATAGCGCTTTGAAAATGTCAACTTGGTGTGCAGCAGCAATTAAAAGAGCAAATTCTATATTGGGATGAACAGGAAAGGCATTAAGAATAAAACTGCCAGTATAGTGTTATGTCCTTATACAAATCCCTAGTGCAGCTATATTTTGAATACTATGTACAGTTCTACTCACCAGATCTCAAATAGGATACTGATGAGCTAGACAAATCACAGAAAAGGGCAACCTAAGTGATCAGAGGGTTGGAACATCTTTCCACCTTCATTATCAATATCTGTTTTTACCCCTTTTGTTTTTATTTTTGGCAGTCTCATTTAATGTTAATAAAATATTTGTTCATATCTTGCGGATCTCAAACATCTAACGTTTATTCTATGTTTGGTGTAGTGGTTAAGTGCACGGACTCTAAACTGGGAGAACTGGGTTTGATTCCCCACTCCTCCATTTGCACCTGGCTGGATGACCTTGGGCAAGTCGTAGTTCTGATAAGAGCTGTTCTTGAAAAAGAGCAGTTTCTGTCAAGAGCTTTCTCAGCCCACCTACCTCACAGGGTGTCTGTTGTGGGGAGGGGAAGGGAAAGGAGTTTGTAAGCCACTCTGAGACACCTTTGGTTAGTGAAGGGCAGGGTATAAATCCAATCTCTTCTTCTCTTCTTTTTCTTCTATGTGGCTCTTACATTAAGCAAGTTTGGCCACCCCTGATCTAGACCATTATTGTGTACACTGATTGGTGGCAATTTTCCAGATTCTCAGGCAAAGGCCCCTGTACCTGATATATTTAAGTGGCTATGCTAGACATTGCACCTTTCCATTCAAAGCATGTACTCTCCCACTGGCCCCCTTTCCCCCAAAAGGTGGGGTTTGCCTTGTAGAGACAACATTTGCATTGCAACCCTCATGATCAGTTGCCTGGTAGGGCAGGAAACCACCTGCCAATGCCACACAACTGTTCTGGCTGGCAGAGGGGCAGAAGCTGTGGTTTCTGGACACTGGGCCCCAGCAGGGAGTAGGGCTTCTGCATCACTGAATTGTGACTAAATTTACCTCTGCTGCATATTTTAATATTGGCATATAAGGAATAATTAATTGTACTTCTTTCAGATTTCACATGAAGACTATCCAACACACTAATCTCAAGAACAATTCAGTATATCTACTGTCACAATATACCTGGATCCAGCTAATATCTGTCATATTTAAGTCCTACTGAAAGCAACAGGACTTTCTCACCTTTTGTTTGTTCCATATGGTTGAATGAGATGTATGATGACTTACTTTATATCAGGGGTGTCAAAATGTGGCCTGGGGGCCGGTTTAGGCCCCCAGAGGGCTTCTATCAGGCCCGCAGTGGAACTGGCTGTCTTCTGCTTCTTCTTCCAGTTCTGCTGCTACTGCGTCATCGTAGGTTTGCCGCTTACAGATACACACCCGAACAGCACACTCAAGATTGTAACAGCACAGATATTTTGATGCAATAATTCAGAGCAAGAGGTGTTAGTTATCAGACACTGTTAAATAAACAAAATATTGCATTAGTGCTAATGTTTTAAGCATGTTTTTATTTTAAGTTAAAAAAAAACTTTGTGTTTGTGTCCTTTATAAAGTTTATATCTCCGCTACCTAGCATTACATTTTATGACACTCATAGTTTGGCCCAATAAGGTCTCATGTATGTCAGATCTGGCCCTCATAACAAATGAGTTTGACACCCCTGCTTTAGATGGATCAGAGCCATAGTTTTTAAGGTATAAATTCTAAATATTCACATAATACCAGGTAGTATAACCTACAGCTTTTGCAACCTATGCCAGTCTTCACTGTTTTCTAAATACCATTTATTTTGGAATGTTGGATAGAAATATCATTTCAGGGGAAAGAAAAACAGAACATAGCTCCATATTTTTTGGCACAGAGTCCAGCCTTTAGCTTAAACAAAGCTTCCATTTAAATTATTTTTGTTTGTTGCAACTGTGCCCATTTTCTAAATATTTAAGCTACCATAAAGTCTGCTGCAGTGCTTTATCATTTTCCAATAATTAAGATTTTTTTCCTTGATAATAATGGCAGTGCAATCAACTGCAGAATTTGGCCATATGGCCACACTGAATATAAAAAACTGGGCACATGCCCATAATATTGGGTTACCCCAAGCCTGGTTTGCCAATAAAGTAAAAGCTGCTGTTTACCATGAGAGAAATTGTTCCTATTATTTAAGAGGAACATGAAGGCTGCAGAACTGATGCATTATATTCAAATATTTGGTTACCCAAACTCTGGATAGACTGAACCAATGGTAATTCTACTAACTAGTAATATGGCAATGTGAAACTAATAAGAGTGCTAGAGGTACTGAAGGTATCTCTGTTCCTTCTTTTGCTAACTCATGCAATAAAAGACATGCTCCAGTCATCAGCAAAACCTGGAGAATGTACAACTTAATAAATTAGATAAAGATGTTTGACATTTCTCCTCCATGATAAAACAAAATAGTCATAAAATACAAAGTACAGCCTCCTGTGTGTTCTACAATTTTACAAACTGGAGACTATGGAAGAAGCAGATTTAGTTTCATTCTCATTATGATTTTTAACTAATAATCTTTAGATTACCATGGTTTTAGGGGTTTTTTTTGCATTGCTCATTTTCTTTTTCCCCATTTTAAATTGTGCGGTGTTGATCCAACTCTGTTGGGAAATCCTGGACCCTGGGGTTTTATCCTGTGTGGAGCTGTGCCACATAAATGGCAGCTTCATTCCTCCCCTGCCTGCTGCAGGCTCAGTAATTTCCAACATTTTGCCCCCTCCCTGGTCATTGCCCTCCCAGGGACAGAGTTGAAATGGGGGGCGGGCTTCAGTAAAAGCTGGGAATCAACTAAAATCAATTAAAATCATTCTCCCCCACCTTCCATGTACATACACATACATATCCATTCTACCTACTATTTGAAGGAATGGTCTAATTAGTACATACGTACATTATGTTCAATGAATTCCATTTTACTTCTGAAATATAAATTTGTATCTTATTTTCAGTTGCCCACTTGTAGCTCATTTTAAGGCACTTGACAAGGACCTAGAGTTGTGACTGAAGTTGTGAGTATCTGCTTAAAATAATAGTTCTGCCAGTTTGTAAAAATAAAATGACAAGAACTTGAAAAGGAACCAGCCCTCAGATAGCCTGTTGCTAGTCAATCGGATCCCTCCCAGCACCTTGAGAAGCGGTTATGATGCCACAAATATCCACAAGAGCTGCCAAGAACTCTAACTTCTATTACTTTAGATTATTAAATGCATTTCCACTTGAAGCAAATCTTGACATCAAGACAAGAAAGGGATAGGATCAGCGTTAATAATGAATTTACAGTTGGGAATATCAATTGTGAAGCTATTTAAGCTTTACAACTTGGGTTTAGTGAAAAGAAAAACTTTGGCCAAAGAAATATCTTCAAAGTAATTAGCTAGAGGAAAATGTTCTCTATGCTGTACATTGCCATGTGCCCAGACAAGCAACTCAGGTGATTGCAATGAACATGAATCAGGGATGAAGAACAGGCAGAAAGTGGGCAGTAAGCAGAAAGTGGGATTGGGAGAAACCAGCCAGCATGAACCAACCAACGCTGAGCACTCATTAGAATAAGGCTCTGGCATACAATTTACAAATTAATTGCAACCATATATTTCAGAGTAAGTAGTGATGGTGGCCCAAAGATTGTCCACCTTTGCATTAGGACAGATGATATGGTTATTTATAGAACATTTCACACCAGCCATACTTATGGGGGGGTTAATTAAAAAAACCCAGAAAGTAAATAAAATGAATGTGAAATTATTCCAGTTGTATATTAAGAATGTTTTAAAACCTTTTGAAAAGAAGGATCCTGGAGAGACCCATGTTGAAATCCCTGCTTCCAAAAAAGCTCAGGGGATTGGCCAATCACTTTTGCTCAGCCTAATTAACAGGATTGTGGTGAAGATAAAATGGAGCACCATATATAGAGAAATCTTTAAAGAGAATGGATGGGTGGGATTGAAATGTGATAGACAGAAACAATATGTGGAACTGGCATTATAAGGGTTACCAGCTTCACAAAAAGGAAGTCCAGAGATTCAAATTTGGTTGAGAGGCAGTCTAAGAAACACTCCACATTAAGGCTGCTATTCCCCTGATGGGGACGGGAGTTTACCCACTTTGGGGAGGCCCAATCCACCACTGCCCAGCCAGCCAGCAGGGGGAGCCCTGTTCCCAAAGAGCCCCAGCTCAATCATGTCACCTGGAGGTGATGTCATTATGCAGGACATGTTGTGTGGGGGACACTCTAGCATTTAAGAAAAAACTCTATGGTTACTTAAAAATCCTGGGCATGGAGAGGGACTCCCCACCGGCAGCCAGGTAAGACCCGGCAACCCTACTTCACATACATACAGCATATCACTAGTTCACCTCTCAGTCTTGCAAAAACATAAGGAAGGCTTGAAGACTTCAACTCTTGTTTTCAGTACACAAAAATCTTTTGCTTAGGGGAAAAAAGAATACCATTTACCCATGTGAGCCGAGTTTTGAGTCCTGTTTCTGGTGCTGTAGCCATTCTGAAAGCAAATCATGTTAGAAAATGTATATTCAGAGCTACCTCTCTTCACTGGCATTCACATTGTGACACAAGTTGAAAGTGATCCAGAAAATTCTTGCTCAAGATTACTGTGTTTTCCTATCACAGACTGTCAAGAGGAAATAAATATGGTGGAAACCCATTCATTCTCCACTGGAGCATAATCTTTCAAAAACAATTACTTTGAAATGGAATATATTAAGGAACTCAGAAAGTGCCAACTACACCTCCACCCCTGAAGTGGATGATTAATAGTTTTGTGTGAAAAGTAAGAATGGCTAAGTGAAGAGTTCTGGAAACTGTGAAAACGTTGGACACTGGAACAAATCTGCATTCCATTTGTACTCAGTCCTTGGTCTTCCCAAACCACAGTTGATAGGAATACAATAAATTCAGATATGCTAGAAACGCTGTTTTTTGAATCCTGGGAATTGCACTGTAAGAATAACTTTTCTTTTTTGCTTTCATAGCTATTCCTAGAATTCCCAAACTATATTTCCCAACTAGGGATGCCAGGCCTCCCACTATAGGAGCAGCCCCTGACCACTATCCCTGCTTGGGTGGTGGGGAAATGTGGTGGTGGTGCAACATGAAAAGGGCCATTGCTCTGATGCAAAGATGTCACATCTGGGTTCGTCTGGACATGGCACCATACTGTTGGAGCAACAGCACCCACGCTCATGTCCCCATGCACCAAATCTCCATTTGGATCCCAACCCTATGCCCAGTGTAAGTCCACTCTCAAGATGCTGCCCACCACATCTCCCTCTGAGTTCAAGCTGATGGCTGGCAACCCTATGCCCAACACAAAAGCATTTTTTGATAGAATCCAGTCTGTTCAGTCACTGAGCCCCATGGTTCTGCCATGGCCCGAGCTTGATAAATCCTGAACCCTTGAAGTTCCCTTATACTGCACTGCCCTGGCTGCCTATTTTTTTCCAGGCACAATATTGTCCAGACCACCTGTTGAGATCTGTCTCACAAGCCCTGGTCTCCATGCCCCTCCTTCAGAGGTGACACAGGTAGCAACCATATACATGCTTTTTCAGTGGTGGCACCTCACCTAAGTTTTAGTTTTATTTACGGCCGAAGCCACCAGTTAACATTTGAAACACTACAAACTTAGTAGTAAAAAGCACCTATGAATAAAGGTAAAGAGGCTTAACAGAACAGTAAAATGCATTATAAAATACATAATAAATTCTTTAGGAGGTAGACGGTTAACAATAAAATGATTAACGTTTAGTTTGCTGTGTTATTATAGATTTTCTAATTCTTAAAACATTCCATCCAAATCAAGCCACTTGGTGTGTTACCTCCAAGTGCCTATCTGAGAGGAGGTTTTTCATAATATGGGCTCTTTGCCTACTGGTTAGAGTTAAGAACTTAGGGAATGAAAGAGATTTCTGAAGATTATTATAGGCCTCACAGTCGAACATAACATGTTCTAGATTTTCAATGCCTACAATGCGTTCCTCGAATTGGATTTTCTTATACTTTCTCTCTGTATTCACTAAGGGAAGAGCATCCCAGTGCATAAGTGTAAATGTTCTCTTATATTCATGGTTTCACAGATGGTAAAAATAGGCCATAGGAGTTACTCTGTTGATGGGGGGACACCTCCCCTATGGAATGTCCTTCCCTTTGAGACTTGCCAGCACCTACTTTACAGTCTTATAGAAACCAGACCAAAAGGTTCGCCAAGTCTTTCAATTAATTATAGCATATTTTTATAGAATGCTTTTAGTTTGGAAGTGTATTTTAAGCAGCTCAATTATCTGTTTTTATGCTCTGGCTGGGTTTTAATTAAAACTGGATTTTAATTAACAACTTTTAATGTTTTGTGTTTTTCTTTTATTTTATTTTCTCCCCCACACACATACACTTTATTTATAAGATTTTTTTGTTTTAACAAGATACAGTGTGACAATTACAGATAGTGATCAATATCCTAGTAATACATACAACCTTTTCTGACTTTTAGAGAAATTCTGAACTTACATAAAGACCTTTTAACAATCAAATTTCACCATTATTTCTCATAAATTACATGGCACTGTTAATACAGAGTTTCAAACAAACCAATAATTAAACTATCTTTAGTACTATGAATATGCAAGGTAGCTATGGAAGCCGTTGGCTAATTGAGCATTGTTTATCTTGTTGTTGTTTGCCATGAAGTCCAATACTAGTAACCATTGTTCCAGAAAGTAGGTTTGAACCAATTTTGCTTCTGATTGAATAATCTGGTGTGAATTTTTTCCATTAGGAAGTGATCCCAGAAGCTGTTATAATTGCTGGAGATTTTTTCTCTCGCCAATTGGTGGCAATCACAGATTCAGCTACTGACAGAAGTTCCGTCATAAGATCCCAATGTATTGCAGGACTAGAGGGGTCTTGCCAGCAATCCAATAGTACATTTTCAGGTTTAGCAGAGACCATATACCAGGAGGAGGAGGAGGAGGAGGAGGAAGAGATTGGATTTATACCCCCACCCTTCACTACCTGTAGGAGTCTCAGAGCAGCTTACGGACTCCTTTCCCTTCCCCTCCCCACAACAGACACCCTGTAAGGTAGGTGGGGCTGAGCTCTTTCAAGAACTGCTATTTCAAGGACAGCTCTGACAGAACTATGGCTTGTCCAAGGTCATCCAGCAGGTAAAACTGGAGGAGTGGGGAATCAAACCCGGTTCTCCCAGTTTAGAGTTTGTACACTTAACCAAACCCGATTCTCGCAGATTAGAGTCCACATACTTAACCACTACACCAAACTGGCTCTCTAGTAGTTTAATATGATGTATAACCTTTGTATAGTATCACATCCCCACCAACTGTGAAAGAACTTCCCTGTGTCCTTGCATTGTATTCAGCAAAGGGGAGAATTGTTTGCATTAATACAGTGCGTTTTTAATGGAGTCAGGTACCAATGAGATATAATCTTAAATGATTGCATCTGGATATTTATTGACCTAGTGGAACATATAAATCTATGCCATAATTTGTCTCCCTTATCTTCAGAAAGTATGACCTTTCAGTCATTGTGCCAAGATTTTTGATAACGAGTTGTTAGTAGTCTGTAGTCTCATCTTGAAGTAGTCTCAGTTTGAAGTAGGATTTTATATAACTTTGATATTAGGCCCTTGTAGCTTAAATGATTGCATCTGGATATTTATTGACCACTTAGTGGAACATATAAGTCTATGCCATAATTTGTCCCCCTTATCTTCAGAAAGTACAACCTTTCAGTCATTGTGCCAAGATTTTTGATAACGAGTTGTTAGTAGTCTGTAGTCTCATCTTGAAGTAGTCTCAGTTTGAAGTAGGATTTTATATAACTTTGATATTAGGCCCTTGTAGCTTTTACTATTCTGTTTTAATCTGTTTTGACTATTGTGTGAATGATTTCTTATGTTATGTTTTAACTTCTACTGTGGAATGTTTTAACTTTTACTGATGTTATCTGCTCTGAGCCCGCTTGTGGGAAGGGTGGCATATAATCCAAAAATAATAAATAAATAAATAACATTTTTAGAATATTTTGGAATCCAGTTATAGGCTTATTAATACTGTTCTGGATTTCTGGACTTTCAATTAAATATTTTAATTGCAAATATTCAAACTAAGGAACATTGCTACTGATAGTTTGATAATGTAAATTACCTCAGGCATCCTTAATATGACTAATTTAGTTGGAAGATTTTTTTTGGACTCTCCATGTCTGAATTTTTAGCCTTTTTGAGTTTTTACACCAACGTTTTTGCTTTAAAAATAACAGATTTTTTGAATTTTCATGGTTTCCAGTGTTTTGAGCTTTTCCCAACAAGTTTTTTACAAATTTTCTTGCTGCTATTCCTCTTGTGAATAGGTTCTAGATTCTGAATTTTCATTAATATATCTGTTGTAATTTGTTGTTTCATTTTCTTGTAGGTAGAGGCCAGGGCTATGCATCTCCCCCTCACCACCACCTTCATTGCATCCCAGATGATTTCCTGAGATACCCTGCAGTCAACATTATGCTTAAAATAATTCTGAATTTCTGATTCAATGTCTGCCTATGCTTTGTCATCAAATAAAATAAACTTATTTAGTATCTAATTGAGTCCACCACCTTTAATATCACTGTCTAGTGTATGGCACTTGGACCAGGCATGGTTGGTCTAGAGTCTCAATCCCATCCCTGATGATAAAGTACAATTAATTAGATTCTGAGAAATGAATATGTAATTGATTCTAGTATAAACCCTATGTCTAGCAGAATAGTACCTATAATCTCTCTCTTGTGGATGTTGTATTCTCCATATGTCACTTAAACCAAAATTCTCAAGGAGTTTAGTTAGCTTGGACTTGTTTTGATTTTTATTGACTTCTTTGGGGAAAGATCTATCTAGAGTTGAATCCACAACATAATTTAAATCTTCTCCAATAATAATTGCTCCTTTATTAAATGAATCCAATTTAGAGAAGGAGTCTTTAATAAAATGAATTTGATTTACATTTGGGGTGTACA
>NW_015164665.1:2684485-2709417 GCF_001447785.1 Gekko japonicus | reverse complement strand
TTAACACTGGCTTCACACTCTGTAAATGAGTATCTAACATTTCAGGGATTCAGGATTACTACCCCTTTAGATTTAGCAGACCCACCTGCTAAGTATTGTTTAGAAAACCATCTAGAATTTAAAACTTGTGTGTGTTTTGTCTTTAGATGAGTCTCATGAATAAATACGATATCAGGGTGTTGTTTAATTAAGTTTGTTGTAACCCTTTTAATTTTGATTTTATTGTTTAGACCTCTGCTATTGATTGACATTATCTTAATCACATTACTCTGCTTATCCTGTTGGGATTTTAAATAATGATCCTGTGGGCTCAAATCTAGTAAAGTATTAGATTGTTAGTTCCCAATAACCACCACCACCACCCCTGGATGAAGTATCAATACAAAGTATGGACAAGGTAAGCCAATAACCAAATCCGAATATTTACTTTAGTAGGTTTCCTTAGTGAACACGGTTGTATGACTAATAGCAAAAAAGCCTGCTTGATTCCAAATTCAAGGAGATTACAACCATAACATTGAAATTCAGAAACAGCAGTAATAAAACTCTCTACCTCCCATTCCCCCCACACACTTTACACTAAAATAAGAACAAAAAACCTTAAAACTCAGGACAACTAAACTATACATTTTTGAGGTAATTTCCCAGAACCCTAGTATCACATCCAAGGGATATGGCCAGCTAGCCATAGGCCTGGGGACTGCACCTACAGGAGGCAACAAAAACCCTACCTACCTCCCCCACCCTTGATTAACTTTAAAATGAAGACGAAACAATTAAACACATTAAAAATTCAGCTTAGCTCTTGTAAGACATTACATTAACATCTCTGAACTCACAGTATATGTACCCTAGCTTGACTAATCAACATAAAGTGAAACATGCAGAGGCAATCTAAAGGTCATTGTGATTGTCTAATTGGGATCCTGCTCCACTTTCTCTGCAAATCAGGTTGATCCCATTGAAAATCAATATTAAGGTCCTGCAGCAATTTGTCAGTGGCTTGATAGGATTTGCCTTGGTTGTAAATTTGGAATTTACTGGAAGTGATCCATCTGTACTTCGCTTGGCTTTGAGCAATTGCGTTGAAGCTGTAATGTATCAGCCAAAAGATCTAATAAGACTGGACCCCTGTCCCCCAGTGAACCTCTAGACCTGGCTTCTGGGATGTGATCAGACATGCAGTTTAATCTGTTGCCAATAGTGTTCCCTTACGGATTTAAAATGCATGACCAGACAGCAATATCTGTCTCTCATGCCCCAGTCATCCGTGTCCCATCCCCCCCCCCTTACTGGTTGTTTATTTGATACCTGTGAAAGTCTAGTCCTTTTGGGCTGAACTGGTTTCAAACCAGATTTCCTGTTGTCTGATCACTCTGTTGCGCACCCAAGCCGTCAGGCAAGTCTGACTGGTCTCTTGTTTTTCATCTGCCATTTTTTTTACTAGTTAGCAAAGTGCGTTCAACTGCATATTCACACCTCTCTCTCTCTCCCCCCTCTCACAGGGGCTGCTCTAAATGTTGTTTTCTTCATAAAAACCTTCAAATAAAATCTCCTCTGTACTTCAGCTTTTTCCTCTGCTTTGGGGAAGGGGTAAATTGAAATGTTTAGAAAGGGGGACTGCATGTCCCAGCAAGCTGATCAGCACTTGTGTGCATGCCCACAGGACAAACTTTTAAAAAAATGGCTGATGGCCCCATGAACTACATATCTCAGGAGGCATAGCAGCACTTGTGGGCATGCTCAAGGGAGAAACTATTTTTAAAAATGGTCAACGGCAACACTCCTCGGGTGCCGGGTCTGATATGCATCTGATCAGTCAAGAATGGGGTAAAAGTACTTTGAAGAGTGCCTAAAGGGGTGAGTCTGATCAGTATTCTCTGTTCCAAAATACTCTGGATCAATTAGAGGTGGGGCAACAGCAGATTAAAATGCACATCTGACCACACACTTGGAGTATTTTCTCTTTAGTGCACAGAATTAAGAATTTAGCAAGCACGTCTCTTGGAGTCTTCCATCGGGGATTATTGGGAGAGTTTACTGTATACACTTGGATTATAACAGGTGCAATGCCTTCCTCAAGATCAAGCTCTTTAGCCAGCCATGTCGAGAGGAATGCAATTAAGTCCATGTTGCTCTCCACTTTTTCTTCTATCCCTCTAAATTTCAAGTTGCAACTTTTAGCTTTATTTTCTAAGTCCAGGAATTTCTCTTACATGTGAGCCTCATTTTATTGCAGACCTCTTCCTGTAGAGTTATGCTCAACTCCATTACAGGCCATTTGGGTGACTTCTGTAATGGACATTTTAAGTTCTTCTAGTTGATCCACCAATGGTTTAATCAGGGACAATATTTCTTCCAGAATACTGGCTTTAAGATTCCCAAGCATGTCCCAGAGGTCTTCTTTGGTTAAGCCTTCTCCTTCTGATGGGACCATAAAACATTCCCCTTGAAAAGCCAACTTTGCTTTTTAGGAGTGCTGCTTCAACACAGTAGTCACCTTAAAAAATCAAATGGCTGCTGTGATTTGGAGTGCTTTCGCCCAGTTTTGGCTGGTGCACCAGCTGCACCCATTCCTGGCTGAGTCTGATCTAGCCACAGTGATCCATGCCTAAGTTACATCTAGACTAATGCAATGCATTCTACTTCTACTTGGGAGTACTCTTGAAGAGTGTTTGGAGGCTGCAACTAGTTCAGAACGTTACCAAAATCATGTGACCCCAATCCTACAGCAATTACACTGGCTTTTGATTTTGGCGTTGGATACACTCACACAACCATTCACAACCATCCCATAACTCCCTTAAGGTTCACATTGCAACTAAAACCACCAATGTCACCCAAATTCCAATTTCATATAGCATTTAAAGCAATAATAGCTCTCGAATAAATGCTATTTTTTAATCTGTTAGGTTTAATCTGCTGGTTAGGGCCAGCTACTAAAATCCTACAATCCTACAGCAATTATACCGGGTTCAATATCCACTCCTGAGCCCAATTCAAGATGTTGGGTTTTGACCTTTAAAGCCCTACTTGACTTAGGAGCAGAGTATCTGAAGGACCATCTTTTCTCATACATTTCTGCCCAGGAACTCAGTTCACATGAGACTGTCCCATTAACCAAAGCAGCTCATCGTTGGTACACAAGAGAGGGTCTTCTCAGTGGCAGCATCACGATTATGGAACAATCTCCCCAAAGAGGTGCCCCTGGCCCCCTCACTCTCCACCTTTAGGAAGCAGCTGAACATAGTTTAATTCATGACAGCATTTGATTTATTCTTCTGCCTACCAATTGATTTTAACGAGTGGTTTTAATGTTTTATTGTATTATTATTTACATTGTAAGCTTCCTTGAGGTCCTGTAAGCTAGAAAGGTAGCTAACAGGTGTTTTAAATAAATAAATAAATATTATTTACTATGAGTGGATGTGGCTCTCCATAGTCTCAGGTAGAAGTCTTTCCCATCATCTATGGTTAAAGCTCTTACAGATCTGCATTTTATTGACAGTTGCTAGTTTTAATTATTGCTTTTTAATTCTATCTTTTTTTGTGTGAGCTGCCTTGAGGACAGGCTTAGATATTATGCTGATGACTTAGGGTATGGGCACCCAGCCTTCCCTTTGTGTTTCATCTTCAGTGTTCAAGTTGGTATCAATGCTTGTTTATATGTTGAAATTAAATACAAGAAATAATCTATGAGGGGGGAAATGACTGCAGCTTGTTGAGTAAAGAAGGCTTTCCTTTTATCCACCCCAAATCTATTGTCTATCAATTTCATTGGGTACCCCCAAGCTCTAGCATTTTGGGAGACTGAGCTAGGTTGTATTCATTTGTGTTGACCTGACCCTTCTAGTGTCTGAAGGTCCAATGCTCAGCTAAGATCTCATTGAAACGCAGTAATAGAATGAGTAATTTTGTGTGAAACTATGTATGCAGTGAACAATTACAGCTCTTTGATAGATATATTAAGTAGGTTTAGTCATACTGCTGAGTAAAATGTCTGGCCCTAGCAAGTTTCAGAGGCCCAAACTGACACTGAAAATACATCCCCCCCCTTTTTTTAAATGTTGGCTTTGGTGACTTACTGTACTCCAAACTGAATTAACAAAAAAGAAGCAGAAAGAATAAAGCAAACAAAAAGAGTGTTTAATGAAAAAAAATGTGTCTTGGCTCAGAAAAGAGTGATGATTATGCCAAACCACCAAATGCATTTCTCATAGGCCCTCAAGCAGCCATCAGTCTGAAGAGACACTGGCCCTTTACAGTATTGCTATTGTTTTAAATCAATGTACAGCACTGTGGATTAAGTAGCATTCTGTCCAAAAGTCCCAGGAGAGGCTGATTTACAGTGTTGGAACATGTGAGATTGGGACATGCCTTCCAAAGCTTACATAAAGCAAACTTAAACATGCATGTTTACTTATGCAGTATCTAATGAAGTTTCTCAGACTTCAGCTTAAGGACACATAGCTGTGTATACCCTTTGATCCTGTGACATATGTCCAGTGTCCAAGGGATCTACAGAGCTTTGTGCATACATGCACATTCTCATTCCCTTCTAGGAACAAGAAAATTTGTTGCACAACCAGAGTTCTGGTATATGTGCTAAAGTCTCCTTTCTCATAGAAGAGCACAGAAACCCATGCATATATAGGGTAATGAATCATGGTTTATATGACATTGCATTACTTCATTTTTCGCAGCAGACCTTAATAAATGCTGTTTTTTTCTGGTTGTCATCATTACCCTCCAGGGGCACAGGAACGGAGTTCCGGCTGGCTCCTGAGTTGGCCACACCCAGCAGGAACTCATTAGCATAATAGGCCATACCCAACAGCAGAAACTCATTAGGATTGGCTACATTAGGGGTGTGTGGCCTAACATGCAAAGGAGTTCCTGCTACAAAAAAAGCTCTGGGTTTTGACAACAAACAAGGTAAACAGAATAAGAAGCAAAAGGTTGGTGTGGCTGGATGACCACACTTCTGGTAACATGTGGGTGTGGCCTAATATGCTAATGAGTGGTGCTGTCAGGGGTGTGGCCCAATATGCTAATGAGTTTCTGCTATTGGGTATGGCCTATTATGCTAATGAGTTCCTGCTGGGCTTTTTCTACAAAAAAAGCCCTGACCCTCTCCATCAAGCTCCAGCCTAAGCCCAAAGAATCAAAGTGTAGATTCCTCTCATGATCTTTCCTAGAAGTACAACATCCTTCTCCCATTCTTTGTGCTATTAAGGCAGCCACCAGTTCTCAGAGCAGTGGCAACAGCTGCACATTCCAGACTGGTACACCATACGCTCATTACAGCATGGCAGGGCAATATGGAGAAATCTAGTAAGCCCATTGGCCCTGTTTATGACTTTCTTATTCAATTATTCTGATACAATAAAGCTGTAAGGTATTTTTTTTTTCTTGGAGACCTTGCTCTTCTGTTACTCTGATCTCATTTCAAAGACTTTAGATATGGAAGGAGGATTTTTAGCAAGGCAACTGAGGACAAGCTGAATCATGTGAATAGACAAAGTGCTATTAAGGGTTTCCTGACCAGCTCTTCCTTTAATCATTCTCCTTCCAACCTAAAGTTACTTCCTATACTCTGCTAACTGACTGTTTCTCTGTCTGGCACACATGATCTATTGGGGGCTTTTATTACTTTGTAGCAAGCCAAGTTTTGAGGGCTCACATTTTCCTGCTGGGGATGGGAGATGCTTTTGCCCCGGGTCTTGTTTCTTGCTGCCCTTCTTGTGGCCAGTGGGAGGAAAATAATATTTAAAAAATCTTTCAGCAGTCCACTCTAGGAATCAGGCAATTCATAAAGAGGTGTGATCCCCCCCCCCTGAAGTGTTGCCACACCATTGCCTGATGACACCCCAATGTCATCCCCCTACAGGTTAGTATTTTTAAAAAAATTGTAACATTATTATTTTAATTTCATAGCTACATTATTATGATAAACAATAATTATGAGCTTAGTCACTTACAGTGCTATCCTAAGCATAGTTACATTGAAGTTAATGAAGTCAAAGGATGTAACTCTGCTTAGGATGGCACAGTTAACCCACACCTGACAAGAACTGATCATTAACCATGAGTTCCAAGAAAGAAACAGCCAATCAGGAGAGTAAGTAAATAATCAGAATAAATCAAAGGAAGGAAAGGATAAATTAAGGTTGGGTATAAATTAACTAATTAAATGACAAATATAGCTGACAAAGGGAGGACAAATAAAAGCTGGTGAGTGAGTGGGAAGGAGAGAAGGAAGCAGGTAGAGGTGCAGAGCAGTGCAGGCATGGGGGTTGCCAGGAGAATGGCAAGAGTAAATAGTGTGGGAAGGAGATATAAGGGAAAGTGAGGTTCCCCCACAAGTCTTTTCGAGTATCCCCAGCATGCAAATGGGCCCGGCAGCTGGAGATGTGCAACTTGGCCATAGATTTCCTGGGTAAAGGCTGCCAGGGGGAAGGAAACCAGGAAAGCTGAAGACATGGGATCAGATAAGGGTAGGTCTGATGGTGGGTGGGAAGGCTAGAAGGAAGCAGAAAAACACTATGAAAAAGGAAAGAGGAAATAGGGGGGCTGAAAATGAGATGCCCCCTGCACATTCTTGCATGTCTGCCACTTGTTGCCTTCTAATTTCTCTGGAAAATATCAACAAGACTTGGACTTCACAAAGCTAGCACCTTAAAACTTTGTAGAGATGTATATAGAATCACTAATTCTGTTCATGTGAGATGTGCATTTTTAAAATAATTCAACCTGGATCTGGTCCTAGCTTTCTCATCTTCTCTTCCCCCTTACTCCTTAGTATCTATTTTGTTGTTTTCCCCTCGGGATACAACCTGTAGATAGTTAGAGATAGTGACATATGGATGTTGAATAGCCTTATCATGCTGCTTTTTTCTTTCTCACACACTAGAAATCAATGGCCAAACAAACTAAGGATGCCAGAAAAGCTCTTTTCTACCAAACAGAGCAAACCACAGGCAATAATGTTGCACATGCCCCAGAGGTGGACTGTAAAGTTTTGGGTTTAAAAAAAAAAAAGGTATAGGACTGGTTGATGCTTATTTATATTAAATGTATCCTAACTTAAATTTACTAGATATAAAGCACATCTGTATTTAATTTAATAAATAGAGAGATCAAAAGAAAGGAAACACATTAATTTGAAAAATGAAGCAATGTCACTTTGTTGTTCAGAAGAAATTATTCTGGTTAATTTAGCTTGAAATTGTGTTATAAATGTAGTTTCAGGAAATGTTTAAGCATGTACTAATACATCCGGTTTAATGAACTGTCCCAGCAGGATAACATCCTGCGTCTAAATTTTAGAAACACACTGAATGACAATATAAAAAAAGCAAACAAACATGAACACCAGTTAAAACAAGAATCCCCTTGTCCCCCAAAAAATCTGATGATCAGTGCGGTTGTCTCTGATAGGAGGCTAGGGGAGGATCAGGACTGTTGTTCAGTACCGTGTGCTGGGTAGGACACATGATGGAGTCAGGGATGTAGCCAGGGAAACAGTTAGGCAGCCAGGGCTCTTTTTGTAGCAGGAACTCCTTTGCATATTAGGCGACACACCCCTAATGTAGCCAATCCTCCAAGAGCTTACGGAGCTCTTCTTACAGGGGCTACTGTAAGCTCTTGAAGGATTGGCTAGATTATGGGCGTGTCGCCTAATATGCAAAGGAGTACCCTAACTCAAGCACTAGTTCACCCCACTGAAGATTTTTCAAAAAGAGCCTTTTTATATGTATTGATATGGCAGCTTTAGAGAAATATAGCAACTGCTCAGCCAGCCCCCATGCTGGATGATACCACTGCACAAACATAAAACTGCTTGAAATGCTGTTCATGATGCATTCTGAGCACATCATCAAGGCAATCCTATGAGATGATCAGTTTAACGGTGAACAGGCATTGCAAACAAGATAAGCTTGATTTTCAGAATACCTTGTGAACATTGAACATGGTATTCAGACAAGTCAATTTTGTAAGTCTTCAGCTACCAAATATTATTGTTGTTACTATTGTTGAATTCAAAATGTAATTTTTCACTTTCTGTCTTTAGGAGACAGACAGTTTTATTTAGGACTGTAGTTAACTAAAAAAAATATTCATTATCCTAATTGAAATTTTAAATTGTGATCTTTTATTAATTTTTATGATCGATCGATATAGATAGATAATTGAGTCAGTCCCAGATTGCTCTGATCCAGCATGGGTTTTTAAACATAGATTTCCCTTTTCCATAAGTGCAGAAAGCTGAATCATACACTGTTGAAATAAAGCTTGATCCAATTAAAACCATCTATGTAAATCCTATTGTTCTCAATGTGACAAGGCACAAACCAGATGTAATGAAGATTATGGATCTCTATTCATCTGTAAAACACAAATAGTGGACGATTCAGGCCAGGGCTGCATGGGGAAAGGAAAGGGGATTTAAGTCTTCAGCTTGATTTCACAAATCAAAAAATTGAGTTCCCTGCACTGTAAAAGAAAAAAAGATGGCCCTGACCTGGATAGCCCAACAAGCCCGATCTCATCAGAAGCTAAGCAGGGTTGACTCTGGCAAGTATTTGGATGGGAGACCTCCTTGAAATACCAGAGGCGGGAGGCAGGAGGCGTGGGCAGGCTTTATTCAGCCACCTGTCTGAATATCCTCCAGGCCCCCAGTAGAGGTTGCCATGAATTCCAGGTGCACACACAATCAGTCAACAGAGGTCGCCGTGACTTCCAGGTACACACACACTCACACACACACACACATGCACAAATTTAAAAATACAAAAAAAAAACGAAAAAAGAAGGGTTTTCAAGGACAAGTCCTTTTCCCCCCTTTAACGTACTAAAGGATCAGGAGCTCATATTCAATTTTTAAAACTGAGTAAGAATTACAGGGTTAAATCCCCTGTCCCTTCCTTTCATGATTAAAGTTTTTTTAAAAAAAATTCTCAGGGAAAAGTGTGATACAGAAGGGAAAAGGGGGTAAGGGAAAATATTAATTCATCAAAAATCATCAGATATTATGAATAGTTACAACAAGTAATATCAACAGTATTAGTAAAAATACATATTTCAAATATGAAAGCATATATTAAAACATCATTTCAGTGTTAGAAAAGAATAAACAAAAAGTTTCCTAATATTAGTGACTATCTAATAACAATAAAAAGTTACATCTTTAATAATTAAAAAAAATTCTGTGCTAAGTTTAAACCATCCTTAAAACCTGGATATTATCTTAATCATTTGTCATATTTTAGGTCTTATACTTAATAAATATTTAAATGCTAGTGGGATACTAAGTAAACAGATTAACACTATAAAATCCATCACCTTGTCTTTCATATGTCTTTTTGGTACAAAACCAGTCTGATCAGAATGAATTACTTTGGAAATACATTGCCTTAGTCTATTGGCCATAAATGAAGCAAAGATTTTATAGGCCACATTTAACAATGAACCGGGTCTATATGATTGTGGCAATGTTGGATTATTGTTCTCTTAATGTATTCATGTTATATGAGCTTCTTGCCAAGATGATGGCAATATGTTCTTTTTGCTTATATCATTCATAACTTTTTGTTATGGCAGAATTATCTTCTCTTCAAGAGTTTTGTAATAAATTGCCTTTAGTCCATCTGGTCCTGGTGCATTGTCCTTTTTTAATTTCTTAATGGCTTGTGAGACCTCTTGAATTGAAATACTTTGATTCAAAGTTTTTATGTCTTCATTTGAAAATTTACAAGTTAAGGCTTCTTTAGTATATTCATCCATTCCATTTACTGTCGAAACATCTTTTTTATAGGTGATACTGTCTTTTTTTCGTACACCAATTATTTTTCTCCATTCAGTTTCTTTACCTAGATAATATGCAAGGTATCTTCCTGGTTTGTTTGCATGCTGGAAATGTTTTTGCTTGAAAAAGCTCAGTTTTTTTCTGCATTTCTTCAGTTTGAAGTCTGCTAAGACTGTTTTCTTTAAAGATTTTTTTAATGCTGGCCTTCTAAGGTCTGAATTCTGTCAGTTATTTTCTTCATTTCTTCCAATCTTCCCCTCTTTTTCTTAAAGGCAAGGGCAATTAACTTTCCTCTCATATACATTTTACTTGTTTCCCAAATAGTTGCCATATAGAGATCCTCTGTGATATTTAGTTTAAATATTTCTTCTATATCTTGTTTACAAGTTTTAAAATATATTCCTGTAGCAAAAGATTGTCATTCATTCTCCATCTTCTTCTTATAGACATTTCTATAAGAAAACATGGTTCTATGCCATGTAACCAATAGTGGATTATGATCAGCAATTGTTTTCAGATGGATTGCAGTGGATCTCAAATTTGTTAGTAGAGTCTTAGATGTCCAGCACATGTCAATTCTTTAGTATGTCTGGTGTCTGTCTGAAAAGAAAATATAGTCTGTTGAGTGAGGATTGAGGGTTCTCCATAAATCTTCAAAGTTCAGCATTTGCATATAGGTGAAGACATTCTTAGGTAGGTTTTCGCCTTAGATACTTTTCTTCCTTTTAGGTTTTTTAGATCTGTCCTTTTTTGGATCTAGTACTCCATTAATGTCACCGAAGATTAGAATTTCTCCCTCTTGAGAATCCAGAAGTGTTTGGGGGAAAAATAGTAGAATTTCTCTTTTGCATTATTTGGGGCATAAATTGAGGACAGTGTAAAATTTTTATCCTCTGGAGATCTTATTTTTAACAAGATATATCTTCCCTCAGGATCTTTTAATTCTTCTATGACAGTTAAGCATTGATCACTTATATAAATCACAACACCTTTTTTCTTCTCAGCAACTGAGGCTGCATATGCTTTGCCCAGTTTCTTGTTATTTAAAATTTTCTTGCATATAAATTATAGATAGATTTTGTTTCTTTTACCAATTAAATGTCATGGATCACTTGGAAGGAAAATTTAGGCCATTGATATTAACTGGTAAGTCCTTCATAGTATCAATTTCTGTCAATAAGCTGTGGCTTCGTCAAGTTTGTCTTCTTTATTTAGGTCTTCATTTTCTTTTCTTGATTCTTCTGATTCCTCTAGCTCTTTCTCAGTCAGTTCTTTTGCCAGAAGCCTGGCCTGTTCAATCATTAAAATTACTCTTTTGCCTGTAGATAAGAAGACTTCCAGGGCAAATGGGAAGAAGGAGGAGGAGGAGGAGATTGGATTTATACCCCACCCTTCACTACCTGAAGGAGTCTCAGAGCGGCTTACAAACTCCTTTCCCTTCCCCTCCCCACAACAGACATTCTGTGAGGTATGTGGGGCTGAGAGAGCTCTGAGAGAACTGCTCTTTCAAGGACAGCTCTGACAGAACTATGGCTTGCCCAGGGTCATCCAGCAGCTGCAAGTGGAGGAGTGGGGAATCAAACCTAGTTCTCCCAGTTTAGAGTCCGCACACTTAACTAGAGTTGCCAAGTCACGGCGGGGGATCGTAGCTCTTCACAGAATCCTTGCCGTGGGGACAACAAGACGCGTTGCACCCACCGTCACCAGGAGGATGGGAGCTGTAGTGAAGGAGAAGCCCGGGGGCCAGTCACCACCCAGCCATGCACCCCGCGCTTCCTTCCCCTTTGCCACTTCCTCCTCCTGATGACTGGCAAATGAGGAGGAGGATGGGAACTGCAGCAAAGGAGAAGCCCAGCAGACAATCGCTGTCTAGCCATGTGCCCCATGCTTTTTCCGCCTCTGCCTCCTCCTGCACAGGAGCCACGGTGAAGAAGGTTAGTACAAGCTGGCAGGGGCTGACCCGGGGTTTGGGGCACCAAGGAGGTATGTTTGTATACTTTGCTGCATTGGCACTGCCCCATTGGGTCCTGGCAATTGGGAGGAGCTGGTTGCTCTGCAGTGGCTGGAGGGTAGACAATGGGTTCCCCACAGCCCATCACTCTGATGCAATAATGTCACTTCTGGGTAATGTCTGCATGTCAGGGATGTCCCCACCCACGCCTGGAATGCCCCCCATGAAGAGACCTGGCAACCCAAGGGAAGAACAATTGCAAGAATAATTACAATAACTTGTTTCTTAAATTGGCCAGGGGGCCATTAAAAAAACCCTGAGGATAACCAAAGGCTGGATAGATGAGAGTGCTGTCAATATCCATATGTATTGAAATGAGGACAAGGCATTCCATAGACTTTGACATACTCATGATCATCAAGCAAACTTACCTTTCTCAACGAGGCAAGCTTCTTGATTGTTATTGTTGAAGTGCACGTCAAACAGCTTTGTGCTGGAGGAGCAGCTACTTACTGAACAGGGTCAGGTCACTGTAGCAATGGTTCTTGCAATTCTGGTTGCCAACCTCTCAACTATTTGCCACCGTTTTACAAAAAGACTGAAATTGGCATTATTATATTATTACACTTTTTCAACCATTAGGCAATATTCCTTGTGTCATGTTGTAATAATGCTAATTGGCACAAACTGAAAAAAATTACAGCAATATACTTACACCAAAGTCAGTAAAAGATTATCACAGTATTCGTTGCAGCTAGTCACCCAAGAAAGCAGCATAATCACATGAAACAAACACATCCAAACTCATTCAGACACATCTGAACAAATCACCAAACACTCAGTTCCCTGCTCGCAACTGGTAAGCAAGCTTGCCTCCTGTAGATACATAGAAAACAAAATAGTGATTCTGGAAAACAAAACAATTTGGATAACATATTTGGGGTAGTGGTGGCATTATCTTGTCTAGCCTGGTTTAAATCAAGTGTAGCTTGACTTAACTATTGAATATTTCTATGAATGTGAGACCGTATCCATCAATGTCTCCTAAATGTATAAGAAATAAATCCCAAATCAGCGTAAACATATATTTTTGCATCTTACAATTTATACTTTACTCAATATATACTTCTTACATAGGGTAGTATGGCAGATGTGGTAGTTTATAATCTCAGATGATTTCCCAAACTTTCTGCAGTAATATTATACTCAAGAGTCAATCAAGGATTTAGATTTTAGTCAATTAATCAAAGATGGCCAGGAACAGTGAAATTTATATTTTACTATGTTTTGCAGATCCTTCATTTTTATGAAGAATCTACTGTTGGAATATTTTGATGTTACTAGGAGAGCAAGAAAGATCATATTAGGGTCAACTTGTTTTCTGATTCTTATTTCATTCTGTGTTCTTCCAAGTTTTACTCCTTTCTTTTGTATCACATTTAGGCTGTTAGGTGAGAGTTGATTTGTATGTGTATTTCCATGCTACATATACTGGCTACTACTCCCTAGTTATGAAATACCGAGCTACGAACTTTGTTGTCTGACTTTCCTGTGTGCCTTACATAAAAGGGAAAGGTGTGAGGATGAACAGAAGGGGAAAAAGAAGACAGGTCTGCTTTGAAACCCTTCCCAGTTAGACAATGAAAGAGAAATTTTTAAAATGTTCTTACTAAGTGGTAATGAATTGCAAATTCCATTGGTGAGATATATACATGTCATGGGAATCACTTCCTTCTGTAACCTTCTCATGACTCAGACCTTTTTTTCAGATCAATATCTAAAGCAGAAATCTAAAACAAAACCACAGTCTGGTGTGTGCATTCCAGCAGCACAGGGGAGCTTCTCATTTCACTAGTGTCTATTTGCTCAATTTAGTTTTAATTTGTGGCGCACTGAAATCTTTGGTATGCACAAAAATAGTGTCTGTCAAGAACATGAACAGTAGTAACCCTATTATCTAAAGTGGGTAAAATGAAATGCTTTGTTATCCAAAGCCACGGCTATGACATAAACTGACTCCGTGCAGAGCTGTGTAGCCAGGAAATTATGAGAGGCAACCCCAGAGTATAGCCTTCTACTGAGGGTCTGCATTACTGTTAACATTCAAAGAATGTAGCAAAGGGCACTGACAGCACTGAGTTCCTAACAGTGCGATCCTTAAAACACTTTCCTGAGAGTAGTTGCCACTGAATAGATCTTACTAAGATTCTGAACAGAGCTGCTAGGTTTGGTGCTGTGCCTCTTGTAAACTGGGAACTCCCCCAGGAAAGGCACTTTGGGAACCCAACTTGCATTAGAGAAGAAGTAGTGGGGAAAGGGTTAAGTAGTACCTCCCCCAACTACTAAATCACTCAAAAGTACCCCCTCCTTAAGTGGCTTTTTTCTTAAATAGAAAGGCTGTCTGAGTCTTTGCTTCCAATGTTTAGTTAGGCCCCAAATTCGCTGGAACCCAGTAAGGGCTAACAAATTCACAGCTGCCTTGGGTTGAAGTGGTCACGGAAGAGCCCCTATAGTTTGTAAAGAAAAATCACTCATACCAGAAAAGTATGTTTTTCTTTCAAACACCTCTTCATTTATAACAGAAACATAAATTTAACTGATCTTTCCATTATTTTTAAACAAAACTTTCTTTCCCTCCACCCCAGATGGCTGAATGCTGACTCAATGCAAAGAACTTGGGAGGTTATAAAAACAAGGACTTAGTTTGACAATCCATTATAAGTTGGCTAATATCCTTCTGCTGCCAATAATCAAGTCTCTGGTAACATTTAAGGATCCGCACCACCACCCCAATTTGCTGAACACATTTTATTCTGGTCTGGTTTTCTTTGAGCATAACTCTTTTTAAACCTCTAACATTGGGTCCCTTATTCTCTGTCTTCATGGCAGCATTATTTCTTTTTCAAAGGGAGAACTGAAGGAAAATTTCTTTTTGCAGGTGGATTTACTGTAAAGCTCTTTTGCAATATGGTTTACAGTTTTCTTCCTCTCTTTTCTCAAATTCAATTGAAAACTTCAACATTCTAATAAAGAAGAATGAATGGGTATGAGACTCAACATATTTCATTTTTGAAGTGATTTTAGGGTAGAGTTGGCTAGTTGTTAAGAACATATTTCATGTTCTTCACCCTGAATTCATGATCACAGTGAGGGTGCTGACATATTTTTGATAGAAAACTAGACAGTCACAGAGCATTCACCTGACTGACCACCTGCTATTTTGTCTGGGCTTCAGAGTTTCTCAGAATATCCTGAAGGTTTGGTCATGCTTTGCTTTCATTTAAAATGGTAAGCACCGCTTGATAGCTGACAGGGATTTGTGCAGATTTTTAAAATTGTTTTGTATTTGGTTCATTTTAGTTTTTAAAAACTTTATTTGAATTCATTATCAGAAATTAATGGTTTTCTTAAAATTTCCATTGATTTCAATGGGGAATGTTTTGATCTATATCTTTTTGGTTTTGTTTCATTTTCTACCTAATTAGAATAACATTTTCAGGGATTGTACCTCTCATACAACAGATGGCTCTGAAGAAAATTTGTAAAGATAGATTTAAAAGGTCCTCATTTTATATTTAATAAAGGTTCTTCCTTGCAGAAGAGTTTTATTCCTCCTTTACTGAGATCCTCAAATGATAGGTTGGATGTGTATTTTGAAACAAAACCAGAATGTGTGGGCAACTGCCTGTTTGCCCTTTTGCAAATACTTAAAACCCCAGAGCAGAGAATGGAATAGTCGACAAACAGGATTCCATCACCGACAGAATAAGGAATCCGTTTCCTCCACCAGTGTAAACATTAAACTGACTGACAGAAAGTGGAAACACTATGCACAGAAATGCCTATGGGACAAATTCTCTTCAGCAGGAACATTTGCTAACTCTTCTGGTCAGAAGATACCGATCAGTTAGATTATTGATAGCATTATTCTCTTCCCTCCTGTTGCTTTTTTCCTCTCTTGACCTGGAAGGTCATCAGCCTTTGGGAAAAGTTTGTTACAGGAAAAACATGTCATAAATAAAGTTCTTACTACATCTTCATTCCCATTATGGAGGCAATGGAAAGGGCATTAACTTCATTTCCAGAAGTTTAGTTTTAAGGAGTGTATAGATGAGTGCTAGTTGGCTGCTTTCAACTCTGGCTGTCCTGGTGGGGTCACTGGCATCTTGATCCATAATTTGGTGAGCTGCAGTGGATAACAGTGGACACCAGTGTAACTGCTATGCCCTCTGCACCTTGCAAGTGTGGGTCTTTTTTGTACATAATTCCCCTTTGCTGAGTGAGCATAGGATACCATCTAGTGGTGTGGCTTCACGCTGGCCTGGGCAGTGCATCAGCACCTGGAGCTTGTGTCAGGGGCTTCCCCTGCCTTCTCACAGCCTTTTAAAATAAGTGAGCATATTTAATAATAATACTGTAGCCAGCCTCATCAGCCCTGAACCTGGGGTGGTCTTTCCCAAGAGAGTGACACCCCCAAAATTACCTCTGAACCTCCATGAGTGGTGCCCTATGAAGCCAGGCTTGGCTTACACAGTGGCTTTTGCTGGGAGGCTAGGAAAACCACATCTTGGCTGAGAAAACTCAGGCCAAAGAGAATTCTCCAGGCTGACTGCACTGCCAAGCATTCTCCATGCAAGCAATGCCCCCTCCCATCTATCCTGCCAGCTTAGTCCAAAGAGGATTAGAATGGGCAAGTCTCTGCCCTGGCCTCAGGCATCTTCTACTGACCAAAAAGACAGCCTTTTGTCTGTGAAATGTACAGGCAGGCAGGGACAAAAAGCCTCTGGTCTGTGTTATGGTCATGAATGAAGTATGTTGCATATTTCCATCCTCCTCTCCTGTTTCACCTATCTGCATTCTTACACCTATGCCAGACCTATCAGGGAAACATTAACTCTCCATGTCTAGTGAATGGTCAGCCATTCAGGTTCATCCTGCCACACATTAAGAAACATCACTCCTTTTGTCTGCTACCAGGGAAATGTCAGACCACTCTATTGTTTCACTGAATGGGCCTTTGGCCTGATCCAACATTGGCATCTCTTATGTTCTTATGTTCTTAATGGACAGCCCCAGTACGGTCATCCAACACCTGGCTTCTATTGTTAAATCCAGACTCTGCCCCTCTGGAAGCTCACTGGCCTTGCCCATTCTGACGCCACACACCCCTAGGACCCAGGATGGGCCCAGGTAATCTATTGTTCTCACCTGAGACCAGCCCCCAGGGGACCAGCCCCCAGCCCCCCTATTGGTCTGCATTGTTTCCCAATGGGTATATCCCAGCGAACACATGGTCTCAGTGTGTGTGCTTCTGCCCTGATGCCAACTGGCAATCCACCCTCAAACCTCTGGGTTTGAGCCATAATCCCATCTTCACAGACCCCTGCACGTCTGGACAGGTTGTATTACCCAGTTACTAACCCATCTATTCACTATCAATCACCTCTGCTTTCTTAGTTCTGTACTGCTTGCTCTTTTGAATGTTTAGTGTGCTTGTACTTAGGGAAATACTTTAATAAAAACTATTTAATTTACTCTTCAAATCTGGAGTTTACGTACTGTGCCGGACCTTGGTATACAAGTGATATGCAATTCCTGTACCCCTCTGGCCTATTCTGCCATATAGCTAAATTCCCCAAACAATAGGCAGGCCATTGGTGGTAACAATGTTTGCTATTCTTTGTTTAATTCAATGGAATAACACAATTCTGCTAATTTTTCTGCCAAAAGTAAATATCTTTGCCATTAACAAATTGGTCAATAGATCTATTTCCAGTTGTACCTTTTAGGGCCAAGCTGCATGTCATGGGGTTCCATAAGTGGATACTCTTAGTTTGACTTTATAAGAACAACCAGGATGTGGAAATTTTAATTTGGACTGTGGTGCCAAGGATCATTTCACTTGAAATGTAGGGGGAAAGATAAAGACTATCTTTACCAGCTGTTTGTCCCCACTTCTGAGGCTAACAGAAGCCTGGAAAGGAGACTTGGTTGGGTAAATGGCACAGGGGATGAGTTAGAAAATTGTAGCTCCAATTCATATTTCTTCACACACATGCAAACACACAATTCAAGATCAAACTACATGTTTGGGAATCCAATCATGTACTGTCAGCAAAACATTTCATATGACCATTGGACAGCCCAGTAGCCGGAAACTGTGAGTTGGTGGGGGTGTGGGCAAATTTTGTGGGGCAGCAGGGGAGGGGTCCAATCAGCTGGAGGGCCCTTTTAATGTCACAGGAGGGGGAGGGGGAGAGGGGCAGCAGCTGTTGTGGGGCCTGCCTCACATTTGAGAGGGCAGAGCCCTGAAAAGCCCCACTGTAGCTACGGGCCTGGATGGTAGACTCTTTCCTTACATTTTCACACATTTGAAAATGGTCTCAAATACTGGGACGAGGATGCATACTGTACCAGTATGGGGAAATACTTACTGTAAAATACAGTTTGAAGTCCTCCCACAAAAGCACCTCCTGTTTCTCCTTTTAGAATTTATTACCTTCAAAACAGAATTATGAAGGGCAGAGAAATTTTAAGGTTCTGTTAATCTGTAGTTTGTTTTACAAAAGTGGTATAAAAATCCAATTGCCACTTTGCAAAGGCTGTCAACTACATGAAGTAGCTGTTCCTGATGCATTTCTACTGTCCGTCTGCTCTGCTATGAAGATCAGAAAAACCCAGGGAACATGGGGTCAAAATAGAACTAAAGGGAAATTACAACCTCTGAGCATGATTTAGTTTTTGACTCAAAAGGGATATACACTAGCAAAGGTCTTTCATCTACCTTATGATGACTAATCATAGCCAAATCCTTAAGGCAGCCTGTTAAATATGGTATGATGATTTGCCATGTTTCCCTTGTGGTCTCTTTAGTGGTTTTATATTCCAGTATTGGAAGCCCTGCCCTACCCTGGATAGCCCAGGCTAGCCTGACCTTGTGAGATCTCAGAAGCTAAATAGGGTTGGCCCTAGCTAGTATTTGGATGGGAGACCACCAAGAAATACCAGAGTGGTGATGCAGATGCAGGCAATGACAAACCACCTCTGAAGTCTCTTGCCTTGAAAACCCCATAGGGTTACCATAAGTCAGATGACTTGATGGCACTCTCCAACACCACACTGAAGGCCCTAGATCGCATACCTTTGGGGAAAGAAAAGTGACCAAAGCAGGGGCAGATCTGCTATGAAACTAATGAAGCTTAAGCTTCAGGGCCCCTAATCCTGGAGGGGCCCTGAAGCAACATTTTTTTTAAAATGAGTGAATTTTTCAACAAAATTGATGGAGGTTTAAGCATTTGTTATTAAAATAAGGCTATTTTAGCGACAGAATCATAAGCCAATGGGTTGAAGTACCTTAGAATATGCTCTAATACCCATTTTCAAAGGCTCCACCCCACCACCCCATTCTCCACCATTTGGGCCTAGAGGTCCTTGCAAAAGCAGCAAGGCCTTTTGGACTTGTTGGATGCTGTCCAATTGTTGCTGGTTGAGAAGGGCCTCCCATAACAGTTCGAGCTTCAAGGTCCCAAAAATGTAGGTCTGACACTGGTCCAGAGCAATTCTTTTGAAAACTGCCTGTTCTGCCACCTGGAACAGGACACTGAGAAGCCCTTCAAAATAATCCTGACCTCTTGCTGTAGCAAGTAATTGCATCTACTTTGCAAAAAGCAGCTGAAAGCTTTGGCAAAATAATAATAATTAATTATTAAGCATTGCATCTGTATCAATAAGAATGAACATATCCCTGAGATGAAAATGATGGGGATCCAAAAGATCTACTAAATTGTCTGCAGTGCCAATATCTGCCAGTGTCCCTTCACTGCAAATTAAATGGTATGCACCTGAAATATGCCTTGTTTCCTCGACCCAAGATAACTCAAAGTGTCTATTGCCAAAAAGTTACCCAATGAGCAGAATATTTCTGGATCTGAGTTTCCTCATCTCATTGAGCACAGATGGAAAATCCCTCAGTACCTGGGTTTGGTTTTTAGGTTCATGGAGCTCAGAAATGGACAGGGAGTGATGACCCTTTTACGCTGAAGGTGGGCAAGCGAGTTGGGGCACAAAGTAACTTTCCACCAAGGGAAATAAATCTTTCTAGGTTGTCCTTATTGTTCTGGCTATGTCACCATAAGGCTTTGTTACTTCCTCCCCCCAACACACTCACTTGTTCCAAGGAGATACTCTACTATTTGTATTTATTTATTTATTTACTTACTTCATTTATAACCTGCCTTTCTCCTCAATAGGGACCCAAAGTGTCTTTCATAGTTCTCCTTTCCATTTTATCCTCAAAACTTTGGTCTCCCAGATCCTAATCACACCAATTCTGCCTTCTTTAAAACTAGCCCCATCTCTGGTCCTGTTTCCCACACATCTGCTTCTCCTTTCTAACTACTTTTCCATGCATCCTCCAACTGTTACCTTTTCACAACTTCCAGATTTCATCCTCACACCTCTCCCCTTGACATCCCCTTATTCTTAGATGATGGAGTGGATCTAGAGAAACCTTTCTGGCTGCACACATTTCCACCATGAGTCCATTTTTAAAAATACATTGGGCTCCCCATATATTCCACTGATCAAAGTTAGCCAGGAAATAACTGCTTCTCCATTGTCTTTGGCCAAAGGAAAATAAATACTTTGGACAATCATATGCTTGACTCTAGTTAGATAAATGATTACATGGGATATAAACCCATGGTTTTGATTGTAATGATTGTATTCTGTTTTCATTGTTCCCTTAAACATTTTAATGTTATATGAACCTGTTATGGCTTATGATTGAAACACATAAACTTGAACTGATAATTATAAAACTAGTTTAATTATAGTTTCCTGACTGTGAAATCTACCAACAGCTCACTGAATTATAGTACAGTTTACAGACCTCCTTCTTAGTATGCTGTTTGTGTAACCCCCCTTTTTAAAAGTCTAGTTTTTTTGTAAGGGATCTTGGACTGAACAAAGAATACACTAATGCTTAACTTTCCGAATGAAATCAATAGGATTTTAAAACACTTAACTTTGGTTGGATCATGCCCATACTTTTTCCAATTCATATCCATGACATACGATTGGGTTAAGTGGGAGATTTAACATTAACTCTCAGTTTCCATTCTTCCAATGAGACTGAGTCATTGTCTTACTGTTATTTGAAATATATATATAATTTAATATATAGCATTTCTTCACCTGCCCCAGACCTTTTAATTTCTTCTCATAAATTATGCCTTATTATCTAATTAGTTTGCTTATTTTAGCCCAAATTTATGGGCAGGTGATGTGGCCAATTTGTTACATAGCCATAAAGCTATGCCTTTTTTATTGTTATAAGACTTTCCCTCCAATGTATACCTTAATTCCACCACTCTGAGACATACTTTCCCAGGTTAATGCAGCATTATTAAGAAATAGATTAGTATAATAAAAGCTGGAGACATACACATAGTAAATTATCTCATTTTGTATTCTGTCCTACTTTTTGCAGCATTATCCTAAGTTCTGTTTGCATCTGATACTATAACTATACTAATTAAAAATCTTGTGAGGCAACTAAATCAAGTCTGAATGTAAGTAAAACAAGTTAAATGAGTTCTTAATGGTACCCAGAGAACTGCCAACACAATTTTAGACTATATAATTTTGAACACACTATAAAAATAACTTCACAAAGTATAGCCACGGCATACTATTTCATTATGCTACCTTATTTTTCAATTTGGGCCAATGACAGCCAAGAAATATCTCATTTTGCTGGCAGTAAAAGGTAAAGGTTCCCTTGCTCGAAAGCCAGTCGAATCCGACTCTTGGGTTGCGGTGCTCATCTCAGTTTCAAAGCCGAAGAGCCAGCGCTGTCCGAAGACATTTCCGTGGTCATGTGGCCGGCATGACTAAACACCAAGGCGCACGGAATGCTGTTACCTTCCCATTGTAGTGGTACCTATTTATCTACCTGCAATTTCTTGCTTTCGAACTGCTAGGTTGGCAGGAACTGGAACTAGAGACGGGAGCTCACTCCGTCATGCAGCACACTAATATCCCCAAACTGACAAGACTGATCCAAGGGTGACTTACAAATCAGGTCCCACTATAACTGCTTGACTATCTGCTTGGGGAAATTGGTTCCAGTATTAGGTCGATAACTGCCCCCATTGATATCAGTATCAGAACTTTTTGGAAGTTCTACAATAATGGACAAAGGCAAAGCAAAACACATTTGAGAGTCACAGAGACTGCATTGGTCACCTTGGTTGATGACCTCTCCCAAGAACTAGACAGCACAAATGTGACACCTGCTAGTTCTGCTGAATTCTCAGTAGCCTTCAATACTATTGACTATAGCAGGGGTGTCAAACATTTGTTCTGAGGGACAGATCTGACATAAATGAGACCTTGTTGGGCTGGGTCATGTTTGTCATAAAATGTAATGCCAGGTAGCAGAGACATAAACTTTATAAAGGACACAGACAAACGCAATGAAAGATTTTAAAACTTTAAATAAAACATGCTTAAAACACTAGCACTCTTGCAATATTTTGTCTATTTAACAGTCTCTGATAACTGACACTTCTTGCTCTGAATTATTGCATCAAAATATCTGTGCTGTAGCAATCTTGAGTATGCTGTTCAGGTGTGTACCTGTAAGCTGCAAGCCTACTTTTGATTTATTGACATTCATTACAGGAATCTCATGCTCAGTGTTCTGAGCAGTGTTCCCTCTAAGCTGAGTTAGTGTGAGCTAGCTCACAGTTTTTTAGTCTCCAGTTCACACATTTTTGTCTTAGCTCAGAAAGGATGGCTCCAAAGCAAACTAATTTATGCAGTAGCCAAATTGCTCACTCACAAATTTAATGCCAGTAACTCACAAAGTAGAATTTTTGCTCACAAGATGCCACAGCTTAGAGGGAGCATAGGTTCTGAGCCTAGGACCCAGGGGAAAACATGAAATGGCTGGGCAATATAACTTTTTGTACATAAGTTGCTTCATGTGCTGGTCAAGAACATGAGAAGGCATACTGACACAGACTGAGGGCCATATGTTTGTCTACACAACTATAGTCTTCCCCAGAGAAATAACTATAACTTCCTATAAAGCAAATGTGCTGAGTGAATTTGGTCTGGACACCCACACTCAGCCTAATCCACCTCATTGGCTTGTTATTATGCCTCCTCTAAAATAGTTCACATTGGTTTCCTACTGAGAAAGACTGGATCTCGAGTGCATGAATACAGTGAAAAGGGGGAGGAAACCCAGTTGCACCCAGGAGAGCCCTGGCATAAGGAGCCCAGCAAAACACACACACACACACACAGTAGCAAGGTGCACAAAAGCTCGTACCTTGAACAAAACTTTGTTGGTCTTAAAGTTGCTTGGTATTTCTCATGCATGATTCAGGCAGCCCAGCAAAGCAAGCTCTCCCTCATTCCCTCCCTTCCTTCAGGGAGGAACCTCATCCCATGGAAGGGAAGAAAGGCTTTTGTCTCCTTGCAGCCTGGCCAGGAAGCAAGCTCTGGCTGTTCCCTCCCTCCCCCTGAGAAGAGGAGGGGAAGGAGCCTCAGCCAGTGCTTTACCAGACTCTCTCAATCGCACAGGAGAGGCTTGCCTATCTATCTCTCCTGTGCAATTGAGAGAGACTGGTAAAGCAAGCTGTGACAAGGCAGCAGAACTGGACAAGGAAACAGGAAATAACCAGGGCCTTGGGGGGCCCCAAGGGCCTGATCTGGCCCACAGGCCACATGTTTGACATCCCTGGACTATAGTATCCTACTGAGCCACCTCTTGACACTGGGACTGGGGGGCAGTGTGTTGCAGTTCAGATTGCTTTAGCCCAGCTACTGATGCATCAGCTTTGTCCATTCCTGTGTCAGTCAGATCTAGCCACAGTGATCCATGACTTAATCACATCTAGACTGGACTATTGCAACGAGCTCTACTTGTTGCTACCTTTTAAGAGTGTTTGAAGGCTGCAGCTGGTGCAGATTGCTGCTGATAGACCAGGTCAGGGCCAGCTATTGGCAGTATGTGACCCCAATATTACAGCAATTACACTGGTACCAATCCACTCCTAAGCCCAATTCACGGTGTTGGTTTTGATGAAGAACCATCTTCTCCCATATGTTCCTGCCCAGGAATTAAGATCACAGTGAAAGGGCCTCCTGACTGTCCCATCAATCAAAGCTTGTTTGTTGGATGGGGGGAGGCCTTTTCAGTGGCATCCCTATGATTATAAAATGACCTTTCCAGGGATGCGCACTTGGCCACCTCCCTTTCCACCTTTAGGAGGCATTTGAAGATGATATCATTCAGGACTTCATTTGGTTATGTTTATTAGCAGTCCTGAAATGTGGTTTTAAAATTTGGAGTTTATGTTTTTAATGTATTTTATTGTATGCATTTTATGTATGTTGTGAGCTGCTGAGCTCCGTAAGGAAGAAAGGTGGCTTAGAAAGGTTTTAAATAAATAAAAAATATACCTATACATAACAAATATATTATGAAATGGGAAAATATCTCAGGAGAGGAAATTCCTCCAACAGAATGGGATTGGAAGGGGCTGTGATCAGGGGTCTTTGGGGGCCAGAGCGTGTCAGAGCACTGCTCTGGCAGCCCAGGAGCAGGCGCAAATGGTGGCAGCAGCAGCAAGCCGAAGCGCTGGGGCCGGGGGGAGGCACAGAGAGCCCCGCAGCTGGGTTCCCCGGGCCTGCACCGAAGTGCTGGGGCCAGGGAGAGGCATGGAGAGCCCCGCAGTCGGGTCCCCTGGGCCTGCGCAGAAGCGCTGGGGCAGGGGGAGGCGTGGAGAGCCCTGCAGCTGGGTCCCCCAGGCCCACGCAGAAGTGCTGGGGCTGGGGGAGGTGCGGAGAGCCCCGCAGCCGGGTCCCCCGGGTCAGCGCAGTAGCGCTGTGGCTCAGGGGAGGCCTGGAGAGCCCCGCAGCCGGCTTCCCTGACCCATGCTGAAGCGGTAATTAAGGGATCCGTGGGGGTGGCGGGGGCTTGATGGGGGGAGAGCCTCCCTCCCTCCATCTCTTTGCCATCTTTCCCTCCTTTCCTTTTCTTTCTCTCTCTCCCTTCTCTTCCTTCCTTTCTTCCTTCCTCTCTTTTCCTCCTTTCCTTCTCTCTTTCTTTTTCCCGCCTTCTTCTCTTCTCCTTTTTCCTCCTTTCCCTCTTTCGCT
>NW_015164665.1:2604189-2684458 GCF_001447785.1 Gekko japonicus | reverse complement strand
CCTTCTTCCCTTCTCTCTCTTTCTTTCCATCCTTCTTTCCTTCTCTTTCTTTCCCTCTTTCCTTCTCTCTTTTTATCCCCTCTTTCCTTCCTTTTCTTCCTTCTTTCCTTCTCTTTCTTTCCCTCTTTCCTTCCTTCTCTCTACTCTCTCTCTCTTTCCTTCCCTCTTTCCTCCTTTTGTGGCACAACTCTAGTGAGAAGGGGTTTAAACTTTAAACACCTTCTCTCTTCGCTCCCCCCCCCCCGCAGGCCAGCTGGGGAAGGGGAGGGGAGGCTTTTGAAGATGCCTTCCCTCCCCCTTTGCTTCCCCTTCTGACATCACGTCCGGTGATGTCAGGGGGCATGGCATATGCTAATATCCTAGTAGCTCATTAGCATACTATATGCTAATGAGCTCCTGCAGCTCTTTTTCTACGAAAAAACCCCTGGCTGTGGCTCAGTGGTAGAGCATCTGCTTGGCATACAGAAGGTCCCAGGTTCAATCCTCAGTATCTCCAGTTAAAAGATCTAGCAATAGGCAACCTTGGAGAGCCACTGCTAGTCTGAGTAGACAATACTAAGTTTAATGGACCACAGGTATGATTCAGTATGAGGCAGTTTCATTTATTTAATGGAAATATATTTGGGGAATGGTTCCCAAGAAATTATTCTCAGTAGATAATAAAGAGAATTTTTAAATGATATTTGGCTGGTACTTGATTCCTCATGAATTACCATCCATCACCAGCAGCCTACCATAAATTTGCATGTATACATAAGGTTCCTGTAGATATATGATGGTGTTTTAATGAACCAAAGGCATTCTTGTGTATTCTGGGAACATCCAGAATTCTGGACCTCAGTACTAAAACTGATCAAAGAAACCATGGGATATACAATTCCCCAGGCCTCCATAGTGATTTTATGTTATTTTACAAACCAGTTTCAGTATATGAAACTAGAAATTGTATTAAATTTACTAATAGTTGCCCTTATGTGTATAGCAGCCTATTGGAAAAGTTCAAACGTTCCCATTACTTCAGAATGGTTATATAAAATTTGGGAAATTGCCTTTCAGACTAAATTATAAGAGATATTTATTTGATATTTGGGCCTATATGAGAGCCAGTTTGATATGAAATTTAGGCCTATATAAGAGCCAGTTTGGTGTAGTGGTTAGGAGCACAGACTCTAATCTGGGAGAACTGAGTTTGATTCCCCACTCCTCCACATACATCTGCTGGTGTGACCTTGGGTCAGTCACAAATTCTCTCAGAGTTGTTCTCTCATGAGCAGTCCTTGAAAGAGCTTTCTCAGGTCCACCTACCTCACAACTGTCTGTTGTGGGGAGGGGAAGGGAAAGGAGTGCTCTGAGTGAAGAGCGGGGTATAAATCCAATCTCCTCCTCCTCTATATAGATACGTTTGTTGAAAGGCTAACATTCTAGAATAAACACAAAGATGTAATTCAATAATATGTTATTGTACATTATTCTTAAATGTACTTTCATTTAATAACAAAGTTCAACAATTAACTGAAATATGTGGGTCAAGGTACTGAGGGGCAAATGATAGAAGGGGACATGAAGATTATCTCAGAGGGCAAAGAATAAAGGGGAGATTGTGGATAACCTTCAGCTGTGCCTGTTTATTACATACCATAATGACCTTTCCACTATCATGTCTATCTAGAGGTCTATGTGCTCTTTGATATATCATCTGTATGCTTGGGGGATCACCCATTCAATTCCATGCAGAAGGCCCTTGTCAAGGCCAATCAGAGTAGACAATATTGAGCTAACCAATAGTCTGATTCACTTGTTAGTTTAGTATAGACTAATCTGCAGCTGTAAGATTTAAGCATGTGTGTTCAAGTTTCTCAGGTACATTAAATTTGTGTCTAATCCTGACCAACAACCTCCAAAATACCCATTTGCTATGAAAATATGCTCAGTACAGGATATACCAAGTCTGAAAATCTGGAAGGAGGATTAGTTTATATAATACAGTGAAAAATATTTGTGGGTCCTGAATGTAAAACAAATCAACTTAGAAATGGATATTTTAACATTATAATTTCCATTAGTCTTTAACAGGCCAGCAATCAATCCCCATTTGGCTTTATAACTCTGCTTGCCCAGAATCATGGCTTCCTATCGTATGTGAATTCAAGCAAGCCAAGAATTAGTGACAGTATTTTAAAAACACACTAAAGACTTTTAGAAAGTATGGATCATGGAACAGGAAAGACCTTAGGAGAATAGCAGAAATTTGCCACAAATCCTGCCACAGTGATACAAACAATAGCTGTCAAAAAGGGCAGATGGAATTAAAATAATATTCCCAAAATGACACACTGTTTTTAGTGCTTGAACTTCAACAGAGTGAAAATAATGACCAGTTTTTCCAGTGGTTTCATCAGGAATCAGATACACTTTCTGTCTACTATCCAGTATATGTCAACAGTCTATGGCAACATCACCAAGAACACAAAGAGAAAAACATATATTGAAAAGACAAGCAAAAAGGCCACCGTTTGTATGTGCCATGCAGCTCCCAGTTGTTTCAGCTTTCACAAGAATTGCCATGCCGAGTAAAATAATTTTCCAGCCAAGTCAACATACTATTTACTGACAATCATCTAGCAAATGTTCAAAGGAGGTCCACATACCAAGTATAATAAAGGTGCTATCTAACCCCCTTTGCTGATCCTCAGTACTGGGTAGTCAAAAGCAGAGTACTTTTGATAATAGACATTGCATTTTTGGATATTAGCCACCATCAACATTATCTTTTTTAAAATATATATAAATCTGAAGTCCTCAGGAATGTCAAAACCCTTTTTGTGATACGCACAGTAGACTTCCTATATACACAAGGTGGGCTAGAATGCAGATAGAGAACAAAACACATGGTTCTTTCAGTTATTTCTTATTTATTTATTTATTCAATTTATACCCCGCCCTCCCCGCAAGCAGGCTCAGAGCGGCTTACATTAGTCGGTAAAAAATACCATTTCTTACTATGTTTTGCCTGTCAATATATACCATAGTTATATTTCCAGTAATAAGTTTTTCATGTCTACCCCAAAGGTAATACATAAATACAGTAGTTTTGTGTTTACTGCCCTTTTGTATTTCCTACCACACTGAACAACAAACCACATGCATTATTAAATTATTTCACAACTTCATTCATTCCTGTGGCAGACAAGATTCATTTTCATTGGAGTAGGACTTCTTGCTGGTATAGATCATGACAATCAGGGGTCATTTCGTAGAAAACAAAGTGCCGGAGCTCATTAACATAACTTATTTGCATATACCACATCCCCTGACATCACCGGAAGTGTGTCAGAAGGCAACACTCGCAGCTCAGGCTCCACTGGACTGTTTTGGATCGCTAGCTATTGGGGGGGGGGACGTGCAGATCTGTCCTTGCAGAGGAGGGAGAGCTTGTACTTGAATAAAACTTGGTCTTAAAGATGCCACTGGACTGTTTTGGACCGGGCGCCTGGGGAGAGCACTTCAACTTACCTGGCTGCTTCTTGCTCTGACTGAGGGCTGCTGGGAGCAGGGGGTGGGGCTTGTTGCATGTGCCCGCCCCCTGGGCTCTTTACTGCCGGAGCTCCACTCCTGTGCGCTCCTGCAGGAAATGACCCCTGATGACAATTAACCTCCATTTACACATACACACACACGTTCTTTATCTTTCTTTTTCAAAAGCTTGGTCATCTTCTTGAGAAATACCAGAAAAATGTTTTCTGCTAATACATGGGATACAAAAAAAATAAATGACGGATCAGAAAGAAGGTATGAAATTGTTACTAGCTAAGTACACCTTAAACTTCTTATACTTCTATATGCTTAACCTTTCTTTCTTTTCACAGGCTAGGACAAGGAGGTGGGAGGTCGAGAAAGTGTCAGTCATCCCCCAAAGTTCCACCTTGCATCCAGGGCTCTTAACCATTCCTTGTGATTTTGGCCTCATGCAAATCCAAGTGACTGTCAGCCAACCAGAGCCCATGTAACTCCATGGGATGGGATGGGATAAGCCAGTCTCAGTTTAAGAAGAAAAATCTTTTTCTTCTCAGACTAGAGATTCTGTGACTCTGAATAAAAGCATCAACTTAGACAGGCTTTTATTTGGCTTTTAGTTAAGGCTTGGAGTCTGCTTAGGGAAGAAAGCTTGTTTCAGCAAATCAAATAAACATTCTGTTAAGGGCCCTACATCCTAACTTACTTGTACATTAGAAAATAAATGCAGGAGCTCTGTGTGGTAAAAGAGGAGCCTTGAACCTGCTGAGGTAACCTGTCTGGAGAAAGAGAAATCAAGTCTCCCCTCAAGGTTTATCTACTTTGCTTGAAGCTCAGCTATACAGTGGTTACTCTCATTGAGGAAAGCATGGGGTTAAAGTTGAGAAGCAGTTTACTTTATGTACTCAAACATTTCCACATAAGATATTGACCCTGTTAAATACATTCTTTTCTGTTAAATAAACCTTTGTTGTTCATCTCCATCTGTGTCTTGTCTGTCTAGTCAAATATCTATGAAAAAATGACTTCTACATACCTCGTAATTAATTACAACCTTGGTCTAGCAGGATAATAGACCTTCAGGGAGCACATAGTTTATGCACTACCAACACTTTAAGCAAAGCTTGTGTCCCACCTTTTCATTTGACTGTGGACAGCTGGGGTTTAAGGAATCTATAGGATAAGTGGGAATGAAGGACTGGACATTCTTCAGTCCAGTGGACAGTTGCCTCAGACTGCTCCCCCCTCATTATGGCCACAGAAGGAATGATACAGAACTCCCTTGGGTCCCCTCCATCTGCCCCCCAAGCTGCATGGCTTATGCCAGCAGGACTGTTCAGGGAGTGTGGGACCCAGAAACTGCTGCCCTTCCGCATGCTAGAGCAGCCACACACACCCTCTGACCCCCCTATCACTGTGTGTGTGGGCAAGGGGTGGGGACCAATATATGTGGTCAGCCTTCAAGGTGCCAATGAACCTTTCCTGTGAACTGTAGAAGAACAGAAGTCCAGTGGCACAAGGAAGCCTAACAACAGCTTTCCCAGCTGAGTCAAGCCACGGACAGGGGTTGAATTGTACCCTCCCCCTAAAACTTTATTGAACGGCATATTTTCTGATGACTTGGTTGCCACCTCCCTCTTTCCTGTATGGTACCTTTGCAAGCTGTCCACAGGGGGCATGGGGAAACAGGGTGGGGTGTCCCTAGCACAGCATGCATCTGAGCAAGTGAGGTGGATTTTCCAGTTGAAAGGCTGCCTGAAGCAGGATGGTCCAAGAACTCGGCTGGAACCTGTGACTGAGCAGGAGGCAGGAACTTCATTGGTCATGCTCCTAATTCTCCCTGTTGAATCACCACCTGCACAAATTCTTAAGAGAAACACATGCAATGAAGGCAAACAGCACATATGCCATGCTGGCCACAGACATGCCTGGTGGGCCCTGGCAGGGTCTGCAGTTCCACCACCATGAAGGGGCTCCCTGAAGTGCATACTGTAGCCATCTAAATATGAGTAATCTTCTGAGCAAGTGCTCTGCAACTGCCCCATCTGCTGCTGCTGCATGGGCCCTGACCCTGCAAGGCAATGAGTCCCATGGTTGCCTAGCCAGCTGATTTGAAGAGCACAGTGAGGCAGCTGCCAGCCACTCCAAACCACAGATGTGCCCCATCCCCCACCAGAGGAGATGGTGCACTCTGGCAAAGGAGTTTGCTGACAGCCTAGTATGGGGTTGCTAAATCATAGGCAGCCCTCCTGGTACACTTCCCAGGGAGTATGAATAGGGTTGCCAAATGGCGCCGGGGGGTGGGGAATCCACCGCTTTGACAGCCCGATTTTCAACGCGACAAAAATCAGGCCAGGGGGAAACCCCACCCCCGCGTGCGTGTCACCTGGAAGTGACGTCGCACACTGGGGGCGGGTCCACGGCCATTTGAGGGGAAAACTCTTTGTGGCCGTGGCCCCGCCCCCAGCGTGCGACGTCACTTCCGGGTGACATGCATGCGGGGGTGGGGTTTCCCCCGGGCCCAATTTTCGTTGCGCGCACACCCAGCCCCCCGCTCCCGGCCAAAGAAGATTTGGCAACCCTAAGTATGAACCATCTTATAACATGGGGCAGAGTGCCAGGTGGGCCTGGCTCGGGTTGCCCCCATATGCGTGTGGGAGCCAGCATTATCAAGGTAGCACTCTGGATCATGAGAGGGGGATGGGAGAGGCAGATGTGGCCTCTTGGACCAGGTCAGCTCAATTCTCACCCCTGCTCACCTGTCAGTGCATGGTCACCCCTTCAAGTTGAGCCTCTAGAGATGCTGTACCTGTTTGGATTCTGAAATGAGACATGCTAGCCACACATCACAGACTTTTCTCTCTCTGGGGATGTTAGTGCTAAGTGCTCCCATCAGGGTGCCAAGTGCCCTCTCTATGCCTCTCCTGCAACACTGTGTGATCTAAGTGTGCACAGTAGAGACCTCTGAGAGGGATTCCAGTTCCACACTCCCTACCTACTAAACTATGGGGCATCATGGCTGGGGCTTATGTAGTGCTGGGGGAGCTGTGACTGCGGAGAAGGTTTGGCCATGGCTGAGGAGGGGTTAATGGTGGCACCTGTGGTTGGCATCCAGTGCTCCTCAAGGGCTTTGGGGCAGGAACACGCCTGTGGGAGGGTGCTTGGCATGTCCTATTGTATGGGCACCTATTGGGGGGGGTGCGTTCCCAAGCTAGGGCAGCTTAAGGAGCCAAACAACTCCTGCCATATTCCTGGGTCTACTTCTTTCCCTGCTGATGCAGTGGCTTGCACCCACATTGCTCCACACTGTTGCCATGCCAACACCCAGCTGGGGTGTAGTCCCACTGGGGCACTCTGGATATGTCAGCAGAACACCTTATCGCCTCTCTGAGCGCTTTCTAGTCTCCCTTTCTTCAGTACTGTGCTGTCAGTATACACTTTCTGTTTCAGAAGAAAGATTTAAATTAATGAACCATAGTAATAATAGGGCTTTCCTGTTTTACAGCAGTTATTCATCTCCATATTTCTTCTTATTCTTCCAGTATTTCATTAAGGAAGTTTATAGGACAATGATAAATGAATAGTTACAGTAAATACACAATATGAAATGTAGTCTTATTTCACATGATATAATATTGGGATCTTGACATTAACAATATTTGTGGCCTGGCAGCCACATCTTTCATCAAAGCATTTTTCAAAAATTGTTTCAAGCAGCTTGCATGCACACTGGACTTTGTATTGATTTTTTTTGTTTTATTTCAGCAATGTTTACATTACATAGTGAAGCAATATAGAAACCCTTCATGTATTATAAACTGGAGCTACTTGTAAATGTTTTTAAGATTTATGCAAGGCATATTTCTCTGTTCAAACTTCACTACACTTATAGTGTCATTCAGGGCTTAAAAAAAAAAAAAGAGGTGCCAGAACTCTCAAGAGGGAAATGTTCTCAATCTGTATACTGAAAACTCATGAACTTTTAAACATTTTAAAAAGAAGTTTGTTGGTTCCAGAACTCTGTTCCGGCGTGTTCCCCCAGGAAAAAAGCCCTGCTGTCATCCTAAGCACATCTAAACCCTTCTAAACCCATTGACTTCAATTGATTTAGAAGGGTGTAACTCTGCTTAGAGTTGCAGTGATAATCCTGGGGAAATTAATAAAGAAAATAGGTTCTATGCCAATAGAAATATTTAATACTAACAACAACATGCACTTGCATTCTTTTACATAAAAACCAAAACACCAAGATATATGAATATATTAGTGACAGTAATTGTGGAATGGAAATATGAGCTGATATCCTACAGAATAGGACTCTGAAGGATAAAGATATATCCCTCAGCTAAAATACTCCATTCTGTGAGATTATTAAACCAGAATATGACAATGAAATAGAATGGATTAAAAACAGATGAGTATTACAAAAATATCCCTGATTTATAAGGCATAACATGGAATATCAAGCTTAATTTAGATCAAAATAAAACGATTCAGATAAGAGTAAAGATGACACAGTCAACCCTTCAATACTGAGGAAAATTTGAGGCTTTGATTAGGATATCAACATCAAAAACTGGCTAAATGACAGGAAGCAAAGAGTAGGAATAAATGGACAGTTCTCATAATGGTGAGAAGTAAGCAATGGGCTCCCACAAGGATTGGTACTGGGGCCGGTACTATTTAATTTATTCATAAATGGTCTGGAACTAGGGGTGAGTAGTATAGTGGTCAAGATTGCAGATGGCACCAAATTATTCAGGATGGTGAAAACCAAGGTTGACTTTGAGGCGCTCCAAGAGGACATCCACAAACAGGGTGAGTGGGTGGCATTTTGGCAAATGAAGTTCAGTGTTGTTAAGTATAAGGTGATACACATTGGGACAAAAATCCCAGTGTCAAGTATAGGCTAATGGGGTCTGAACTTGCTGAGTCTGAGAGGGGAAAAGATCTTGAGGTCATAATGGATAGCTCAATGAAAGTGTCAACTCGGTGTGCTGCAGCAGTGAAAAAGGCAAACTCTGTGTTAGGAAAGGGATTGAGAATAACATGGCCTATATCGTAATTCCCCTGTATAAAACTATGGTGCAGTCTCATTTGGAATAACATGTATTGTTCTGGTCCCCATATTGCAAAAAGGATATTACAGAGCTGAAAAAAGTACAGACGAGGGCAGCCAAGATGATTTGGGGGTTGGAGCACCCTCCCTATGAGGAAAGGCTGAAGATTCTGGGACTTTTCAGTTTAGAAAAGAGACAACTAAGAGGGGACATGATAGAGGTTTATAAAATTATGCAGGAAGTGATGTCATGATTTGGGAGTAACAGCCTTAAGATTCACCCAAAACTCTATGGTTAAATGCACCCTCCCCAATGTCATGATGTCTCTTCTAGCTTTTGCTAGAAGTGATATCATGTACTGATGCAATGCCAGCCCACCCATCCCCCATTTCCCCCCACCAACATTTGAAGTACTGGCAGGGAACAGGCAAAATCACCCGGAAATCTTCTGCTATAGCAGATCTGCCCTGGTTGCCAACCTCCATGTGGGGCCTAGTATTACCCCTACCAGCTTAGATTTAAGAAGCTGAATAACTGCCTTCAGTTTCTGGGGGAATTTAGGTAAATGGCAGGCCTCAGCAAGAGGTAGGGTACAAGCAAGGATCTACTACCTATGTTTATGGGGGTCTTTCCCTGTAAGAGAGCTCTCAATAACCAGTCCATTTTTAACCAAAAGGGTTATTTTTATTAACCTAATAAAATGCACACATATAGAAATAAAACACACATTAAAACATACACACAAGTACTGGAAATACAGAGGTGAACAGGAATAATAGGAGGCTGTTGGGAGTTATAATTAACTATCCAGATGTGTAGAAGTCCACGGAAGAGAGGCTGTGAAGATGGAAAGAGCCCAAATGAATTTGGGGGTGTGCTACCAGTAGGTGCCCCCAGGCAAACACACAGAGACTGAACTCAGAGTGCTGTTTTTATAGGAAAATTGTGTCCTGAGGCAGTCTGACATTTGTGCCTCAAAATAATACCAAAAATGGTTTTCCCAGGATAAACAAAGACCTGGAAAACTTGAGGTCTGGTGTAAACTAAGTGTTAATGTGCTTCTGATAAAATTAGCTAGATATGCCTGTGAATGGCTGAATAGCATTCCCAGGAATGGACAAAGGGAACAGGAGATGTTCTTAGGAGGGGTTTTGGACCTAAAATAGGGTTTGGGCTGGAACTCTGATAGTTTCCTCCAGTGATTCAGAAGGCTAATGGATTCTTAATTAAACTAATCAAAAAGAAACAATGATGCTTGTATTAGGTGGAAAAGAGGATAGACATTGGGAGTTGTTGTTAAGGAAGTGTGGTGATCAAAGGTGAGAGTAGGCTGATAGGATTATTGATTCAGGTTGAATGGTGTTAGCTCTGGGGTGAGGCAGGTCCATTGTTTGGTGTATGCAGATGTCGGCAGGGCGGATAGGAGTCACAGCTTTCAGAACAAGATTCCATGTGTTTCTCAGTGTCGCTGCCTAGGCATCATTATGGGGCCTGCCAGTTCTGGCATCCATCTTTGTGCCCTCTTATTTCAAGCTGTCTGGTGTATAGACTCCTGGGGCACCCTGATGGGGTCCACTGCTGGTTGAAATGACCCCTCCGGAGAGACAGGGCATCTGCATGCTTACACTAGTGTTCTCCTGGAATTACAACTGATCTCCAGACTACAAAGATCAGTGTCCCTGGAGCAAATGCCGGCTTCAGAGGAAGGACTGTATAGCCTCACATCTCTGCTGATCCCTCCCCAAACTTCTGTTCCCATAAAATATCTCCATATGACCAGAAATTTCCCAAGGTAGAGTTGGCAGCCCTATAGAGAGAGCCAGTTTGGTGTAATGGTTAAGTGCGCAGACTCTAATCTGAGAGAACTGGGTTTGATTCCTCACTCCTCCACTTGCAGCTGCTGGATGACCTTGGGCAAGCCATAGTTCTGTCAGAGCTGTTATCTCACAAGCAATTCTCAAAAGAGCTCTCTCAGCCCCACCTACCTCACAGGGTGTCTGTGGTGGGGAGGGGGAAAGGAGAGTGTAAACCGCTCTGAGACTCCTTCAGGTAGTGAAGGGTGGGGTATAAATCTAATCTCCTTCACTGCTGCTGCTGCAGTTTCTTCTTCTTCTTCTACAACACATAAGGTAACTTGGAACATGAGGTTTTACTCTACTGGGTTGGATATTACTTTGAAATGGTTTATATAATTTGCTTCAGTCTGTGCTATTTAGAGTGTTATCCAACTTTTTTTCTTTTACACCTCCATTTTAGCTCTGTTGTCTTAATTTGGATTGTTTCTGAATCTGGTGAAGCAGTCAAGTCTTCACATTGCAACAGGGCGGTGGAAGAAATAACTAAATTGTCAATGGATTTGCACTAAGACTGATTGAACACATTTTTCCATTAGCCTGCATCACTCTTGTTGTACTAAAAATTTCTGCAAAATCAGATTGCTGGAGATAAAAGTGAGCATCATCTCATTCACTGTGGTCCAGTAGGGTCTTAGGAAATTTTGGATCAATAATGGGTAAATAAATTAATTTTACTAAGAACGTCTTCCCATAGCCATCATTAAAGTTGTGAATCTGAAGGGATTAGAATTCAGAAACATAATTGACTGTATTTGCCAAATGTCTGGTATGTCACGTTTGGAACTCCAAGCTTCCCTTTCTCCTCAAAGAGTAATCCTGCAGACATGCTGAATTAAGCTTCTAAGATGTTACATTCTTGAAAAATCTCTTTCAGTAGCAAGAATCAGTTCTGGAAAATACGTAACAATGGTAGTAATAAGCAGTGTGACTTCAAGCATAGCACAGTACATTTCCCTCACCAATGAGTAATCAAAACCATTAGCCACTCATTGGAGCCAGAATCCCACACTGGGAGCTATACTTTCCTGGTAGGATTCCTTGGCCCTTATCCTTTAACCACTGACTGACAGAAAACAAGCCAAGGCATGTGGAAACCAAAATGCACCAATGAAAATAGAATCCCTCTTTACACTGATGTGCTCAAGGCTCCATTTTCCTCTCCTTCCAATGTACCTCCTAGAAAATCTCACAAGGTATTAAATTTTACAAAATAAAATAACATGCCCCTGGTTATCTATAAATTGTAGTTCTATAGGACTACTCCCAATGTTCCTGGCAGAAAGTATCACATTGGAACATATACCTCTGTATAAGATAGACTGTTTTGTCTTTGGGCCACTATGGATCAGCTATTCTGTTTATAATGCCATATTTCGTTTAAAGGATAAATTGTTTCATCCAACAATCTAGGTTTTACCCCAGGCTTCCTCTGAGAAGCTCAGGGTAACTTACATCCCCTGCTCTATTTTATCCTCACAACAACTTGGTAATGTAGGTTAGGCTGAGAAACTAGTCCAAGACCACTCAGTGAACTTAATGGCTGAGTGGGAGTTCAACCCCAGTATTCCCAGTCCCAGTCCAGCACTCTAACCACTATACCTTATTGGCCAGTATATTTCTAAAACAAGCAAGTAACTTAGCCAGGGGTCATTTCGTAGAAAAAGAGCTAGGGGAACTCATTAGCATAACTCATTAGCATATGCCACACCCCCTGACATCAGGGGCCCGGCGGTGGACCTGCAAGGCCAGCGGGAGTACGAGGAAGCCCCGCGAAGGCCCTCCCTGGCCCCAGGCAGGCAGGGGTGGGGAAAGGTGGGGAGGAAGCAACTTACCCTCCCTCTTCTCCTGCCTCCTCCTGGCTGAATGAGGGCTGGAAGCAGGGCGGCCGGAAGCATGTGCCCCGCCCCCCTGCACCTCACCCGGGGGAACTGTGTTCCCCCGCGTTCCCCCCCCCGAAATGACCTCTGAACTTAGCTCTCTGCAGATGTTCTGTTCTGGCAGTCCAGGAGTTTGTGCGTATCAGGAGCACAATATGTGTAGCCACAATTTTATGTGAACTGAGAACACAAGACTCTTCCATGTGGATACAGCTTCCATGACTGGTCTCAGTTCACATGAATGGAACATCTGCACAGGGCTCTTGTCATCACCAAAAGAGAGTTGTAAGTCCACTTAGGAACTCAGAAATAATTAGCATTGGGGAAGAAGATGCTCAAGGTCCAGACAACTGGTTCCAGTTCCATAGTTCCAAGGTTTTCAGTGATGATGACCCCTTGTCAGTATTGTTGCTTACTGCAACTACAATTTTTGACATTTAGCTTTGTTGGTACCTTACCCATGGATGTTTTGTGCTTGTACTCTTCCAGAATTCAGTAGTTGTTAATATAATAACTGTTATTCCTTTACCTGTTTGCAGTATGAGTAACTTGAAACATCTCATTCCTAATAGTAGTATTATTAATATTATTGGTGCTGAAATTATTGGCAGAGTCTTCCATTTATAAATTTACAATTCAAGGAGATAATTTATTCATCCAATATGTTGGAAGGTTTAGTAAAAATCTCACTGAGTTAACTGGAAGTTGGTCAAGAGGGAGTACCTATACTTTGTATAATATGTCTTCCATAGTCAGCTTGGCAGCTCACATTTTTGCCTGACATAATCTCAGTCGTCCATTCTTAACAGACATAATTTTTCAGCGGCAAATTATTCTTATTAAACCCTCTTATTCCACTTTTGGCTATTATGTTGTTAGGCATCTTAGCCACTCATAAATCAGGAAAGCAGTTGGTGCAGACTGGCAAGTATAAAGCTACCGCTAGGATAGAGGAACAATGCAGTCTCAATAGCTTACAGCTGAGAAACTGTCTTTATCTTCAATTGTTTCTACATTGTCCTACATACATGCATTCCAAGAAGAAGAAAACTGTTAAATTATTATATTGTCACATAAATCATACTGCTTACTTGACCTCTGATTATATTTGGAACACTCTAAAAGTTAATGTTGAAGTACTGTCACAAAAATGTGCATTTTTATCATCATACCTTAATCAGTGAAAGGGTCAACATAAAAACTAAATCCATGAAATCTGCAGATGATTTTTAGAAATAGGATAGACTACAAATCCTGCCATTCAAACACTTTTAAGTCCTCTTTATTTCAACTGGCATGTTAAGTGCATGCTTAAATAGGGTTGCCAGACCCCTCCCCAGTGGAGGTGGGGATTCCCTGCTGCTAGGCCCTGCCCCCCAGCTGCAAATCAGCTGGCTGGCAGGGGGACTTACCAGTAGAAAGAAGAAGGCCTAGACCACGTTGCCTGCATTGCACCAGAAGTGACATCACCACGTCAGCGACTTCTGAAAGAGGCTCTGGTATTTGGGCAAAAACTCTATAGTAGAAGCTGGTTTTACCATGGAGTTTTTGCCCAAATACCAGAGCATTGCCCAGAAGTCATAGAATCATAGAGTTGGAAGGGACCTCCAGGGTCATCTAATTCAACTCCCTGCACAATGCAGGAAATTCACAAATACCTCCCCCTCCACACTCGCAGTGACTGCTGTTCCACACCCAGAAGATGACAAAAAAATTTCCAAGATCCCTGACCAAACCAGCCTGGAGAAAAATTGCTTCCTGATCCCAAAGTGGCCTTTCCAGCATTTCCCTGGGCATGTAAGAAAGGGCCATGAGAACTAAGCACTGAGGCAACCCTTCCTGCCCTCCCTCTCATGATCTGCCTAAGTTCACAGAATCCGCATTGCTGTCAGATGGCCATCTAGCCTGTAATGTACTCCGCCATGACCACGTGCGCGACCGTTGGGCCATGCGGTCATGCAAAGGCCTGAAGCTTCGCTCCGATAGAACAATAGCCAAGTGGATCCTAGCCCGCACCTATCAGAGGGCCAGGTCCGCAGCCGAGAGCCTATGGGACTCTCGGCTACTGTATATAGCCTATAGGGAAGTGGGGGGGGGGTGTTTGGGTGAAGGGTTTGCTGTGCATATATACCGGCCTGCGAGCCGGCTTCCTTCGTCTTGTTCCATCCGAATAAAAGTACTTTGCTGAAATCACTCAACGTTTCTCTGTACTTTTCATAGCCTCTGTTTGAAAACCTCCAAAGAAGGAGTGAAAACCTCCAAAGAAGTCACTGGCATGATGACAGAGGTCCTGTACCTGGATCGTAGGGGATTGGGACAGGGAATCAGGCGCTCAGCCTTTGATGGGGCACCATTGGTCCCAACATCGAGGGTGAAGAGCCTGGGGGTGCTCCTGGATTCCTCCCTTTCTATGGAGGCCCAGGTCACCACCAGGCCTGCCTTTTTCCATCTGAGGCAGGTCAGGCGAGTGGCCCCATATCTCACTAGGGACAGTGATCCATGCTATGGTCACTTCCAAACTGGATTATTGTAACTCTCTCTATGTGGGGCTGCCCTTGACTCTGCTCCAGAAGTTGCAGCTAGTCCAGAATGTGGCAGCGCAAGTGTTGAGGGCGACGCCTGTGTGAGCTCACATCCACCCAGTGCTGCGTGAACTGCACTGGCTGCCTATCGAATTCCAGATCTGTTTCAAGGTGTTGGTACTTACCTTTAAAGCCCTATATGGCCAGGGCTTTGAGACCGCCTCTCCCCATATGAGCCCCATAGAGCACTAAGGTCAACTAATCACATCTTTTGGTAGTCCCCGGCCCCCTCAATCAGGGCCAGGGTGGTGGAATGAGCTCCCGAGTGAGATCAGGGCACTGTGGGATCTACCATAATTCCTCAGGGCCTGTAAGACAGAGCTCTTCCATCAGGCTTTTGGTTAAGGCAGCGGGCACCCCTCTTTGCGGGCACCCCTCTTTGTGGCCAACCCCACCAGCAGCCTGGACCCTGGCATCTTAAATCTTTCACCACTGCTGATGTGGTCCTATTGGAGCTGACACGGTACTTAGGAGTATGGCATTGTATACTGTTGTTCTAATTTGGTTTTAAATATGTTGTATTTTGTATTGTTGTTACCCACCCTGAGCCCATTCATGGGGAGGGTGGGATATAAATCCAAATTTAAAAAATATCACTTCCCATGTGACATCAGTGACATGGCCTAGGCCTTTTTCTTTCTACTGGTAAGTCCCCCCCCCCCGCCCATCCCCAGGAAGGACCTGGCAACCCTATGCCTAAATCTGTTGAAATCAGTGAGAGTTAAACATGTTTAGCTTAGGCAGACTGCACCCAGTTTTCAACAAACTCACACAAATTCACAAGAAGAATCCAATAGCAAAATTGATTATATGTAGAAGAACATTTGAATGCAGACCTTTGAATGAATCAGTTACTAAAAACATCATGGTCTTTCAATGACATCTTAAATATCTTTTGGAAAAACCAAGTAATGTATTATTTCACAGAAACACTCGGGTCAGCTGTTTCCCTGTTGCTTCTTGCTAGCTGACAGCTTTGATCTGTATCCTCATGAATGCCTAAAATGTTGTATTTTATTAGATACAAAGTAAAACTGTGGATGGGAATATTTTTATGAGCAGCATATGGCCAAAAAGATGCTGCAATGGCACCACAATAAGTGATCATCTTTTCCCAGCTACATTTCTCAGCACTGTGATATGCTTGTCTGGGTTAACAGTAAAAACAGTTGCAGAAACTTTGCCATGTCTGGCCATTCCAACATTACAAAGAGGCAAATATACAGCTGCTTCCCAACGTGTACATTCAGAAAAGTAACCCTTTCTTGTACAGCTATCCTGTTCAGCTTCCCCTTTTATAGTATCAATGAAGGCTCTAGAGAATTTGAAGTTATAACACTTTTATGTTAAATAGCTGTGGACCCAATCAGAGGACGGCGGAAGACAGGAGAGCCTGGCGGGAGATTGTCCATGGGGTCGCGAAGAGTCGGACTCGACTGTGCGACTGAACAACAAAAATAAACAATCCCCTGTAAAGGAGTAATGAGATTGTGTGTGTTTTGTTTAAAGGAGACTACTTGTGTACCTGGGCACCCTACTGTTCTGTCTTATCCAATGGCATCTGAAACCTCTATTGAATTGCAGCTCTCCTTCTTTAGACATAGTAAGTATTGGGCAAAATGGACCAGTTTAAAAGTTTGTGACAGAAGATCTGCACAAGTGAAAGAATGTGGCTTACAGTATATATGTATACTGTGGTTGGTGGTGTACAGGGATCTTTTGGGGCCAGAGCACTCCAGAGCGTCGATCCGGCAGCCCAGGAGCCAACGCAAATGGGGTGGAGGCTTGAAGAGCCCCACAGCTGGCTTCCCCGGGCCCATGCAGAAGCGCTGCAGCACGGGGGAGCCCCAGAGAGCCCCATCGCCGGGTCCCCTGGGCCCACACAGAAGTGCTGCGGCACAAGGGAGCCCCAGAGGGCCCCATTGCTGAGTCCCCCGGGCCTGTGCAGAAGTGCTGGGGCCAGGGGGAGCCCAGAGAGCCCTGCAGCTGGCTTCCCCGGGCCCACACAGAAGTGCTGCAGCACGGGGAAGCCCTGGAGAGCCCCACCGCTGGAACCCCCAAGCCTGCGCAGAAGCACTGGGGCCAGGGGGAGCCCAGAGAGCCTCGCAGCCGGCTTCCCCGGGCCCGTGAAGAAGCACTGCAGCACGGGGGAGCCCCGGAGTGCCCCACCACTGGGTCTCCTGGGCCCACACAGAAGCGCTGAGGCCACGGGGATCCCGGAGAGCCCTGCAGCTGGCTTCCCCGGGCCCGTGCAGAAGCGCTGCGGCATGGGGGAGCCCCGGAAAGCCCTGCCTCCAGGTCTCCCGAACCGCACAAAAGCGCTGGGGCTGGGGGGTCCCGGAGAGCCCCGCCACCAGATCCCCCGGGCCCGTGCAGAAGTTGTAAGGGATCCGCGGGGGTGGGGGTGGCAGGGGCTTGATGGGGGAAGCTGTGGGAGCGTCCCTCCCTCCAGATGTTTGCCATCTCTGCCTTCTTCTCTTCTCTTTTTTCCTCCTTTCCCCCTTTCCCTCCTTCTTTCCTTCTCTTTCTTTCCCTCTTTCCTTCTCTCTTTTTATCCCCTTTCCTTCCTTATTTTCTACCCTCTTTCTTTCTCTTTCTTTCCCTCTTTCCTTCTCTCTTTTTATCCCCTTTCCTTCCTTATTTTCCTCCTTCTTTCCTTCTCTTTCTTTCCCTCTTTCCTTCTCTCTTTTTATCCCCTTTCCTTCCTTATTTTCTACCCTCTTTCTTTCTCTTTCTTTCCCTCTTTCCTTCCTTCTTTCCTTCTCTCTCTCTCTTTCCTTCCCTCTTTCCTCCTTATGTGGCCCAACTCTAGTGAGAAGGGGTTTAAACTTTAATCCCCTTCTCTCTTCACTCCCCCCCTGCAGACCAGCTGGGGAAGGGGAGGGGAGGGGAGGCTTTTGAAGATGCCTTCCCCCCCTTTTGCTTCCCCTTCTGACATCACTTCCGGTGATGTCAGGGGTGTGACATATGCTAATAGCCTAGTAGCTCATTAGCATATGTATGCTAATGAGCTCCTGCCGCTCTTTTTCTAGGAAATGACCCCTGGTGGTGTAACAATATTACCTTGAAGGTGTAGCCAGGCACACAGCCCCTCCCCATGCCACCCCTTCAGGCTCCAGGTATGTCAAATGTATCTGACACCACCAAAGTCTTTACTTCTGGGGGGACACCTTAGATTTTCTCCCTCTTTATGATTTATGCCCAACTTCCGCAGGCTCCCCCTCTCTTTATAGAGGCTGAAATCCATAGCACACCCTAACAGCCAAACATAGCAAACCTCATATATTAGTTAGAAGGAGAAAAGTAGAAATTTAATATAATGGAAGGTAGGAAAGTCACAAAGAGAACATAACTGTATCAATTATTATTCTAACATCTTCTTCCCTCTCTTTGAAAGAATTAGGAATATAACCATATCCTGGTTTCTACAAGCCAGACTCTAGCAACCAATCAAAAACCCAACTTTTCTTTCCAACTGGAATAAGGACTCTGTGACAATGGAATGTTCACTGGCCATCAATGCTCCCTCTATGCTGTGGAGTCTTGTGAACAAATTTTATATTATAAGTGTCAGGGGTCATTTCCTGCCGGCAGGAAGGAGCCCCACCCCCAGCTCCTAGCAGGAAGGTAAGCCTCCCCCCACTCCTCTCCCCGCCCTCCAATGCGGACGGGCAGGGAAAGGCCTTCAGAGCCCCTGCCACGTGCCTCTCCCCACCCGCCCACCAATGCGGACGGGCAGAGAAAGGCCTTCAGAGCCCCCACCCGTGCCTCTGTGTGTGTGTCTCCCTCTCTCTGCCCCTCTGTGTGTGTGTGTCTGCCCCTCTCTGTGTGTGTCTCTGCCCCTCTGTGTGTTTGTGTGTGTGTCTCTGCCCCTCTTTGTGTGTCTCTGCCCCCTGTGTTTGTGTGTGTGTGTCTGCCCCTCTCTCTGCCCCTCTGTGTGTTTATGTATGCGTGTGCCCCTGCCACCTTGTTTACACCTCATTAATAACAAGGGGTAAATTGTTAAGAATTAGAGTAGCTGAGCTCACACTTCATCTGAGACTGGGATTTAGTCTATATTATTCAATAATCCCTAAAGGTGAGTTTTTGTCTTAGTTGTAAGCTAATACTATGTTTTTCAAACAGGAAAAAGTGAAGTGAAAAACATAAAGTGAAAAACTCATGTAATTTTTCCCTGCTGATTCTTGTGTATCTAAGAAAAGTGATTGATTTTGAACAGAAGAGTTTTACATCTCATGTCTTCCAATGTTGGACAAATTCTTATTTATTTATTTATTCTTCATTTAGAAATTTATATTCTAGCTTTTCTCATGGTTCAAGGTTGCTTAGTTAAAAATAGTTTCTGTTAAACCCAAAAATAAAATAGCAAACACCAATTTATTTATTTATTTTAAATTTTAAATAGCAACACAATATGATGTAGAATGGTATCAAGATTCTTTTGGTGGGGGGTACTGCTGATGAGCCCATGCACTCCAAAGCACTGATAAAGTATCACCCCACACCACCCTGAAAAAGTAGAACATACTGACATGGGTGTGTATGTTTTGCAATGTTTTATCAATACAGAAGTATACATGGATGGAATTAGAGGCATGTCAACTGAAGGAACTGAATGCTGGAACAAGTTGCACATACACAGGTATAATTCAGCAATTTTAAATAGCAGAACAATGGAGAACTCACAGTGCATTAATTGCACTTTGGTTTCAAGGGCAGGTAGTTTAAACCTTAAGATGTGGAAAATTTTGGAAGCATCCTTACAGAAAGCCAGTACTGACAGTGTACCTATGGGTATAGAAATTTGTAGAACACAATAGTATCAGTGACTATGAAAGACTACTATTTTAAATATTTTTAAAAAAAATCTAGAAAACTTGTACGCCATCTTCCCAAAGACCTGCTCAATAAAAAGAACCAAACAAGTCATTAAAAACAAGACAGGACAAAAAAGCAGCTTCAAGAAACATTGATCAGCTAACATTGCATTCATAGAACTGTCTGCCGGCCAGAAACAGCCCATGAAATCAGCTAAGAAAAATGGAACCCTTACTTAAGCCTGGGTAAAAAGAAATGTTTTGGCTTGGCACCTACAGAAAAAGATAGGCACCAGGCAAGCCTCAAAGAGTAAGACAAGGCATCATCACTGGAAAAAGCCCTTTCTATGGTTGCCACCTGCCTAACCTCTGCAGACGGGGCACAAACAGCAGAGCTTGAGAAGAAGAGCTTAACTGGCAGGCTGGATAGTCTGGGACAAAGTGGTCCTTCAAGTACTCCAGCCCCAAAGCCTAAGAGGCTGGCTTGTGCATCCACAGCCAAAAGGGGCTATGAATCCCATGACATGGTTGTCTAGGTACAAAGGTAACCTACAACTGCCTAGTCCATAAGGCCAGGTTCAAACTGGATTCAATTTATAGTTTCTTTAAGTTTTGAAATCAGTATTATTCTCTGTATATATCTCATAACATGAAAAATCAGGTCATTCATACTCTTCATTTCAAGTCCAGTGGCACCTTTAAGACCAACAAAGTTTAACCAAAAGCTTATACGTTGAATAAAACTTTTCTGGTTTTAAAGGTGCCACTGGACTTGAATGGCTGGTAGCCACTGATAGACTTATCCTTCATGAATTTATCTAATCCCCCTTTAAAGCAGTTTATTCCTGTGGCCATGGCAACATCCTCTGGCAGCAAGTTCCACATTTTAATCACTCTCTGTGCAAAGCAGCATTTCCTTTTGTCCATCCTGAACCTACTGCCCATCAGCTTCTTTGGATGCCCTTGCTTTCTTTCTTTCTTTCTTTCTTTCTTTCTTTCTTTCTTTCTTTCTTTCTTTTTTTCATAAATGAGGGTAGGCTTGCCAGCTTTGAGTTGGGAAATACCTGGAGATTTTTGGAGTGGAGCCTGAGCAGTGGGTGTTGCCTTCTGACATACTTCTGGTGATGTCAGGGGGTATGGCATATGCAAATAAGTTATGCTAATTAGCTCCTGCACCTCTTTTTCTATGAAATTACCCCTGATAAACGTTAAATATTTAATGAAAGTACATAAAATAATATATAATCAGTAGTGTTATAGCCAGAGAGCATGGCAAGGAGGTGGGGTGTGTGCTCCCCCCAAGACCTCTGGTAACAGGGAGGAGGGTTATCCTCCTGCTGAGAAGGGGTTTCCTCTTCAGCCCCCAGTATCAGAGAGGCAACCCCATCCAGCTTTCTTTTTTAGGTACAGAAGTAGATAGAATAACAATAAAGACTGAATGAACAGAAAAGAAGTTAGAAGAATGAGTAATAATCTATTGGAAGATTCAAAAGATGTATTCAGAGATAAATCGTGATTTAGAGGGAGTTGTATGGTGGTTTTATATGTGGGTAGGATAAGGGAATAGGAAAAGAAGAGGTTACAAACTGTATTGGGATTAAGTTTAATTTGTTAGTTATATAGTTTGGAATGTAACCTCATTTTTGCTTTTTTCTTGTGTAATGCATAAAAAGGAGTATAATGTATAAGGCTATTAATCATTTTTATGAAATATGAATCATATCCTCAATAAAAAAAAATTAAATTCTACTTTGTGAGCTACTGGCATTAAAGATGTGAGTGAGTGATTTGGCTGCTGCATAAATTAGTTTGCTCTGGAGCCATCCTTCCTGAGCTAAGACCAAAATGAGTGAGGCGGAGGCTAAAAAACTGTGAGCTAGGTCACACTAACTCAGTTTAGAGGGAACAGTGCTGGCCATGCACTTTACTAATGACAGGTGTGATCAGAATTTTACACTGAGCTGTAGAATATTTATCTGCTTAATATTTTGTTTGAAGATGTTTTATGAACTTGACAGTTACTTGTTAATTTGGCTGTTAGCAAAGCAGAGAAAGATAGTTCAATCATCTTTAGTCTCAGAGACAGCCACTCAAAATTAAAGTATTGCATGTTAATTAGAAATGGTCAATAGCCCATTGGTTCTGTTCTAGGGAGCAGATCATCTCCATGAGTCCATTTGCTTGATTACAGACTGCTTTCTCACAGCTGCCCCCATCCCACATATAGCTGCTGCTTCCAATTTTTAGAAAAAGGATTTAAAAAACCAGTTTGAGATTTTTGAGTTGACACTTCCTACTAAGGTATCTCTGTGTGCTTTCAGTATCTGCCCATAAAGCTAACTAACCTTGTGATCCAACAACTGTGCAGATTCAAAAAGCAGGAAACACTCCCTTTGTAGGATTCCTTACATAATGCATCTGACTATGGGCAGGGAACTGAATGTGAGTGATCATATCCTTGACAGGTAAAGGTAAAGGTTCCCTTGCTTGAAAGCCAGTTGAATCCAACTTTAGGGTTGCGGTGCTCATCTTCATTTCAAAGCCAAAGAGCCAGCGCTGTTCGAAGACGTTTCCATGGTCATGTGGCCAGCATGACTAAAAACCAAGGTGCACGGAATGCTGTTACCTTCCCACTGAAGTGGTACCTATTTATCTACTTGCAATTTCTTGCTTTCGAACTGCTAGGTTGGCAGGAGCTGGAACTAGAGACGGGAGCTCACTCCGTCATGCAACAACTCAGGTCTTGAACTGCTGAACTACTGACCTTCCACAGCCTGCAGTTCAGCATCTTAACCACCTGAGCCACCGCAGCTCTCCCTTGACAGGTAGGTAACTTTAATTAATTTAATCACTTTAATTATTCAACCATTGCTCCAGAACTCTTTATGCGAACGAAAAAGATGACCACAAGCAGCATTTACATATTAGTTATTATCAAGGCAAGACAAATGGTTACTGAGCAGGCACAAATTTGCGAACGAAAAAGATGACCACAAGCAGCATTTACATATTAGTTATTATCAAGGCAAGACAAATGGTTACTGGGCAGGCACAAATTTGCTCAGCATGGTACTTAACACAAATTTTGACAGAAAACATTGGGCAATCCAATTAAAAGTTAGGGTCATATGTTAGCAAGGGAGCTTGATAAAGGTAGGATCACCTGCCTATTATGTTTCTGTCAAAAATCTCAGTATCTTTGACACTAATAGAAAATCTATACTTTACACTGTACCATAGAAAACACTTTAAACAGGAAGTTCATAAACTAGACAAAGGAGTGCAGAAACATTCAAGCACATTTATCCCCATCAAAATCTACAATGCTAAATGGGCTTAAGCTCATGTCTTATCTGGCTTGTAACTCTGCAGCCTGAGACAGAGAAAGTAATTTTTCACTGAGCTCATTCTACCATCAGTCCTCAGAAATTCAATCTTGAGGACTGATAGAGTGTCCCAGCCAATTCTAACTGCTATAACTTGTACGATAATGTCTCCTATTACAATGACTTTGCCAAGAGTGCTAACAAGAGGCCAAAGTTAATGTTCTCAGTATAGAAATAACAGATCTGCTTAGGGATGTTACTTGAAACTCTACTTTTACCAAACCTGGACTGGAAAACTCTTGATTGTCTCAGGAGAGAAGCTAAGGTCTGCTCTTTTACTACGCTTGTCATCACTACATCCCAATAGCGTCGCTTAGATTTCCATCATTAAGCTAAGATGTGTGAACACCTGGCTACCTGCTTTCTGGAACATTAAGGACAGCTGTTTCATAAATGTCATTTCTTTTGAATCAATGAAACTGAACGAATATTTCTATTAGTATTTCATTTGTATTTTGCTACATCTAGTAGCTCCCCAGATCCTCAGTGCTCATCCCAGGAGTTTAAAAAAAATTACAGAAAACAAAGAGTCAGATTCAATTTGGGTGATTTAGGTTTGGCATCTGTGTGAACAGCTAAGACAGAATCTGGCATCTACAAACCTTGAATTTCTGTGGAAAACCTTTTGAATCTCATCAGCTTTTTCACCCAATCCTTTATGCACTAGAGTCACCTCCCATTTGGCTTTTGCCTAGGGAGCTCCCCGGATCCCCAGCAAAGCCTTTTTGGAGGTCAAAGGAGACACACACCCCCGACCATCTCTTTTTAACCAGCAGCAGCAGAAGAAGAGAAGGAGGAGGAGGAACAGGAGGAGGAGATTGGATGTATACTCTGCCCTTCACTCGGAGTCTCAGAGCAGCTTACAATCACCTCCCCTTCCTCTCCCCACAACAGACATCCTGTGAGGTAGATGAGGCTGAGAGAGCTCTGAGAGAACTGCTCTTGAGAGAACAGTTCTGACAGAACTGTGACTCACCCAAGGTCACCCAGCTGGCCGCATGTGGAGGAGTGGAGAATCAAACCCGATTCTCCATATTAGAGTCCACCAGTCTTAACCACTACACCAAAAGCTAGTTGTATGCAACTCTCTGTCTGCCTGTTTGAGTTTAGCTTGCTTATTTATTTATTTAAATACAATGAGCACTAGAAAGAGACTCTGGGAGAGTGCCAAGGCTGTGGGCACTCAGAATCAATTTGCCATGGCAACCTAAGCAGGGTATAAGGACACAGAGCCCACCATTTTCTCCAGGGGAATGGATCAATGCCATCTGGAGAGCAGTTGCAATTCTGAGTGATCTCCAGCCCCCACCTGGAGATTGGCAACAGTGGTTCCCCATTACGGAATGGCTGGTTTGGAGGGCAGAGTCTATTGTATTGTACCTTTCTGAGGCCCCACTCCTCCTCAAACCTCACCCTCTCCAGGCTCCATCTCTCAAATCTCCCATCTACTACATTCCCCCCTCATTGATCAGCTTTCCATCTCCCCCCACCAGCAGCAGCCCCCACTGTGCTCTGAAGCCCTGACTGCCACATATCTGTGGCAGTAATGGGGTGACTGCTGGCACCTTTTCCTATCATTTTTTTTTTGGCTTGTGGTATTCTGCTTGTGGTGTGATTTGTCTTTTTTGTGGTGTGGCATGATTGTGTTATTGGGTTTGTTTCTTTTGAAGGGGAAGTGATGTGTTGTGAGTGAGGACATATTTTATCTCAGAATACAGCAGGTCCCATATGCAACTGACAGTTCCAACTGTCTCGTGGGGGGGAGGGAGTTTGAGGTGCGGAATGGAGTGAAGTCCAGTCAGCTTCCATATGCAAATAACCTTGAAATGCTGGCCCAATCAGAGAAGAGTGGCCTAGGCTGCAGTGGGTGGGAGAGAACTCAGGCAACACAGCCAGTGGATAGAGACACCTTGTGATTGACACATCACGGAGCCAACTGATTTTGGAGTGCATAGAACGTTACTCAATTATATATAAGGAGAGATTTTGCTGCCATCCCTTCAATAATGTGGTGGAGCATCTGTCATACATGGGTAAGTTCCCAGGTTTGACCTCTGGCATCACCAGTTAAAAGGAGCCAGTAGTAACTGATGTAGAAGACCTCTGCATAAGACCCCGGACAGCCACTGCCATTGAGAATATTAGTAGACCAATGGTCCGACAGCCTGAGGCAGCTTTGGGTGTTCAAGATTCACTGCTGGCCAGACTAGCAAAAAACAGAAACAAAACAGCAACTACAAAACCCTAGAAATGTCTACTCACAAAGATTCTTTCCCCTTCTTTGGCCCCGGTCACACGAGCAAGGAAATCCGCACTGGAACGGAGGCATTTTAGAGGTGGAGCTAAAAGAAGCACGGGAGCACGATCTTACACTCCCCCGCAGGTCCGTTCTCCCTCCATCGGCACCCGATCACACTGGGGAGGCAATGGCGTAGTCCCAGCGAGGTAACACGGCGGTCCCGCGTTAGTGCGCATGCATGGGTCACAGACGGCTGCAGGATGCTACAGGCTGCTGGCACGTCCGTGATCTCACGCCCACCGTTGCTGCGGATCTTCTGGTAGGTACTCCATTTTCCCTAGTACCTTTTCGATCCGCATCTTCGGCGTTGGGGATGGGTGCGCAACACTTGCCAGATGTTGGCATCTGATCGCGCTGGTTTAATCTGCCCTCAACCTGTCCGTTTCACGGGGCAAATCCTCCCATGTGACCAGGGCCTTTATTTCTCAAAAAGCAAAGTAATCTGCTCTTAACACCAGGCAACTTGGTGGCTCAGATAGTTTAAAATGCATTTTAGGGTCAACAATACTAGAAAAGAATATAGTTACATAGTAGGTCAGATCTGATCAGGGACACAAGATTAGCTAGCTACAGCTGGATATAAAATCCAAGTACCCTTTCCTCCTTACATCTGACATAATCCCAGGAATTATTTAAAACTCCAACCTTCATACTCCAAGCTGTTCCAGGGGCTGACCTGAGCTTGTTCTGGTAGCAGCTTAAAGCAACGGTGTGGCTGACTTTGAAGTTTAGTCTAGTGGAGCACGCATTGAAGTTCAAACACTAGTTGCCAGATGAGCTGGGGAGCAATTTTGTCCATACTCAAGTCATGCCTCCTATGAAATTCTCTGTGGTTTTGAAAACAACTTGCTAAATTTTGTGTTGCTGTCTTTAGCACTCATTCTTTTTATTGTGTTTTCTGTCCAACCAATTTATTTCAAGGTGAAGGAATTTGAATTTTTCCCCTTATTTAATACATTAAAAGTGTATGGAGTTTGCTTTTTTTATATTGTATGTTATTTTTTAACCAACGGAACTATTTGATTCTTATCATAGATGCAAGAAAGTACCTGATCTATAATTTTTTTTTCCTGGAATACATCTAAGGAAGAACTGGATAAATTCCCACCATATCCTCAGTTATATCTCTTCCCAGTTCCTTATATCAGATTGTGTGTTTGACATGATTATGGGTTGTGGGATCCCCCAACAGACAGACATTACCATGTGGTACCAACAAATGTTACCATCTTTAAACAAAGTTTACAAATGGGCTTAGGCCCAGTTTAAATGGGTACCATGGCACTAGGGGAGAGGGAACGTAATCCTTCTCCCATGCCATTTTCTGGAGCCAAAATGTACACTACAACAATGAAGCAAACACCACCACCCCAGGCCATTTTGTTCCCCAGGGGAAATGGTATGGGGGGAAAGCTCAAATCCCTGTTTCCCCAGCACTGCAATACAATCCAAATTGGGCCATGGTCCACTTGCAAACTTTGTTTAAAAACAGAGTAACATTTGGCTGTGAACACCATATGAGTTTGGCTGAGGGGGACTCCCAGCCCAAACCCATGCCAAACATCATGTCTAGTTTTGTCCAATGATACCATGAAAAATATTTCCCCAGAGAGCATGCAATTTGCTGTTGATCTACTTCATCCTGCAACTTTAAGAGGCAGGCTGACAGGAGTCCTTCACATCAGTGACTCATTGCCAGAAAGGGGGGCTCCAGCTTGTTTTTAAACATTGCAGTCTTTTCATGCAATCTGATTCTTGTAAACCATTTCTGTTCTAGTCAATCTCACTCCTAAAAACTGCACTGTAAACACCCAGAACAGAAAGAGTTAATGGGGGGGGGGGAGATTAGGAGCTATTTTTCATTCCTTCCTTGATTTTAATCCTACATTGTTCCTTTTCATTTTCCTCCCTTTAAACACATTGTGTTTTTATTTAATGCAAGGATCCACAGCCAGAGGTTTGCAGATGGAATGCATAATTTAACACTACATTGGGTTCTTGGGAAATATACCATAAAATTAATATTTAAACCATATTCCCATATAGACACTGAGAAAGCAATCAAAATAATGTTTTTCCCTAAAGCAATTTGTGTATAATCTGTAGAATATTTTCCAGGCACTAAAGTGGAAAAACTGAACATGAACGAAAAGTAGAACAGTGTCTCTTGTGCGCTGACTGTACTACTTCATACTTTTTTCTTCTTCTTAGGCAATCAATTGGACTAGAAACTAGACTTACAAGAAAGAAAAGGGAAAGATAAAATCACTGGGACATCCAGATTGGCACTGGTGGTGTGTATTACAGCACCAATTACCCGGGACACAGATCCATATACTGTGACTCCCAGCTACACAAACTAGGCAGACAGCTACTGAGATACCGTATATAAACAACTATGATTACTCTAAAATGGGACAGAAAGTATTTCCAATTTGGGGGCCTTAATATGACTTTTCGGGCTGCTTGGAGTCACATCTGGAAATGCTCTGCTTGTCTCTATTTTCTAGAGATCCTTTGCCACATATCATATCAACACAGTGTGCCGCGTTCTCCCAGCCCCACCTCCCATATGACATCTGTCCAAGGAAGCACCTGATGTAGCCCTCATGCACAGGCTCCAATGGAAAACTACTTGTCTGTAGATGCAACTCTTTTTTTTGCTCTTATATTATTCACATTGAAGACCCTCTTTTTTGTGAGTAGAAGAAAGAAACCACAGTGAGGCACGCACAGAGAAAATAATCTGGAAAGTTGAAATGCATTTGTAAATCTGTCTTCCTCTGGATACAGCTATAATTTTCAAAGCCTGGTACAAGTGCATTTAATCTGTCTTTCACGCAGCATATCAACGCCAACAGGAAAGGTCAAAAGTGCTTATTTAAGTGGCATGTGTGAATTCTATCTTAACACTTACATGCAAATAATTTTCTGATATTTTTGTAACATTGTGAATGCTATGCTAGATGTATCTAGCATAGATGAGCTGAGATGAATTAGACTGAGAATGAGTAGATCAAGGTCACCCAGTGAGTGGATGCTCATGACTGACTGAAGGGTTGAATCTGGACTCCCAAGCCTAACCATTACACCGCACTGAGTGTCAGTCAGACATATGGTAGTAATGATTTAGCTCCTTACTTCTCTATATATAATAACTGAAAAAGTAACAGTGAAATGAAAAGACAATGTATAAAGTGGTTTCTGTGGCTAGAAATTGGTAGGCATTCATGAATTAGTTTTAGACATAGCTTGTGGAGCTCCATGCTCAGGGCAGGGTAGATTAACTATATAAACTGCTGCAGGGAATCAGATTTGAACTGCAGCGTTGGGACGGAGTATTTCCCCACAAAACTGCTTCTTCCCAGATGTTTCTTCTACCAGTAAAAAAAGTCTCCATCAAGAAACAAACAGGTACAAGGGAACCATGTCTGAAAGTAAAAATACTCATTGATATGTTGTGCTTTCCCCATGCCTGCTCATAAGAAATTAGCTGCAACCCAATTTTGAAATGTGGGTCTGAAATAGAGTTGCCAGCCCCCTTGATGGAAGCGGGAACCCCCACCACTAGGGCCTGCCCCCCTGCAGCCAATCAGCTGGCCAGCAGAGGGACTTACCAGGAAAAAGAAGGCCCAGCCCACATTGCTGGCATCGCAACAGAAGTGACATCATCACACCAGCAATGTCTGGGTGACTGGGCTCTGATATATGGACAAAAACTCTATGGTACAAGCTGTTTTTATCATAGAGTTTTTGCCCAAATACCAGAGCATTGTCTGGACATCACAGCATGATGACATTGTTTCCTGTGCAACGCCAGCAACATAGCCTGGGCCTTGCTCTTTGTCCTGGTAAGTCCCCCCCCCATCCTCCACCATCACCAAGAGGGACCTGGCAACCCTAGTCTGGAACCTTCTGGAGAGCCCGTTTGGTGTAGTAGTTAGGAGCGTGGAAGAACCACTAATCTGGGAGAACCAGGTTTGATTCCCCACTCCTCCACATGCAGCTGCTGGTGTGACTTTGGGTAAGTCATGACTCTCTCAGAGCTGTTCTCTCAAGAGCAGTGTACAGGATTAAGCCCCTCACGCCAGTCCAGGGATGGGAGGTAATCCTGTACTTTTACAGTACATTAAACAACAACCCAAGTGGCATATTGTTCTGAACCTCTCTGGGTTCAGAACAATATGCCACCAGAACCTCTACATTAGTTCCCCCCAACCTGAGATTAGAGGCTCAAACTCTCAGTTGGTATCTAGAATTTAACACATTAGCAACTCACTCCCAGAGATGCACACTTTTTAATCTCCAATAGTAGCGTATATGGTGAGCGTTTAGGCCACAAGATTTAGCCTTGGAATTCAGGTACAACATCAGAGACCATTTAACAATCAGAATAATTTTTATTCAATACAGATCATAGCACAGAGTACCAGAGTTTATAAAATAACAAGCCTAAGGTGATTTGCCTTAACTACACAGTAAAAGATACATATTTACCAAGTTCAGGAACATCCAAACAGTTCAAAATAGTCCAAGATAGTCCAAGGGATTTTGAAGGGAAATCCCATCTTTGCACTCCATGTGCTTTAAGTCACAGAGCAGTCCTTTGTCTCTTCAAAGGACAGCATTTCCGGGTGCAATAAAACAAACAGCCAGAATAAGAGCAAGAAGCAAGAGAAGAGAAGAGCAAGCCAGCTCTCTCTCATTGGGATTGAACAATTATAGCCCGATTCCACTCATGATCAGCTGTGGCCATGCAACCAATCACGAGTGGACATAGGTGTGTCCAGTTGTTGGTTGCCATAGCTGCAACACAGGAATGGCTAGAAGTTTGGAGACTCCTCCTGCAGTCAGGTGACCCAGCTTCTAGCTACTTCATTTAGTACGTGACTTGTTCCATGCGAGGCAGAGGAAGGGGCCATCAGGTCTGCCTCTTCCCTTAGAGGTGTGAAAGAATGTGTGGTTATATGGCATGGTTATAAAGTTTCTCTGGCCAAATGGACAGGCCATTTGGCTTCAACAGGAAACAAGACACAGCATGTTATCAGAAAGACATTACAGGAGAAGGCATGGATTTTTAGAAATCAATATTTCTATACACCCTCCCCCTAAAGATGGAAATTCGGGGTAGATACCCCAATTTTCATCTAATCTACTCCTCAGGGACATGTATATGTGTGAGGCTACACTAAGTAACACAAACAGTGTCAATAGACACTTACAGGATACATCATTACATGGGCATACAGCAACAATGCACAGAAAACAAAAAACAATGAACAGAAAACAAAACCTGTTTCACTTCCATGGAGTTCTTATCTTCAAACTCCAGGCACAAGCTTACAAAGATATTTTTCCAGTTTACAGAAGGAAGAACAAGTCAAAACACAGCTCAGATTTACAGAAAGCAAATAAACAAGTTAGACTATTCAAGCAACAGTATATGTTTGGGCTACAGCACAGTAAATTCTAGACAATGCATCCGCATCAAACTCTTTTAGTATGAGAAACATTTTGGCTTCTCCAGGCCTCAAAAGAGGTCACATCAGCAGGGGACTGGAGTTCTTTCAAGAGCAGTCCTCGAAAAAGCTGTTTCAGCCCCACCTACCTCAGAGGTTGTCTGTTGTGGGGAGCAGTGTTCCCTCTAAGCTGAGTTAGTGTGAGCTAGCTCACAGTTTTTTAGCCTTCGGCTCACACATTTTTGCCTTAGCTTAGGAAGGATGGCTCCAGAGCAATCTAATTTATGCCGTAGCCAAATTGTTCGCTCACAACTTTAATGCCGGTAGCTTACAAAGCAGAATTTTTGCTCACCAGACTCCACAGCTTAGAGGGAACATTGGTGGGGAGGGGAAGAGAAAGGAGATTGTAAACCACTCTGAGACTCCTTCAGGTAGTGAAGGGTGGGGTATAATCCAGTCTCTTCTTCTTCTTCTTCATCCCCCTGCCCCTTCCAGTCATGAATTTAACTGGTCAAATCACTGTCTCTCAGTCTGTTCATCTCCACTTACCGTCTTGCCTTCTCTTCCCACATCCAGGCCATTGCTAAATCCTCCCACTTAGGGTTTCCAGCTCCATTTTGGGAAATCCCTGGAAATGTGGGGTTGTTGCCAAGGGAAAGTGGGATTTAGGGTGGGATATGGGGCCATTGAGTCCAGCCTCTGAACTTTCTTCCAGGGGAACTGATCTTTGTAAACTGAAAATTAGTTGTAATTCCAGGAGAACTCCAGGCCCCACCTGGACGTTGGCACCCCTAAATCCCATTTCTTTTGGCATGTATGTTCATCAGCTAGGTGTCAGTTCAGCTTGCAAAAAAATGTCTTTTGTGTGGTAAAGTGAATTGCTCAGCATTAGAGTAAATTACTTGTAAATTAAAGGTTAGGGAACATATGAGTCAAATGAAAAAAATTAAAATAGCCTTACCCAATTCACATTCGGGAAAAGGAAACCTGTTTTGAGGGGGGAGCAGAAATACATTTAACATCTGTCTCCATATAATTTTATATTTGTTCCAGATTTCTAAAATAGATTTGGACAAGCCTTGACTCATTGTACAGAGTTGGTCACAGCACTTAGACTAATTCACATGATTTATTAGAGACCTACTGTGACTAGTTCATAAAATTTGCACAGAAGAGCAACAATTAAAACAGAAGCCTCCAAGACATCCTTCTGGGCAGAGTTCACAGCATTCTTCAGTTTGAATCACCAGTGTGGTTTGCAAGCAACATAGCATTTGAGATATTTTGCAAGTGAAATATGTATGTACTAATGTTTGAGAAGCTGATTTTTTCAGGTTTTAGTACATTTAAAAAAAAATAAAATTAATAACCACTTACCATGTAATATGCATCAAAACATTTTCTCTAATATTTGCTATATTGTGTACCAAATGTTTCACTGAAAACATTAAAGAAAATTAAGAATGAATTTGTTTAAAAGAATTGACAAGGATACTGTATGCATTCTATCCAGGACGAATGCCCTGAATTTAAAATATACACCTAATATTCAGCCATGTAATGAATAAATAAGTGGAACATATTCAGAACACAGATTAAGGATGAATAAAACTCTTGCTTCTTCTTCCAAAAGTCTGGCAAAACCAAGAATCAATCCATTCCGCTACACCCAGATTGGGATTTCAATTAGCATTGTCTGAATTATGCCCACTGTTATTAAAAAAAAATTATTTTATCAGGTATGGTTCTCTAAATGTATGGAGCACTAAATGTAATCCTCCTAATATTTAGAAAAAGAGATTCTCATTCAGAACATAGAGACAGTTTGTTTTGCCATTTTTCTATGTATACTTAATAATTTATTAATCAGAATCAAGGTATCTATACTCCATGGGCTATACCTTAAATACATCTTCAGAAAGAATATCAGTCTGGTGTTGCAAGTGGCTAATTTCTTTGGCAAATTCTTTACATGTGTTTGGAATAAGGTATTAGTATTAGTATTATATATCTAATAGCCAAAAAATCCATGAGTGAGCCACACAGGGCTAAATGTTTCTTCAAATCTAGGGTAAACCCTCCCCCAAGGTTTGCAGAAAAACCTTAAAGGTAAAAAGGCAGAATAAATAAAATATGAAAAGTTTCAAAGCACCAAGATTTCACAAGACTACCTTGTGTGATCTCAGATGGTGCCATTTTAGATTACATTGGCAACCTAAAACAAGATAATTAAGTTTGGCTTTAAACATCTCAGAGTCAGAGCAAGAGGGGTGGATGTTGGGTCCAGAAGAAGGAATTCCCCCTCCCCTTTAAATCCTCACTGGTCCCTCTTATATTATTAATTACATATATAGCATTTTCAATATATCAAGTATTACAAGCCTAACTTTGTTCATTGACTGAAAAGTTTAAAGGTCCCTTTTATCACAAGCAAGGGTTGTTTTGCTAAAGAGTTCCCAGTCTTTTGGACCATATTGGGAAAAACTGGTTTTGTAAAACCTGGTCCATATTACCTTAGTACGCTTAATTAGTTTCATTATTTCTTTTCTTTTTTTTAGGCCCCCGGAGGGGATTTTTTTATTGCATTTTTAATAGACTACAAACTACAACAAAAAATTGGGAAAGGGTAACTACATCTAGGGAGAAAGGAAAGAAAACCACTACTAACTAAAACCCCAAGTATAGGAGATCATAACAATAGCTTATATAAATGTTAATCTTAAATTGCTAGTATTACTTTGAACATAGTCGGTTATGCTAAGTTTTTTATATTTTTACCCATTGATTTAACTGTTTAAGAGAACCCCCAGAGCATCCCATAATAAAACTAAAATTTTAAGGCACAATTCAGAGACCTTCAGCCTTCATTTTTTCTTATCTTTTCTAATCCTCAATTTATATGTACGTTTAGGGGCAGCTGCCCCTTAATCGGAAAGAGAATCCTTGTCGGAAGACACTGAGTCCAATTCGCCACTGGATTTGCTGTCATCTTCTTCCTTCTCGACCTCGTCTGTCTCTCCCAGCTGCACTCTCAGGAACTCATGTGCTTTGGAAACAGAGTCAATCTTTTCTTTTTTATTGTGTAGTTTGAAAATGACGCCTTCTGGAATTAACCATCTGTAAACAATGCTGTTTGTTTGTAGAAAAAGGATAAGGTCCTTATATTTCTTTCTCTTTTGCCTTATTTCAAATGGAATGTCTTTTAAAATCCTAATGGTATTGTCCCCGATTTTCAAGCGTGTTCCTGTAGTTGCTTTCAGGATAGAATCCCTCACATGTCGCTTTGAGAATCTAGCCACTATTTCCCCAGGCAGATTATTCTTTTTGATGTACACGGAATAGGCCCTATAGACCACATCCATTTCGCTTACAAGATATTCCGCTTTCAAATCTGTAACTGGGGCTAATGCTTCACTCAGAAGTTGCTTTAGATTCTCACCTTTCGATTCTGGGACCCCTTGAAACTGTAGGATCAGGTTTGCTTTCTCCATTTGCAGCTGTAAAAGTTGTGATTCTTCCAAGGCTTGTTTCTTTTCCAGCTTTTTCACCTTTTTCTTGACTTTTTTAGTGTTGGCGTCCATTTCCTTCACCTTCTCAGCCGTTTGCTCCGTTAGTTTAAAGCCTCAGTCAGTTGGAGCTGCTGAGTTGCAACATTCTGGTTTAGAGTCGTCAGCTGTTGTTCGATGTTAGTCATCTGGTCCAGCAGAGGGCGCAAGGAATCTGCCAACATTTTAGTGGTCTCTTCCAGTCGAGGGCTCAAGATCCCGGCTGGTTTCACTTTTGCTGGTTTATCTTTCTCTGGCCTCTTCCCCGCCATCTTTATGGATTATTTACTTTTATGGAAACTTGCTAAAGTCTCTGAAATACACCCTTACACTTATCCGTGCTCTGGTAAGTCTCTCAAAACAGATTTCAACGCTTTTTCTTCCACTCCCCCCTTAGTATTTCGTTGTTTAGTTCATGCATATGGGAGGGGCCCCTCCCCATTTGCTTTTTTCGTCATTCCCAGGGGGTAGCTTTCTTTTTAAATTCTCATTTTGCTTTAACCCGACTCACAGTTCATTGTTGGTCATACGACCTCACTCGGCACATGTTCAAAACACTTGATCTCCAATGCTTGTCCCAGAGTAGCTCTAGATCCATACGGACACTCAGCGGCAGGACTGTCGGGGTGGAGGAGCGCCTCAATTCCCCAGCATCACGCTGGCGAAGAGGCCACCCCTCAAAAGCCCCATGTCTAGGAGCCTTTTGCCAATGCTCCGGGGAGGTAGCGACCCGTCGCCCCGCTCCTTTCCGCTGGTGCGCAGATCACATCCCCAGGAGGTCCAGGAGATGCGTCCGCCAACGTGTTGCCATAAACCGGAAGTCTCTAGTTTCATATTTCATACTTGAAAACTTCCAGTGTGGCAAAGGGCAGCAATGACACACAAGATGAGGCCCACCATGGTCTGGTGATGTCCCTGGGCTGAATTAGGGCCTCCCCTCAAATACTGCAAGTCCTCAAACATGCTAAAGAAATAGTGATAATACCTCTGGAGACTTACAGCCTTATGAGGTGTATATGGCCTTGCTCAGGGATGCCTACACAGTACTAAATTCCATCTGAAATATTCTGAAACCTTATAGGATTGCCGACCCCTGGAAGGGGAGGCTGGATATCCCCTGGAATTACAACTGCTTCCCAACCTACATACTGGAGAAAATAGCTATTTTGCGGGGTTGACTCTATGGCATTATACCCTGTTGAGGCTCCACTCCCAAATCTCCAGGAATTTCAAAACCCAAAGCTGGGAACCCTAAGCCTTCAATATGCTCAGGGGACAGTGGTGACACCGCATTTTTTCTGAAACAGATGCCGGAAGCACAGTGTGGCCCAGGGGCACTGTGGATTGTGCTATGCCCATCTCCTGACTTTATCCATTTTTATACTGCCTTTCCATAAACTGAACTACATTATTTAAAACTGTACCATCTATAAAACCAACAATTTCTTAAACATCATCAAAAAAGAAACAGAATCACAGCCTTTTAAAAGTTTTGTTTTATGTATACAAATAATAATAAGAAGAAGAGTCAATGAAACAAGTCTGATTTCACAGTTCTTTATGGGAGAAGGGTTCCAGACCATAAACACTCATGAAGGTGCCCCAGTGGTAATGGGGGGAAGGGGAATAAAACTCTGATTAAACAATAGGACAATATTGTTCAGCATTAAGGAATTTAAACCATCACCTGGCGCATACATTCTAAATGCACATCTAGGAAGGATTAAGGATCAGTTATCATTTCAGTCCAATGAAAGAAGATCTATATTTCTCTTTTAGACACGTAATGCTCGAGGGAACTATGCTTGCCAACCCTCTGAAAAAATAATCGTTCAGAATTTTTGCAAACCCACTGTGTTATGATTTCATCTCATGAAATACAACACCTTTACATTAAACTCCATAAAACTAAATCCTATTGGATCTCCTCCAGGTTCAGAGAATAAACAGCTATATTGGTGATTCCTTGAACAGTAAAAGCTGGCCCACTGTCATATGGCAGGCTCCCATTAAGAGACGGAGGTCTGCTTTCAAGTAATACACCACGCTCTGACAAAATTTATATATAGGTAATGAACTTCTCACTAATAGATCTAACCAATGCCCCAAGGAAAAGGAACGCTACCCCATCCTCAAGTACATTTTGTTGTTCTTGATCTCACATATATATGAGAATGCAACAAACACTCCAACCATTGCAGTATGTATAGGCCTGTATACTTTCCCAGACAGCAGGATTTAGTTTAGTTGTGCCCTGATGTCTAATGAATAGTCACTGGAAAATGTATAAGAGTTTTTCAGAGCAGAAGAAGAGAACCATTGCAAGTTCTATTCAGATATAAAGACTGGTTACTTTTACATTACAGCTGAAAACTGAAGCACACACAATCTTCCCACTACTTATTACTGCAAAAAATAAGTTAGAGAGGGCGAAACCCTTCCCCACCCACCCATGTTTCAGACCACATGTGGTTATTCCTCATGACATCAATCTGAAGTAAATGTCACATCAGTTTTTAAAAGGGGGTTCAGAGGGGATCCATGAGCCTGAGCCTGCTTCTGCGGAGATGTTGGGGTATAAATCTAATAAAATCAAATAATGGAATTACAGGCCAGTTAGCCTAACATCTGTTCCAAGTAAATTTGTAGAAACAATAATTAAAGACAGAATTATTAAGCATATTGAAGGAAAAAAGGCTTCTGAGAGAAAATCAGCATGGTTTCTGCAAAGGGAAGTCCTACCTCACCAGCCTTAAGAGTTCTTCGAGCAGATTAACAAGCATGTAGATAAGGGTTATATGGTAGACAGTAAATACTTGAACTTCCAAAAGGCTTTTGACAAGGGATAGGCCAAAAGCTCCTGAGAAAGCTTAGCAATAGGGTTGCCAAGTCCATCTTCCATCCCCAGCGGGGGACTTTGGAGGCGTTCCTGGAGTGGGCGGAGCATCCCTGACATGATGACGTCACGTTGGGGACGTCCGCCCCCCCCCCACCTGCCCGTGTGCCAGATCTCCAGAAACGGCAGTTCCCTGCACTTAAAGGAGCCAGCGTTTCCCTTTTAAATGCAGGAGCCGGCGTTTCCCCTTTAAGAGCAGCCACGTTTCCCTTTTAAGAGCACAAAGCTGACATTTCCCTGCAAGCTTGCGGAGATCAAGCTTGGGAGGAAACACGGGTTCCACACACTTAAAGGGAGAGAGATAGGTGGCTGTGGGTGTTGGGGGTGGGGCTTCCCCTGCCGGCCATCTGGCCAGCGGCGGGTAGAACCCCCTCCCAAAATAGGGGACCCCTGGCAAACTGGGGGGGTTTGGCAACCCTACTTAGCAATCATGGGATATGAATCAAGAACTGGTTAAACAAGACCATTTCCACAAAAAGGCAAACACCCACATCGGAGTTCTTAAACAATCGAACTATGAAAACCTTTCAGCAATATATTTTGCCTCCATAGGTGTAGATAACAAACTTGGCACCCTCTTGCACCGTGGTTTCAGAATCTACTGTTTTCACGATTCCCCCCCTCACTCTGAAATTAATGTTTTCCAGTGAGGAGCTCCTGTGTTCTAATGTGTTTTCCCGCTGTACTGCCATTTTGGGTCATCAATGTCGCGTCTTACCTCCGCCTACGGCCCTGTGGGGCCCCCCCATTTTTCCCAGAGACATTTGACTTTTTGTAACGTCAATTTTTAAAAACATGATATTGATTGCATTATACTGCTGTGACAAATGAGCAGTACGGACATGACTGCTAGTATTCAAATTAAGTATTCTCCATGATCAGTGCTGCGTACGGATAATCCTTGCCTAAATCAAAACTCCTAGATACATTCCAAGGTGGCAATGGGAAGGTGGATTATCTAGGTTACTGTATTAAATTAGTCACATTTTGTTACTGACTTTCAGTACTTTTGTATATTCTGATACTAGCCTATACCTTGTTCATAATCTGTATTTTTATTGCTGAGACCTTGTAATGGCCTTGTAACCTTGTAACGGCCAGTGGCTAATTACAATAAATTGAACACTGCTCCTAGATAAATAGGGTTACCAGGTCTAGGTTGGAAACTACCTGGAGACTTTGGGGGTAGATCCGGGAGACGGGAGAGGGTGGGGTTTGGGGAGGGGAGAGGACTCAGCATGGTACAATGACAGAGTCCACCCTTTAAAGCAGCCATTTTCTCCAGGGGAGTTGATCTCTGTCACCTGGAGATCAGTTGTAAAAGTGGGAGATCTCCTGGCCCCACCTGGAGGCTGGCAACCCAATAAAGTTGCTTAATACATTTTTTTAGAAGTAGATATTTAAAAAGCCAAGTGGGGTGGGGAAAGACACTTCAGTCTTGATGACTTGATTACACAGGAAAGTTATAAACTTCATGCACTGATGCTTCCTTAGCACAGTAGGCAATCTGTCAGTCTCATAATCAGAAGGTCCTTAGTTTGAACTTCAGAGGGAGCAGAGTGTTTTGCTTTAAATTGGCATTTTTAAAAAAGTAACAACTGAACAACGCTTTTTTCTGAAGAAGTGAGCGGTGACTCACGAAAGCTCATACCCTTGTTATTCTTTGAGGCAGGGTGTCAAACATGTGGCCCGGGGGCCAGATCAGGCCCTCAGAGGGCTCCAATCTGGCCCGCGAGGCCATGGCTGTTTCTTACTTCCTTTTCTTTACATTATTTGTTATATAATTATTTATTTTGCTATTCACTGCCTGGAGCCTTTTAAACAGACAGGTTGTAAATATTTAAAATAATTAAAAACAACTTGTACCCAACTTATTATCCCAGAAGAATGACATGTCCTGTACCAGAAATGTAAGATGGAAGGATAGTATTTCTAAGGGTATGATACATGAAAATGTATAAGATTGGTGCAACAACACCAAAACTATAGGAAATACTGAACCCAATTTAGAGGGTTTGTTTTGTGAAAAGGAGCCTCAGTGTTGCTTTCAACACTGAGAATTACAGAGGCTTGGATTGGATCCAGCCAGCTTTTTGCTCAGGTCCCTCTCTTATTACAGCCCCACTCCCACATATCTTTTGTCCATACAAATTCTAGGATCCTCACCACAGCCTTTTTGGTGGACCCTTCCTCCCCTTTTCCCCAGAGCAAAAGCCAGTTGGATCTAACCTATTGTATCCCATTAATGCTGTGGAATCTGAGTAGGTAAAGAATACCTTCAGTAATTCCAAATGAGCAAATTAGCAAAATCCTTCATGCACACACAGTAGAGTGAAAAGCAAAATAAAATCCTGTTAAAATATAATTCCTATAATTCCAAATGACTGCATGGACCGGCTCTGGTTTTTCTTTGAAGTTACAAACAGAAACTAAGTACAGCCCTCCAGTTCTGAATCTGCTCAAGAACATAAGCTAGCCCCTCACACTGGCATGCACTGCTCTTTATCAGCTTCATGATTTTCTTCAGATCAGCTGCCTAGTTTCCCTCTCTGAACAGAGTCTGGGAGTAGCAGTTAAAGCTAAATAAAGGAAAGTCTTTCAGAGAACTATGAGATGCAGAATGTGTGAAGAGCAGTAAGCAATTTAGAAAGCGGGTAAACTGAATGATGTATCTGGCCTGTGTAGGGTTGCCAACCTCCAAGTGGGCCTGGAGATCTTCCAGAACTACAAATGATCACCAGACAACAGAGATCAGTTCCCCAGGAGAAAGTGGCTGCCTTGGAGGGTGGACACTGTGGCATTACACCCCACTGAGACATCTCCCCTCCCCAAACCTAAACCATGTCTGACAACAAACCCCTTCACAAAGAAATGCAGGATTTTTCAGGGGGGGGGGGATTCACAGTTCACATGGGCTTCACTATTATCCTATACAAACTGACAATATATACCAGAACATACATTGTCCCTTTTCTGAAGCTTAATTGAGTTTTAGAAATTATACTAAGCCATTTCTTGAAAATTCATCCAGCCATTTCTAGGAGGAGGAGGAGGAGGAGGAGGACATTGGATTTATACTCCGCCCTTCACTACCCAAAGGAGTCTCAGAGTGGCTTACAAACTCCTTTCCCTTCCCCTCCCCACAACAGACACCCTGTGAGGTAGGTGGGACTGAGAGAGCTCTGACAGGAACTGCTCTTTTTCAAGAACAGCTGTGCCAGAACTATGGTTTTCCCAAGGTCATCCAGCAGGTACGAGGTTCTCCTAGACTAGAGTCCATGCACTTATCCACTACACCAAACTGGCTTAGGATCATAAGCACTTAAATATTAAATTGTTATAAGGATATGAGCAGTCCCTTATGGATGAGTCCAGTACACTCGTGAAGTGAGTGAATTTCCTTTCATATCTAAGAAAGTGACATCTCCACACATCCATAGAGACATATACTTTATTTAGATATTTATATGCCACTTTTCTCCCCACTGGGAATTCAAAGCAGCTCACAACATTGTTCTCCCCTCCTCTATTTCATGGTCCCAAGAAAAGCCCTGAGCTGAGTGTAGCTTGGTCCAAGGCCACCCAGTGAGCTTGCACAGCAGAGTGGGAATTCAAATCTGGGTTTCCTAGATCCTGAGAATCTGCCCTCTGACCACCACACAATGCCAGCTCTCTGAAGGCTCTTCACTGAAGTGAAAGGCAGGGTACTTATATCTGGATAAGAAAAAGATCTTAAATCTAATCCTTTGTTCTTATAACACCTATTCTGGTCTCCAGCAGGGGGAAAAATGACTGCATTCCATTTTGCTTAGGAAAGTTTTCTAAATATTCTATCATTTCTGTCATCATTGTTGCCTTCCTTTGAACAACCTAGACACCTAAATGCCTCTGTTACCTTGAAACACGATCAGATTAGTCTAAAAATACAATTCTCAAAAATGCTCTTGAGGTAATCTGGAGAGTAACAACCTACAGTGAAAATCAATTACATGGGTTTACTGAATATACCTGAAATTATATTTGCGCACAAGCGCCACCAAGAGGTCATTCACATATTGTTCATCTCTCTCTGTTCCATCTTTAAAAATAATGTTGGGATTTAATAATCTGTTATAAGGGATATCCCTCACAAGTTCATATCCACATATCCTATCATTCCCTATCTTAACACATTGGAGAATCCCACTGCATCATTATTTATCAGCAGTAGATCATTGCATTAATCACAGAGTTTGCATTCAGCAAATCTTTGAGTGGATTTGTCTACTTTCTTATCATGCTGAAAACTATTAGTTTCTCTAGTTGTTGACAAAGTTTATTGAGATTTATGTTCTCAGGGTTTTCTAAGCTGACGACTGGCACAGATAAAGAGAATACATGGAGAATGAAGACTACATGAAAGCAATTTGTCATTGCATGCTAGCTGATACATGGGACAGCCAGAATGTTTTAGTGATTTGAGTACTGGACTAGGATCTGGGAGACACAAATTAAAACTCCTGCTCTGTCACAGACACTTGCTGGGTGACCCTGGGCCAGTCATTCTCCTAGCCTGCCTACCTCCCAGGGTTGTTGTTAGGATAAAGTGAAGAAACTGTGAATTGGGGAGAGATACAGAATATAAATATATGAATAAGTAAATGTTAGGACATGTTAACAGAACAACTTGTTCATGGTGTAGTTTCTTAGGAACCTTACACCTCAGTATGTACCATGAGACATCCTTAAACAGCTGAAGAAGCTCAAACAAAACTAAATTAAATTTAAAAATGTAATTGGAAAACAAACCACTAGTCTAAGATGATACACAGAGCATAAAACGAAGAATATGTACAAAGTATCGATTTACATTAGAGGCTCCTTATTTAAGAAAGGAATCTTCTTAAGGGAAGAAGCCAGCCTTCCTTGGCATGTTAGGGATGTAGTCAAAGGAATCAGTGATTCCATCATAACCAATACAAGCCTCTTCCCAAGCCCAGTTGTGCCTTTGTGTCTTTTAGGGCCAAACTACATAATATGATTTTCAGTGACTTTCCCCCAGTTACATAGAACCTACAGGCAATATCATTTTTAAAAATCTGTGGAACTTTGGCTTGGGACCATGATGCAGCAGAAGGAGGCACTGCAACCCCCCCCCCCCAAGCTGTGTTTTTTTTAGCCAAAACAGTCACGGGGGGGATATTTATGCTTTTTGGAGCTGCACGCAACACATTCCATTCTCGTCCAGCTCCCAAATGGGGCCAATAACTCTTCCCCAGCTCAGGAAAACATCATGGGGGGAGGGGGAGCTCTTCCCCCCCCCCCATGCTGCAGTCTCAAGCTGAGCCAGACCCCTATAGATTTTGAAAGTGATATTCCTCAAAACTACTGTGTGGCTGTGGGGAAAGCAACACAGGCCTACACGCCTCGGTCCTGAATCATTAAAAAGTGTATCATTCGTTAGCTCTTAATGTCCATGAATTATTAGCATCATGTTATGTATTGAGCCTGAACTGCCCTTGCAAAAGGACTGAGCTTGAGATGCATAACAATAGATTGCTAGGATCCTAGAATGGACCAGTAGGGAGACAAGGATCCTAGAGTAAACCAACTGGGAAACAATAGAGTGTAAACAGCCTATCGTTGGGAGTAGGGTGATTTTGGGCGTAACCCTTTCCAGGCATAAATACCTGGTTTTGGCCAGGGATTGCAGTCTTCTTCTTTCTCTTGCTGAATCACTAATAAACTATGAGCTGATCACTTCTATGCATCTGAACCCAGTATATTTCACATCATAAACATGTACATTTGATATTAAAATTTATTTTTTAATTCAGAAACGTCCTTAAATAGTTTCACAACATTACCCCTTTATCCTTCTTCTCTTAAGTATCCTGTTGTGCTTGCAATCATAAATAGTTCTTTTTTAAGAACAGTCCTACTGCCATTTATTCATTGGGACTTGCTCCCAGAAAATTGTTCTTAGGATTGCACTGTTAGGCTGCAGTCCTACAAATATTTTCCTGGGAGTAAGCCTCATTGAATAAAATTGGAATTACTTCCAGGTAGATTTGCTCACCCTACCCAGAGTTCCCCTAGGGTCACAAAGCCAAGGAGGTCAGACTGGTGGATTTTGGAGCTCAAAATTTGGGAACCAGCTATGACACATTCTTTTTCAAAAGAAAAAGAAGAGTTGGATTTATACCCTGCCCTTCACTCAGAGTCTCAGAGTAGCTTACACTCTCCTTCCCCTCCTCTCACAACAGACACCCTGTGAGGTAGTTGGGGTTGAGAGAGCACTGAGAGAACTGCTCTTGAGAACAGCTCTGAGAGAACTGTGGCTTGCCCAAGCTCACCCAGCTGGCTGTATGTGGAGAAGTGGGGAATCAAACCTGGTTCTCTAGATTAGAATCCACCACTCTTGACCACTACACCAAACGGGTTTAATCCATACAAGGCTCTTAGACCACTGATAGAACATTTATTCTATTTGGATTTCTTTCCTGCCATACTAGCAACCCTATAACATAAATACATAGTCTTCTTTCATATGTCATACACGTACCTGTCCCAGCTCCTGCCAACCTAGCAGTTCGAAAGCAAGAAATTGTAAGTAGATAAATAGGTACCACTTCAGTGGGAAGGTAACAGCATTCTGCGCGCCTTGGTGTTTAGTCATGCCGGTCACATGACCACGGAAATGTCTTCGGACAGCGTTGGCTCTTCGGCTTTGAAACTGAGATGAGCACCGCAACCCTAGAGTCGGATTCGACTGGCTTTCGAGCAAGGGAACCTTTACCTTTACAATAACAAAATGCTTCTTTTTGAAGATGTGAAAAGAAGCACACTGAATATATTTAAGGGATAGAACAACAGAGCCAAACAAATATGAACAATTAGCTTATTTATAGCCTCTTAAAGTTTATAAGATTTAATATGAACATATCCTTAGCATAAATGTACAGAATTCAGTTCTTAGGTTTTATTGCTTTACTTTTGAGAAAGACATCTTGTGTGATCTCTGAACAAAAGCAGCATGTTGGAATACATCCATTGTATAATACAATTATTTGAAGGAGTGGAGGACAAGCGTTTGCCCTTGGTGTGGTTTACACTGATTTCTCCAAGGCTTTTGCATTTGTGTGTATTCTATATATCTCTGTGTCTGCAGTTCTGAAATTTTTGACACAATCCCTAAAGTGTTATCAAGACCATACTTTAAAGCTGTTTTTGGAACCTACAGCACACGTACACAATGAAGCTTTAATTAGTTTAAATGCATAAGTCTTTATACAATCTTGTGCTGACTGTCTCTTCAAAGCTAGCAGTAGTCTGACCACAGTTCTTACAATAATACACCAAAATGTGGATGTTATAGAAATGCCACAGAGGCACATTTGTGGGAGGGATTCAGGACATCTCACTCTCCTCAATGCAGGTCCCTGAAAAGTTTCTTCCAAGGGTTGGAGGGTTCTCAAGAACCACGTGGGATGCTGGGTAGGGAACTGCAGCCAGGAGGGGAGGAAGGGCAGGGGAGTGGTGTCTCTTGATTTCCCCTTCTGGCTGCAGCCCCCCTTGTTTCATCACACATTGTGCCTAAGGGTCCCCTGACCCATAAGAGTGGCTGCAATGAGAAGTGGGAGGCAACCAAAATCTCTTGTGCAAGCTCACTTTGTGTGCATGCGTGTGTGCGCACGCACACACACAATCAATTGGGTTATCCACTGTGCCTTCTTTGGTTAGCTCAGCATTGTAAACTGCTTAAATTGATTATTTAAGGGAGATTATGCTTTTTGATGATGGCAGCTTTTCAAAGCAACTTTGATGTCTCCCACATTTTTTACCATTGTTGAAAGTGGACTATTATTTCTCTGTGACTGGTGCTCTTCTGTGAGTTAAGAACTGTATTTAACATACTGAGCATATGAAATACTACACCAAAATGTAAAGCAAAACGTAGACATTTCAGCTCGTCTACAGGTTGTGATTGAAAAAAATAGTATTTTGCAAATTGATTTAATAGCCCCTATATGCAAGCCATACAGTTTTGATTGGCTTCATATACTTATATATATTAAAAGGACGATAAAGCAGGCATTCCACAGATTAAGACCCAGAAAGTTTAATGAAGGGGTTTTTTTTGCATATGTATGATTTGCTGCTTTCTACACAGTGAATGAGTGATTGGCTGCAATCAAACCTTTCCTGTTTCAAACAATGAAGGCTTATGTTTCTTTATATTCAGAAATCTATTTAACCTTTCTGGTTCCTGCAAAAAAAAAAAAATTAAACAAACAGACCTGATTTTCTTTCATCCTAATTATTTCAGCCCAAAGCCTTTGATATGAAAGTTAGTGGTGATATTTAAATGAAGGCTTCTCTTCTCCCAAATGTCTGTAAGACTTATTCTCTAACCCTGATCCACTTGTTACACGAAGGACTCTGTCACAAAGTAACAAATTTAAAAATGTGGACTTAAACCACAATCATTTGAGTAATAATCGGTGTGTATGTTCATTCTAAGCTGATGCTCACCATATGAGTTTCTACAGCATTAACACTAGCTAAAGCTCATGGCTGGTTTTAGGAAACTGTAAAACCTCCAGGAAATGCCTTTCATTTTATTCATGTGCAATACCTTTAATTTGATTAAAGTAATAAAAAACCTCAGCTAGCTTTCCCATATGTAAAGGGTGGCCAATTACTTTGCCAGAGCTGATTGGAGAGGAAAAGGAGGAGGAGGGAGTAATGTAAAGTAAAGACCTAGGATAAAGAACTACAGGTTTAATTAAATAATCTCTGGACAGAAAACGCCATTCTGAAATAGCAATACATGATGAAAACTGAATATATATTGCATGTATACATAATTTGCATGCTTTAATCTGCTGTACAGCTTTTGGAAGTCTTGCAGTATTGGGGTTTTGGGAGCACTTTTGGACAAATCTGAGCAGGAAAGGAATTGGAACTCATGGAAAAGTAGGAGAGGATGAGGTATGAAAAAACAACATCTGAGTAACGTATGTATGAGTAAAGCAACCTTAAGGAATATCTGAACTATATAAATGGATGTCCATCAGATTAACTGCCAAGAAATTCCTCAAAGAACTGGGGCAGAGCTAAATCAGGTTGAAACTGAAATTTGTAATGTATTCTTATTGACTTAAAACATTATATCCTTGTTTTCCTGTATATGGGCTCAAAGCTGCTTATAACCATTTCTATAAAAGCACAAACACCTCATAATAAAAATGAAGGTAATCCATCCTCTTAATGCCAACAAACAGAATTCAAATCCCATTAAAAGCTCTGGGTAAATGCTGATGCCTCTTCCTAAACCTGAAGAAAATAGGCTTTCTTCATCTCCTCTGGTATTCCAGAGGGTAGGTGCAATGACCCAAAAAGTACAGACTGTGGTAGAGGAGAATCACACAGACCTGCTTGACGGCTGATGAAGAGAAGCTGACCTGAGAACAGTTCCTGAACCAGAATATATCAGCTGTCTGAAATTCCCCTAGGACATATTGATAGATAAGACTCCTTCAGATACATGGATCCCATATCAAAACCACCTACTTAAATTCAGAAACAGTTACAGAGGCAAAATAACTATGTTAGAACTGGTAACATTTGTACCTACTAGTAAGTGTCAGGTAACTGATAACTTGCTGTGTCTTGTACATAATAAATAAATCGATGGTGCAACCTCATTTGGAGTACTGTGTACAGAACTGGTCACCACACCTCAAAAACAATGTTATAGCATTGGAAAAAATCCAGAAAAGGGCAACTAGAATGATAAAAGAGTTGGAACACTTTCCCTATGAAGAATGGTTAAAATGCTTGGGGCTCTTTAGTTTGGAGAAACGACAACTGAAGAGTGACATGATCGAGGTTTATAAGATTATGTGTCGGATAGAGCAGGTAGAGAAAGAAGTACTTTTCTCCCTTTCTCACAATACAAGAGCTCGTGGGCACTCAATGACATTGCTGAGCAGTCAGGTTAGAACAGATAAAAGGAAGTACTTCTTCACCCAAAGACTAACGTATGGAATTCACTGCCACAGGAGGTGGTGGCGGCTACAAGCATGGGTGGCTTCAAAAGGCAATTAGATAAACATATGGAGCAGAGGTCCATTGGTGGCTATTAGCCACAAGGTATAGATAGGAGCTATCAGTCTGGGGAAAGTGATGCACTGTATTCTTGGTACTTTGGGGGGGCAACAGTGGGAGGGCTTCTAGTGTCCTGGCCCCACTGCTGGACCTCCTGATGGCACTGGTATTTCTGGCCACTGTGTGACAGAGTGTTGGACTGGATGGGCCATTGGCCTGATCCAACATTGGCTTCTCTTATGTTCTTATACCAACTGAGGTTTTGGAGCTGTCTTCAAGGGTAGCCCTACATAAAACATGTTACAGTAGCTCAGTCATGAGGCTGCAAAAGCATCAGTCACCATGACCAGATTGGTGACATCTAACAGGGGAAGAGTTGATGGACCAGATGTAACTAGTAGAGGCATTGGTGGCCACAACACCAACAACAGACCCGAATCTAGGAAGATCCCTAACTCTTCACCAGAACTACAAAAGATAATTCACCTCATCCAGGATAAGCAGATGCTTTCCTTCAAGAACATTAGCTTCCCTGATCAGCACCTAATCTCCACCTAATCTGGATTCAGTTTCTGTTGGGTATTACAAGTTGAAAACACTCAGTGTATCTGGGGTTAAATGTTTGTTTGTGTTGCTCACAGGAAGTCACATCTTTTTCATGTAACCAATGTTGTTTTAGGAGTACAAGCCCGGGAAACTTCTCCCTGATCTAGGAGTTTGACTGGAACAAAAGTGTCAAAGTGTTTTAGCATTTTATGACTCCTCTTCCCGTCTTTGTTTGCTGTTTTCAAGAAGAAGGAGAGAAGCCAAAACGCTCTTTTAGTTTTTGTCTTTGTAGTGTAAGGATGTAGCCGATTAGCTCTGTTGTTATTTTCATCCCAGTTACCCTTCCCCATGCTAGAATTTAGTAAAAACTTTATATTTTAATCACACATGGACTCTGAGTCTGAATTATTTTACTCTAGCTCTGCTAAGCTATCTTATCTCTGCTAAATTCCATTTTTTCAATATCTCACTATCAAAACCCAACAGTTTCACTTAGCCACTTGACCAAAGTATCAAGACATCAGTTCAGAATAGGGCTATCAGCCAGTGGCTGACAACTGAGACAAGTCCGGAGGTGAGGTCATGGGGGGCACTGTTGGACAACTGAGTTACATCACTTCCCAGAATTGTCAAAAAATTACAGTGATTCCTAGAACAATGTGATGTCACTTCCGGGTTTCCCTAAAAAGGATTGAAAGATTGAAAAGGCTAATGAAGGTTTTTAAAGCAGAGATCTGTTTCCTTCCAAGTTCTTAAAACTTGGCAGTTTGTCTTTGTCTTGTTCCTGCTGAATCACTAATAAAGCAGAGCTGATCACTAATCTTGGGGTCAGACCATCCATGGAACCCAGTATTTAACATTGACTGAACCTGGGTCATCCACCAGTGTCATTCTAGATCAATATTTCCTCTAATCTTTTCCTCTCCTGAGCAGAGCAGCTCACATCCTAAACAGAATGTAACCACTGTAATCTTAAAATGGGCAATGGGCGGTGCAGGACCCTGTGCAGCTCCAGATTGCTGCTGAGCAAGGCTTCCTGTGTTAATGAGCGACCACTCAAATGCATATCTTAGAGGAACCTGTCTGAAGGTGGGAAAGGACAACTGGGGATAATGACCCTAATAATCCACAAAAACCCTCATTCCCAACAGGCACTAGAACCTCAATAGAGCTGCAGTTTATATTTTCAGATCCTCAAGAGCATCATGGAATCCATTTTAACCTAAAGGTGTTGTTAATGCAGCCCTTATAGATTATAGATAGAGAGAAGAAACAAATGTTTTCAGATGTGTGACACTAGTGGCCATTAATACCTTACACTGCTATTGAAAGCAGCCATTAGTACCTTAGGTTGTTACTGGAATACATATTTTCACTATATGTAAGTACAGGTTCTCCTCTTTCTCTCATTTCCCAATAGTTTAAAAGATTCTAAAACTATACTGTCTTAAGAATTAAGGTAACTTACCATCCTATGCTGCCCTAAGGATCTAAAATTGTTAATACTTATGGTTGTTTAAAATAGCTTAACTGCATATATCACCTTTATGAATTTACAGCGGTTTAAGAGATTATGGACCCATAAACTAATAATAGGGTAGCTTTAAAAGCTATTATGTTGTGAGAATTTCTTCTGTTCTCTGCCTGTTTTAAAATTCACCTAGTAAATTCAATTCAAAACCAATTCAGTTTTATAAAGGGCAAAAGTTGACATTTCTACAGGGTGGCTTAATGTATTAACATTAAAATCCCATCTTCTCATTTAAACACTGCTTATGTTCAAAAATACTTATGAATTATGTGTAATTTGTAAGTATTATCTAGGAAGGAAGGAAGGAAGGCTCTTTGGTGTTTTCTCTTTTTAGTCAAGAAGTCAAAACAAAACTTGTGTTCTTTTTTAATATGCATGTATTTGTTCAGGACATTCCAAGGTTTTCCCTTGGAAAATTCAAATTCCATCTGCTGGTTCTACCACCACTGGCCTTTTGTATTGACTTTACACTCTTATCTGATGGCCATAAATTTTCACTAGAGTGGAACACCAACTAAGCCGGTGACCCCTACTGCCCAAGCCTGCCAGACAATGGAGAGGGGTCCTTGCAGACACTCCAGCAATTTCTAAGCCTCATTTGTGCACATTTTCATTCAGCAGTTTGGACTGTGTGCAATTAGAGAGAGTCTCTGTTTAAAGGGACCTCATGGGGTCGCAACAGATCACTGGAGCAATAAATTACTGGTTCTTCAGAAGCAGAGAGAACGTAGAAGTTATGGGAGGGTGAGGGGGTGAGGTGAAAGGGTAAATGCAACTGAACCAAACATCAGGATCTGATTCCTGGGTGAAACAAACCACCATCCTTGAAAATATCAGCCCTTTGGGCACGGCTGTAACTTGAATTAGAAAACAGGTTTACTTAAATTTTGAAAGTGAACAGTGAAATGTTTGCCATTTGCCATCCCTATTAAAAATAACAACAGAGAAAATGCTATTTATTTATTTATTTATTTAACAATCCAAACAATGGTAAGCAACCATTTAATGTGAGTTTAGAGCATAAACAGATCCTCATCACGTATGATAGTGGGGAGGGGACCTCATGGGATCAATGTAGTCAAGCCCTTCCTTATACCACAAATGCCTTATCTTTGTACTCCACATTAATTAATTAGGAGTAACTACCAATCAAATCAGTAGTCCACATTAGACATTTTGTTCTGTATAAGAACAATCCCAGTTACCTTCATGAATCTGTTTACATGAATAATGTCATGTGTGAATCAGGCCATCATGAACCACACAGGTTGCCATTCCTGGCATCTTTTCTTCCCACCATGATGGCTGAAATTTCTGCCAGTGCAGCAGCAAAAATATTCACTTGATAGATCTGGCAACTAAATGTTACTGTGTACGTGCCTTTAATTGGAGCATGCACAGTACCAGCAGCTGAACCTTTTGTCCTTTTTTTGACCATAACTGCAATAAGATGTTATCGCAGTATAGACAATGTGGTCAAATTAAGTCTAAATTACACCAGCTATATCTCTCACTACCTGGTTCACACACCATCCATATTGCGACACACCCAAGGACAGTCAGGGCTGTTTTTATGCTTTCCCTTCTTTTTTAAACACCTCTGAGAACTTATGTTATCTGTGTGGCACAGCTGCTATTCACACAAGGTCAGTTCCTTACCACACACATAAATGGGTGAAATGTAGAAACATGCAGGGTAGGCAGCTATGGTTGGTGCAGCTGAGTCTCCTCATTTCACATTACCAGACTGGGAGGAGGAGGAGGAGATTGGATTTATACCCCACCCTTCACTAACCGAAGGAGTCTCAGAGCGGCTTTCAATCTCCTTTCCCTTCCCCTCCCCACAACAGACACCCTGTGAGGTAGGTGGGGCTGAGAGAGCTCTTTTGAGGACTGCTTGTGAGAGAACAGCTCTGAATGAACTTGCAACTGACCCAAGGTCAAACCAGCAGCTGCATGTGGAGGAATCAAACCCAGTTCTCTCAGATTAGAGTCCGCACTCCTAGCCACTACAACAAACTGGCTCTCAGCATCCACCCCACAATTTTTTAATAAAAGCCCTTAAGTGTGATTGTGTAGGAGTGGTTAGCATTAGAAAAGTTCAAAAAATCTAAATTTACAAAGGCTTGTCCTCCATTTTTTGTCATGCAGGACAAAGGGTTACAAGTGACACATTTCTGCCTAGCTTAAAAAAAAAATCAGGCAGCCTGACACACAGTTTTTCCATATGTTCCATGGGGCTTATTCCCAAGAAAGTATCCATAATCATCTTGCAGTCTGATCCTGCGTGTGGGCATTCAGTGATATATTTGTTCTCTGATATTTTCGGTGGTTCAAATAAAATCTGCAAATAAGTTTTCAGGCACTCCAGAATGTTTCATCAGGCTTTTCAGTTGGGGAGGGCTCCCTCTAAGCTGTGGAGTCTTGTGAGCAAAAACTCTACTTTGTGAGCTACTGGCATTAAAATTGTGAGCAAGTAATTTGGCTACTGCATAAATTAGTTTGCTCTGGAGCCATCCTTCCTGAGCTAAGACAAAAATGTGTGAGCTGGAGGCTAAACTGTGAGCTAGCTCACACTAACTCATCTTAGAAGAAACACAGGAAAGATGTTTCCAGGCATGATAGAGAGGTCCCAAGTATGAAGATGCTTTAAATCAACTATCTCTCCCCCCTCCCTAGTTTGTTTTTGGGAGTTTTTAACCAAACATCAAACCTGATGAAAAATTGTGGGGATGCCAAAGTTTGCTCACTCTTTTGATCCAGGTGGGTAGCCCTGTTGGTCTGAAGCAGTAGAACAACGTTTGAATCCAGTGGCACTTTTAAGACCAACAAAGTTTTATTCAAGGTATAAGCTTTTGTGTACAAGCACACTTCTTCAGATACAGTGTTTCACTTTGTTGGTCTTAAAGGTGCCACTGGACTCAAACTTTGTCCTCACCCTCTTGAGGTTGTTGTAGGTTTGTTTGTTTGTTTTGGTTGATCCTAATAAAAGGTATTGTGCTGTGGACCACCAGTGCTATCTATAATGGGGGGGGGGGTTATAAGTCCCAGTAAGTTCAGTGAAGCTTTCCCCAGGTAAGTTTTTTACCATATATGCAAACATCATGTCACTTGTGAAAAAGCTCTAAAAAGCTGCTTGTTCTTCATTCTACAATATACTTATTTAAAACAATAGAAATATGAAGGTGAGCATCTGAAAGATAGAAATAGACTCTAGAAAAGAAAAAAAATCTAATTATTGTTAGTGCAAGCTGCTGTCCATAAATTATAGTATTCTCTCCTATCCTTTTTAAAAGGGGTCCATGATGTGGAAACTGGGTTTACAAGCCAAATTAATGTGGATACATTTTCACGAAGACCACAAGTTTTAAATATAACTTGCCTAGTATCTTCTCTAACAACAATCTTAATTGTTAATGAGGATAGTTATTACAGAGAAAGCTCTTTATTAGGCATGATACCTTATCCTGGTTCACAGGGAATTATGCTTGAAAAGCCAGCCCCTAGTGGAAAGCCTACTCCAGTAAAACGAATCTGCATTTTTGCCCTCTGTTAGAAATCATTTGGATAAACGCCTTGCCTTGCCACAAAGGGGTTAAATGCATCCAAAGCCTCCTGGCCCAACCAAAGAGAGACTCTTGGGGATGGAGTGGCATCTAGCGTGTTAAGTACGTGGGAAAATGCAGCCAAGGGCCATAAATATCTCATTAGTTTCATTCCCAATTAAGCGTGAAACAGTGGCTGTTTATTGGAGTGAACGCGTGCAGCAGAAGTAGCCTGGGGCGGGGTCTCCCTTGGGCCGCGGAACGATGGAGAGCGGGAAGACGTTGCCTGGGAAGGAAGCCCTGGACAAAGAAGCCGACCTGCCTTTCATTCGCAATCCCTTTTCCTTTTCGCCTCCCTTCCCTCGGTATCAACCAGGCTCTTCTTCCCTTTCCTCTCTGTCGGAGGGAAGCCTCAGCCCCCTTCTTCCTTAGCTCCTCCATAGATCTAATTTTGCTTATTCTCCTACATATTATCTTTTTCTTCCCCTTCATTTTCAGACAAAGTAGATATCAGAAAGAGCGAGGCAAGGTATCTGACTGGAAATGTGCCCTTCACAAATATAAGACATCATGTAAGACCCAGAATAGTGTTGGGGTTAGAGCAGGGTTCCCCAGCATGGCACTCATGGATGCCATGGTGCCCATCAGTACTTCCCTTGGCAGCCACTGAACATTTCAGAAAGTGGGTGGGGTCTTTATATTGGCAGGGCTTGCTGTTGGCTGCCCCCATTCAAATGAAAGGGTTTTCCTCTGGAGGAGCAGGGAAACTAGTAAGCACCTGGGCTTTCCTTAGTCAGTGTGTGATTCCATTCCCCCTTTGGGCTTTCTGTCTTCCTAGGATGTGTGAGAGCAGAGGAATTCTGTGGAAGTTGTTTTCAGGGTGGCACTCACCATCCCCTATCAAAATTCCACATGCTCCTACAGGCTCAAAAAGGTGACTCTTGGGTTAGAGTGTCAGGCTTACAGAAGCTTGCTCAGTAACTTTGAGCCAGTTACGCACCCTCAGCCTAATTTCCCTCACAGGATTATTTTGTGATGATGAAATGGAAGAAGGAAGAATAACATAAATTGTTCTGGATTCCCATTGGGGAGAAAAGCACGGTATAAGTACCTTTAAAAATGAATAATTACATTGCTGTCAATTATTGATGACTAATACATGTGTGAACTCACAGGAGTTTTATGTGTGTTTACTTAGGTCTGGTTCCAATGGATGCTTTTACAGTGTGTAAATGCACACCCAGAACTGGAGGTCTTACGCATTTTGGCAATCCTAAATTTTGTTGTGCTTTTCTTTCATATGACAAAATGTCTTATATGAGAAGGAAAAAAATCACAAGCGATCACAAGCTGCCCATCTGCCCATGCTTATATTCACTGTACTGGAACCACACTCTTGATCACATTTTCCTACCTGTAAAATAGAAATAATCGTTTCCCTTTTCACAGGATTGTTTTAAAGATAAACAGGATGCAATATGGTTTATCCTATAGACCCATTACTAAAATGTAGACATTTACCTTGTTTAAATTCTGCATGCACTGTTAAATGCAGAGAGGAGACAGCTATGTTTCAGAGGGAGGGAGAGAAAGCGTTGCCCATTCTTTTCTTCTGTGTTGGTTATACGAGCTGCATGCATCATACAGGAGGACCAGCAGAGCACAGAACAAATTTTTGGTGAAAAGTCAAAAAGAAATATGGTTTGCAAAATAGTAGGGCAATAGTAGCGGTGGCGCAGGCAGTAAAGGCAGCCTGCAGTAACATCTGGCCGAACATCTGTTCGAGCCCCACCGTGGCTGGAGTGAGCTCCCGGCCTACGTCCCAGCTCCCGCCCACCCAGCGGTTCGAAAGCCCGTTAAAGGGCGAGTAGATAAATGGGGACCTACCCTTAGTAGGGTAGGGGGCACCCTCCTCTTCTGCGGTGTGTGGTGTGCGGCGGCGGTCGGAGGAACAGCGGTAATGGCGGCGAAACGGCGACGGCGGAATCCTGGATGCGGAGAGGAAGTGGTGCGGTGCAGCGCGGCGACAGATGCCAGAAGAGTGATCCCTGGTGGCCTGCGGTGAAACAACAGAAGCGGTCGTCGCCGGCAGCGAAAAGAGGCGTGGGAAGATGTCATCTCCCGGCGCGGCGGAGCCGACTGGACACAGCTGGGCCAAAGGAGAGCGGATTCGCACGCCGACAAGAGCAGCTCTGCCGGAAGCACCACATGGAAGACGTCCCGCTGACCAAAGGACCGTGAGACACTTGAAAGCCGAGGAAGCCGGAGGCCGGAAGAAAGTGCCGCCACCACCTGGGTGCTGGTAGGCTGACCCACCCCCTTGAGAATGTGGCCGTAGCTAGGGAAAGTGATTAGCACTACTAAATTGTAAACCTCCCAAAGACCCCCATGGGGGGTTAGGGCGGTATAGAAATCGAATGATAAATAAATAAATAAATAATAAAATAATGTGTAGAAGGGCATAACCTTGTTTGTGTTTGGCAGTTCATTAAAAAAATTAAAGCTGCATGAGCTTTTCTGGAAGAAGAGCATAGCAGGCATATTGATATACTGTAAAGGCCACACCATTATTGTTCGCATTCAATAGATCGCATCCTGTGATCAGTTTCTGCCAATGAAAGTGCTCTTCCATTGGTGGGGAGAAGCACCACATTGTCCTTTCCATACTGTTTACGGGGAGATCCCCTGGCCCCTAGTAGCAGAATTGAGGCACTAGGTGGGCTGCTGCAGAAAAAGGTCCAACAAGTCCCCCTCTCTGAGTCTGGCATTGCATATGGTTTTGTTGGATATAAGTGTTTAAGTATTTGAAGGACTGTCACTTAGAGAGGGGCAGGGAGCTGTTCCTGTTTGCAGCAGAGGATGGGGCTCACAATAATGAGTTTAAATTAAGGGTGGAAAGGTACCGGCTGGATATTAGGAAAAACTTTTAGTAAGATTGTGTAACAATGGAATCAGCTGCGGGGGGGGGGGGGAGCTCCAAGCATCGTGTAGACAAACAATTGTCAGGGATGCTCTAGGCTAATTCTGCATTGAGCAGGGAGTTGGACTAGCTGGCCTGTACACTCCCTTCCAACTCTGTGATTCTTTGATTCTATCATTCTAATATATCCAATATAATATATATTGATTTGAAATAATGACCCATATTTTGGTTGTAGTGCTCTAGCATATAAAATAATATACAATCGACCAATCAACCTTTATTGGCATATTGTATCGAAACTGACAGGCAAGGAATACGAAGTCATATGCAGTTAATAATACATTCCCTTCTCTTTGAAGCCCAAAACAGAAATTTGGCCACCATTTCCATAATCACTGAGGATTGAGTAGAGAGTAAATAAAATATCTTCCATTCATCAGAATGATTTACAAGATTTCTCAACACAGGCTCAAGATATGATGATCGAACATCAGAAGAGTGTAGAATTATATGATCCAGACTCTCAATTTCATTAACACCACAAGGACATAATCTATCCACATAAGAAGTCTTAGGCTGCAGTCACACACACGAAATAATCCACTTTCAATGCACTTTCCAACTGGATTTTGTCAGTTCACACAGTAAAAATCCAGTTTGAAAGTGGATTATTTAGTGTGTGTGGCCGCAGCCTTAGAGAACCTACCACCCAATACAGCCGAAGGCAGCACATTAAAATGGCCTAACATAAAAGCTCTTCGATAATGAGGAGTGGTTAAACAGAGAAAATATTCTGCAATAGACCCTTGGGGAGGAAACCCTACCTTCAAGAGGGAGCATCTACCTGAAGTCAAGTGTTTAATCAAGTGAAAGACTGAGCTTTCTGACAAATAAAGAAGCTCTCCAAAACTAACTCCTATATGCATGATCTTACTCTCTATATGGAAAACCATGCCGAGGACTCGGACTCGGTAAGCATTTGTGAAATAAAAGGATTGGAATTAGCTCTAAAATGTAACCTGAGCCAAAATTTAAATGTCATAATCCAAGCTTTCGTTTCCAAAAGACTCTGATTGGTCTCCAAACAGATGGCCGCATAGGACACGCATGGGGGAAGGCCTAATATTTTCTGAAGAAATTTAGACTCTAATCTTATGATTGAAAACCCTCAAGGCCGCGGGCTCATACTGATTGCTCTTAGTATAGTGAAAACGAGAAACTGCAAGCATGGTACTATTGACAGTACTGCCCATCTAAGGCTATGATGGAAATGTACTGAAAATAACATACAAAATCAGTATTGAGGTTCCAGCTTTAGCCATCCAATATCTCAAAATATAAAAATAATTAGGAAGACCTTTTTCTCCTTAAGTTTCAAATCCATAACCGGGGGGGGGGGAATCACCAGTTCACATTCCTGTGTAATATCTGAAAGGCCTTGTACATGTATCTTGTGGTGTTGGTCAAACAGTTTTTCCTCTTTCTGGACCACACCTTTGGGATATAAATAGAGCTCTGAAAGAATCACCATTGAAACTGAAGAACATTTTCTCTCTGTTTGTGTGTGTTTCTATCTAACAAATATGCAACACAGTTTACGATACTGATAACAAACAGCAACATATTAAAAAACCTGCAAGAGGATAGAGCAAGGGGAACACAGCCCCCCTCCCACACTCAATTAATAAATATCATCCAAACCAGACTTTGCCTGAGGCCTAAAGGATGACAGAGAAGGTATCAGTGAACATATCCTGGAAGATGATCCACAAATGGGCACAATCCACCAAGATTCTTCTCCAGTAGACACCTGCCTCTCTTTAGAACTATGGTATGACATGGAGATGCCCTAGTTGTACTACTTGAAATGTCAATACCATCACTTGAATTGTGCTGGGGAACATACTGGAAGCCAAAGCAGAGCTTTGAGCACTTATAAAAATGTACTCATCACAGCACATCTTCATTAACAAGTAGGTTGCTGTTGTTTAGACCAGTGGAGTTTCTGAAGATTTTATTTATTTATTTCATTTTATTTGTCGTATTTCTAGCCCTCCCTCCCTGCAAGCAGGCTCAAGGCAGCTCTCATTACTTGGTCCACTGGGCCGAGATTCATATAAACATTTAAAACCAATCAAACAATCAACCCATTACAATGAAACCAGTTAAACAATCAATCAATTACAATATACAAATTAAAGTGCTCACAGTACATTTTAGGCAAGATGGCGTGCCATATAGGGCCAGAACATCCCACTCAGCAGCAGCGCAATCACACTGCAGCCCAGCCTATGCCACAGATAGTAATAGTGGCCGTTGGTGGTATTAGTGGGAGGCTCTTAATTGAAAGCCTGGTGGAAGAGCTCCATCTTACAGGCCCTGCGTAACTACATAAGATCCCGCAGGGCCCTGATCTCCTCTGGGAGTTCGTTCCACCAGTAAGGAGCCACCACTGGAAAAGTCCTAGATCTGGTCACAGCGAGCCTGGCATCCCTGGGGCCTGGAATAACCAGCTGATGTTGTGACCTCGACCATAGTGCTCTCTGGGGTATGTATGGGGAAAGGCGGTCCCTCAGGTATGTCAGACCCAGGACATTTAGGGCTTTAAGGGTAAGTACCAGCACCTTGAAGTGAATTCGGTATGCTATTGGCAGCCAGTGCAGTGCCTTCAGCGCCGGCCGGCCATGCTCCCGTCTAGGAAGACACATGAATAGTCTGTCCGCGGCATTCTGCACTAGCTGCAGCCTCCGGATTTGCGACAAAGGCAGCCCCATGTAGAGAGTGTTACAATAGTCTAGCCTCGAGGTGACCATCGCATGGATCACTGTAGCTCCCCACCCCACCCCACTGAACGGGAGAAAAAAGCGAGCGGGGGAGGGACGCCTCCCATGCGCATGAATTTTTGAGCGATTGAGGGGGGGAGCGGAAGAAAACGCAAAGAAAACTGCCTAGAAGTACTTACCCAAGCGAGTCTAAGCAGTCAAGCGCACACTCAGAGACTTTTTAAAAGTTTGCGAAAATAAACAAACGACAAAGATGGCGGGGATAAGGGACAAAGAAAGACTTTTGAAAACGAAACTGGAGAGTCCAAAACCGGAAACTACCAGTGAGACAGCAAAGGCTGTAGCTGACTACATGCACCTTCTACTGGAACAGCTGAATAACTTCAAAGAACAGATGTCCGTGGTTACACAAGGTATTACTACACAACAAACGCAAATAAATGACTTAATACAAATAATGAGGCAAGATGCTGAGAAGGTAAAGGAAGTGGCTGCAACTATGCAGAAAGTGAAGAAGAAAGTGCAAAGGTTGGAAAAGAAACAAACTTCCTTGGAAGATCAAATGCTGCAAGTCCAAATGGATAAGGCCAACATGGTCCTGCGCTTCCAGGGTGTGCCAGAGAACAGAGGGGAGAATCTTAAAGAACTGATGAGTGAGCTACTAGCCCCAGTAACAGAAATAAAGGTGGAATCGCTGCTCAACGATATGGATGTGGCTTACAGATCATACTCAGGATATATAAAGAAAAATAATCTGCCTGGGGAAATTGTAGTAAGATTCTCGAAGAGGCACGTCAGGGATGCTATCCTGAAAGCGGTTGCTGTAACACCCCTGAAAGCAGGGGAGAACACCATCAGAACGCTAAAGGATATTCCATTTGAAGTAAGACAACGCAGAAAGAAATACAAAAGAACTTGTACTTTTTCTTCAAACAAACTCAATTGGATATAAATGGCTATTTCCAGAAGGCGTAACGTTTAAGATCAAAGATAAAAAATAAAAGATTAAAGCTGAAGGACTCTGAATCGTGCCTTTGAGAACTCTGGTTTTGGGATGATTGGGAGTACTGTTACTAGACAGTTAAATTTAAACTCTAAGGGAAAAGGGCTATAAAGGTTTGACAGTTTATAAAGGGATCAACGATGAGAAGACTTGATGTATCTAAGCTAGTTGGAGGATCTCCTCTCTTGGGTTTTTAGTTAGTAGTGGGTTCTTTACTTTCTCCTGTATATGTAGTTTCCCCCTTCCCTTCTTTTCTGTTGTAGTTTTTGTAGTGGATAAAAATCAATAAAAAATCCCCTCCGGGGGCTTTTAAAAAAACAAATTAACCCTTCCTACTCTTAGTAAACTTTCTTTTTGCTAATTTACATGTCTGTACTGTGTGGTTTTCTTTTATTCCACTAAAATATCCAACAGGATCTGATAGCTTCCAAATCATGTCTTGAAAAGTCTCACATATATTTTTCAAACAGACTAATTCTCCAAGAATGAGGTACCCAGTTTGAGCCCAATGAATTGGAGACAAATGCAGTGTGAAAGCTTATCTCTGTAGTTTCCCTTACAAAAAAGTATGACTATTCATTCTCCACACATCAAAAGTAACAAAATTATGAAAATGGGACCAAAAAGCAGTGTGAAGTAAGAATAATTTCTCTGTTCATGAGAATAATTGCAAAATTGCCTCATTTCCCTAAGTCATATAAAAACATTGTTCCATAGCCTTTATTTGGAAACCTTTACACAGCTGATCTGGCCATATGGATCCATGCTATGGTTACCTCAAGGCTAGGCTATTGTAATGCACTCAACAAGGGCCTAGCCTTAAAGTCAATTTGGAAACTCTGATTGGTACAGAATACCACAGATCAATTGCTATCAGGAGCTGGCCAGAGCATGCATATCACACCCACTCTGAAAGAACTCCATTGGTTACAGATCAGTTAATGGGTTCAGTGTAAGATTCTGGTTATCACAAATATTTAAGTTTAGGATTCTGGTTATCACAAAGCTACATGATCACCTCTCTTGCTCTGCTATGCTGTGACAGTGTCCATCCTTGGCTAAGGAGGTCTGTTAGGCAGATGAGCAACTGATAGACTTGGACTGGGGAGTACTGCAGTCAGCAGCTGAGAATAAGACTGAATAGCTAGGGACACCAAAGGGACTAAATAGCTAGGGACATAAAGGGGAGGATCTGAGTATATACACCAAGGAACTGAGATAATATTTAAGTTAACAAAGCAGAAACCAAAGATAGCTGAGAGAACTTTGCCAATCGATATCAAATCTTCAGAGTGTCACAACACTCTGTGAACTGAATCCAAATGCTACACCCAATGCTGTTCAAGCCTGTTTCCCAATGGAAGCAACTTAGCCCCGCCCCCCTAAAATGTATCATGAAGAGATGCAGTTGGAAATGGAAATTCCAAACATTTTTGTGTGAATGATTGGATATGTGCACTGGGATCTTTGGCTCTGTGCCTTTTTGCTACAACATACCAATGCAGTTCCTTTCCAGGAATGTGCGCCTTTGAGTTGTATCTAGATAACATGATTATTCCTGTTCTCTGCAGAGTGTACATCAGTTCATGGCACCAGTCCATGAGAATAGCAAATGAAAATTGGAAATATGAAATTTCATAGTACTTTGTTTAAGCCCTTGAGGTACTGGAGGAGTGGAAGACCTCCAACACTGCAGACTGAATAAACACTATAAGAGAGTGCCGGCTCTAATCCACATTGGGGGAAATGATGTAATCTTGGTTACAGAAGATTGTATAGTCCTTACTCTCCATGCCCTTGTTAAGATCCAATACAAATATTCTACCCAACATCTCAGGTGTTCAGTAAGACATTCTATGTAGCTAAAGGATGAAACGTTTGAAAGCCATTCAAAACATGGACTATCCCAGTCGTGGAGAGTATCCCATCAGTGGCTGGGATGGAGGGGCTTCCCATCATGCATGCCTGTTGTAGGTCAACGACCAGAGCCAATACAAGGTGTTATGTAAGTCCAAGTGCCATTGCTTGTCTCAGCCCCAACCAGTGGTGGGATGGAATCAAGAGGCAACAATGGGATTATGTTGCCTCTTTCTGCATGCTGCTGGCTGGGACCAAACCAAGCCCAGAGGCTCTTTAGAGGATACAGCCAGGGGCAGCATCAGCCTGGGATGCAACGTTGGACATAAACCATATCCATCACCTCCTCCATTGCCACTGCTAGCCATTGAGCCCACTGTTTCCTTGCCATCCAGAAAACAAAGATGACTAAGGATAATTTCTTTCCCACCAACTGACATTCCAAAAAACTTAAAGACTGTTGTGGCTGCTGTTGGTTTAAGACTAGTGAAGACAGCATGGAATCTTCCATCTCTGAAACAGACACTAAAAGATTAGAAGTATACAAGTGGGAACCCTCAGTGACTTTTAGGAGGCATCATTTCCCTCTCCTCCACTATTCCCTCTTTCTCTCTCCTGAAAGCCACATAGCCTCTCCCCTTTTCTTGCTTCCTTATCTCCTTCTAGGGTTGTCAACCTTCAGATAGGGTCTGAAGATGTCCTGGGATCACAACAGATCTCCCAGCTACAGAGATCGGTTAGGGTTGCCAGCTCAAGGTTGGGAAATTCCTGGAGATTTTGGGGTTGAGACTTGGGAGGGTAAGGTTTGGGGAGGGAAATGACCTCAGCAGGGTATAATGCCATACAGTCCACCTGAAAAAACCAGCCATTTTCCCCAGGGGAACTGACCTCTGTCATCTGGACAGCAGTTGTAATTCTAGGTGATCTCTAGCCCCCTTCTGGAGGCTGGCAGCCCTAGTTCCCATGGAGGAAGCTTTGGAAGGTGGAGACTATGGCATTATACCCCTCTGAATACGATAGCCAGCTCTGGGTTGGGATATACCCAGAGATTCTGGGGGTGGAGCCTGGGGAATGTGGGATTTGGGGAGAGGAGGGACCTCAGGAGGATATAATGCCATACAGTCCACCCTTCCAAAGCTGCCATTGTCTCCAGGGGAACTGATCTCTGGACCTGGAAATCAATTATAATAGTGGGGAAATCCAGGTGCAACTTGGAGAGTGGCAGCAAACCTACCTCTGATGTCCCCTCCCTCCTCAAACACCACCATCCCCAGGCTCCATCCCCCCAAATCTCTAAGAATTTCCTAATGTGGAGTTGGCAATCCTATCTCCTTCCCACCCAACAGCCAACCTACCTTTATCTGTCCTTCTGTCTTAAACTCCCCCCTCCCCAAGAAAACTGTGTGGTGTGGTGCCAGCCACTGAGCCAGGCCCACTTGCCTAGTAGAGAACCCTCAAAGATTTGTGGGGTGGTACTTCACTTCCCTGTGTATCCCCCTTCCCACACTATTTCCTCTTTCCCTCCCACAGGCATCTCCCATATCTGCTCCCCTTTCCCTGCCTCATTCTCTCCTTTTCAGCCATTCACCAACCTGCCTTTTATCTGACTCCCATCTTCAGCTGTATTTATTATTTATTTACTTCATTTATACCCCACCTTCCTCCCTAGTGGGGACCAAAGCACTTTATATTATTCTCCTTTTAACCCTATGAAGTAGATTAGGCTGAAAGTGCCTGGTCCAAAAATCACCCACTGAGCTTCCAAAGCAATATGGGAATTTGAATCTGGGTCCCTTGGATCCTACTCTGAAGGTCTAGCTGCTACACCACACTGGCTTTCATAGGATGGCTGCTGTTGAACAGTAGCAGGCAGTCGTGCCTAGTAGAGCCATGTAAGCCAGGTGGCATCAGGTCGCCAGAGATGCTTCCAGGCCTAGGGTTTCCAAACTCCAGGTGGGACCTAGAGTTCTCCCAGAATTACATCTGAACTCTAGATACAGAAATTTGTCCTCCTGGGGAAAATAACTGCTTTGGAGGGTGGACTCTATGGCATAATATCTGGCTGAGGCCTCTCTCCTGCCTAAACCCTGCCCTCCTCAGACTGTACCACAAAATCTCCAGGAATTTCCCAACTTGGAGTTGGCAACCCTAGTCAGGCCTGGCCCTGAAGAGTCCTCCCTCAAAGGCCAAAACAGACCTGGAAAGGGCCCTGCCCCCTCCCCCTGCCTTTTTTCTTACATAAACCCAACCTGGAATATTGTGGTTGCCTAGCAACAGCCACTGAGGAAATCTGTTTGTTAAAGCTACAGATGTTCCTTTTATCATTTTCAGCTTTTTAAAACCCCATTTTTTAAATTTCACATTTTTTTACAAACCTGGGGCCCTTTTCAGGTTTCTATAAAGATTTGTCTCACCCATTTACAGTTCCAGTCACCTAATTTAAGTATCCAAAGATTGGCCAGCTTTGCTATTAAAATATAATGATCCCGAGGAAGCTGACAGTAGAATTATTTGGGATCATCCACTGTGCTTGCTGCACTCCCTATAGATATTAGTCCCTACAGATGCAACAATACTACAGGGCTTGTGGATGTTGCTTGACAATGTGTTAACTCAATGTAGTAGAAGGTGAAGACACTCTGTTATGTTGTTGCGCCCAGGTCTAGTAACTCATGGTTTGGTTGCTTTAGGAAAATAGTAGTTTGGAACAATTTCTATATCTTATTATTGTGTCTTCATTATATCAAAACCCATGTTAAGCTTGAGACCTCAGCCAGATTCTAATCTGAAACAACACCATTGGCTGAAGCTTGTTCAGTAACCAATCAAATGTAAGATAACTGTGCTGGGGGGAACTGTGTTTATTGGTTGTTATCTTTGTAATACGATTGGACCGCAACCTTGTTAGGGTGTGGCTACACCAGCCCCGGAGAGTTTAAAAGGAGCTATGCTCCGCTGTTGTTCTGTTTGTGTTGATCGAGTCCTCTGATACTGTGTGATCTTTGGAAGTTCTCGTTCTCAATAAAGCTGATTCACTTTGTTACTTACTTTGTTGTTAAGTTGCATACTTAACACTTAGGAATCTGTTTTAACTGTTATATAATAGCTCTCAGATGTCTCTGGCCCACCTTTTGATAGCAATTCTCTTTGAGTACAAGTTGCAGTTGTGGTTTTCCCTAAGAATTCACAGCTCTTGACAACTGGATTAAGCAATCAAAATAATTAAGAAGTTTGTTTACTATTTAAAAAAATACCCAGATTCTATTTTTTTCTAGTACCCAGTTTAGACTGAGGGCATATCAAGGTTATCCATTACAGATATAGGGACTGTCATGCCCATAGTACTTATTCCAGTCTGAGTCATTCCACTCTGGGGGCTTTCATTCCAGTCCCAGGGCAGTTTATACTGTCCCAGGACCTCATTCCATACTGTGTGTGTGTGTTGCATATTGGCATCCCAATCCCAGAAAACTGATTCCAGCCCAGAGGCCATCATTCCACCGTGGGGGGATGTCTTTTCGCTATATCAATGGAGCCCAGGCAAGTCAACTGGCATTCGTGGCACGCATTGTAGCCAATGGGCCTCTAAAAGGTAAAGGTAAAGGTTCCCTTGCTCGAAAGCCAGTCGAATCTGACTCTAGGGTTGCGGTGCTCATCTCCGTTTCAAAGCTGAAGAGCCAGCGCTGTACAGAGATGTTTCCGTGGTCATGTGGCCGGCATGACTAAACTCCAAGGCGCACGGAATGATGTTACCTTCCCACTGAAGTGGTACCTATTTATCTACTTGCAATTTCTTGCTTTCGAACTGCTAGGTTGGCAGGAGCTGGAACTAGAGATGGGAGCTCACTCCATCATGCGGCACCCGGGTCTTGAACTGCTGAACTACTGACCTTCCACAGCCTGCAGTTCAGCGTCTTAACCACTTGAGCCACCGCAGCTCCTTAATGGGCCTCTAGCCATCTTCAATTATTCCCAGTGGAAGTTCTGGTCATTCGTCTTTAGTGCATCCCCTTGGCCGGGAACCTTGGGACTGCCTAACCTGAGCGCTCCCTGCCAGAAACAGATTCTCGTCGCCTTGCCCGACCCCACGCAACGCAGAGAGCGGGAAGGGGGCAACTGCTCCACAGCAGTCCTCCCCATAGGCCAAGCCTTCCTCTTTGGGGGCGTGGCCAAGGAGTGTGCAGCCACGAAGGGGGCGTGCCCTCTATGCTGGGCAGTTTTGCCTTCCTAGTCCGCTCTGTTTGTGATGCCCTGGTTTGACTGACTGCAAAAGCGGGTTATTTAAAACCCACGCACAAAGCCCTATAACGCCCTCTATAGCACCCCACTCTGTAATGACTCGACGATGAACTGCTCAGCCCCGTGAAGCTGTTTCCCGGCAAAAAGCTTAACGCGCAAGCAAGTTCTGAAGCGTTGCTTTGACAGTGTTCTTGCCTAAAAGGCAATCCTCCAGGCCAGGGGGCATCTCCCCCCAGCGCAAAGCGGCCAATCCTTGCCGATTCCTTGTCATGTGGCCCCGCCCCCTCGCCTTCCCCAAACCCCCTCTCGATTTGCATAAAAAATGCAAGGCACCGCTGGTGTGCAGAGCGGAGTGGGCAGTGTATGGCCATCGGTGGCGAGCAAGCGGGAGGCCGCCGGCGTGCTCGGGAGGGAAGCTGCATGTAGCCTGCGGGAGGCTGCGCCTTTCTGCCTTGAGCCCTCGCTGCCTTCGCAGCCGCCTTTCGCCGCCCCCTCCTCGCCTCTCGGGAGCCCCATTCGGAGCCGCGGGCCGCCTGCAGCGCCCCCCAGCCCTTCTCTCCGAGATGCACCGACGCGACCTTGTCCTGTGCCTGGTCTTCCTGGCCGCGCCATGCCTCGGCTCGACCCGCGGGCTCTTCCTCTTCGGGCAGCCCGAGTTCTCCTACAAGCGGTCCAACTGCAAGCCCATCCCCGCCTCCTTGCTCCTGTGCCGGGGGATCGAGTACCCCAACATGAGGCTGCCCAACTTGCTGGGCCACGAAACCATGCAGGAAGTGCTGGAGCAAGCGGGCGCCTGGATCCCGCTGGTGCAGAAGCAGTGCCACCCGGACACGCGCAAGTTCCTCTGCTCCCTCTTCGCGCCCGTCTGCATCGACGACCTGGACGAGACCATCCAGCCCTGCCACTCGCTCTGCGAGCAGGTGAAAGACAGCTGCGCTCCGGTCATGTCCGCCTTCGGCTTCCCCTGGCCAGACATGCTGGACTGCAGCCGCTTCCCCCAGGACAATGATCTGTGCATCCCCCCGGCTAGCAGCGAGCACATCCTCCCCACTCCCAGGGAAGGTAAGGGAGCTCTGCTTTGTTGTCTGCGCCGTTTGGAAGACGCGGGTCACAGCGCACGACTATGCGCAGTTCTGCATGGGATTGCGGCCCCTTATGTGCAGCTCGGATCCTGTATATGTTTACTCAGAAGTCCGTCCCGCTGAGTTGGGGGGGGGCATGTATATGCAGCCAGAATTTGAGCACATGTACTCAGTCATAAATCACTGGGTTTTAACTGTGCTTCTTTACAGGTATAGGTACAAAGAATTGCAGCCCAAGTAAATATATGGGGAAAGAAACCCTGTTAAATTTAATAGTACATAAGAAGTATGGTAGGAGTGGCAGTTAGAGTTAGCCACCACTATCCCTGACTTGAGACCTGTAATAATTTTCAGTGAGAAGAGTCCTTCCAAATAGTAGCATATAATAGATGCCTCTTCTTTGAAATCAATACAGAACCTAACATTTCCCATGTCTTCAAAATATCACAGCTCTAGAGAATGACACTGTGGCTATCCCATGTTCAGAACACTGCGGTTCTGCTGGACTAACAGTCCATCCCAGTTCTAAACATGTTTGCTCAAAATGAAGTCCAAACTGAATAATAATAATTTCCTAGGATATGTTCTTAAGCTTGCATCTGTAAAGCCCAGTTCTAAGCAAATTTACTTAGAAAAGTCCCTTGAATTCCCTAGTTGGTGTGTTTAGGATTGCAGAATAAGTCAGACAATCCTAAATAGTGTGTCTTGAGTCACAGTCGTTTTTCCCTAAGGACTGATTCTTGGTGCTTATCATGTACTGCGGAGTTCTCTCTCCTACAACTATTTGCTTCTCTGGTGGCATGGCAGCACTTAGAGGAGCTCATTTCCCATTTAAACTTGTTAGTATGGTTTTGACCATTGTCAGAGTGTTTATAAAAGTGACTGGCATAAGACCAGCAAGAACTTGTTTCTCTCATTGATAAGGAGGAGTGAAACAAGTCTTTGAAGTCCAGAATAATTTGTTGCTAGATGAACAAATGCAAAATGTGTCAAATCCATGAATTGTCATTTAAAAAAAAAAACAACCCAAATTGCCTCCAGCTTTACTAGTTTACTACTTGGGAAGATGGTTTTAATTAGCCACAGGAAAAAGAGAGAAAGAGGTGAGATTTTCCCAAGTTTTTTAATACAAGGAATAGGAGAAGAGAGAGCAGTTTTTCTGATGCAACCTCATCAGAAAAAGCTTGTACATTATATTGCCTGACTCTTCCCCCTCCTCTCTACTTCCCCTCCCATCAAGGCATTGATTTCTGTTCATGCAAAGAGAGTTAGGGAGGGGAGTGGCAGCTATTTTAATCTCTTTTCCTGAGAATTCACATATCCCCTTTTTCAGAATCCCATCAAATCCCATTTCAGTCATTTTCGATATGCGCCAAACATGGCTATGTAGTTTTCAGTTCAGGTGTTTTTTTCCACTAAGAACAAACCATCCCAAACTCAAAATCTTCTTTAGACTGTCCTGCAGGTTGTCCTGAAGACACTGATGACTTTTTTATATTTCATGACTTCTTTCTTTGAATTAGTTCAATAAAAACCCATGTAGGCAGTTTTCAAAAAGACATTAGCAACATTAAAAGTGGCAGAATATATGAGGGGGAGGCAGAATTTAGTGACCATGTCTAAAGGAAGCATACTTTGCTTCCAAACGCCATCTACTGTTGTCTTATGAATATGGGTTCTGTTTTAAATATTTGTATTTCTAGCACCCAAAGTCTGTGATGCCTGCAAAAGCAAGAATGAGGATGACAATGAAATTGTGGAAAACCTTTGCAAAAATGACTTTGGTAAGTGGAAGCAAGTTTCTATGTTTAAAAAGGGCAGGTTTTGCAGTCTTGCTGAACTATCAAATCGAGTGGATTAAACTTTTTATATAAGCAGTTGTTCAACATGAACACAATCCCAGTTTATTAGGATAAAAAATCAGTGTGGTTATTTGCCTTAGCTCTGTTGGCAATGTAATAAGATTTCTAGGTGCATAACATCTTTTTTTTTTTAACCAATGTGATAGCCACTCTCTGGTTCGTAGTAAAGTACCTGCTATTATGAGAGGTGGCAGTGTCTGTATACTTTGAGAACTGTTTGAAGGAGGCACCTCCTATTTCCCCACCCCATAGTGGAATAAATCGCCTCTTGGTGGAGATCTAGACTACTCTGAGTGAGAACAGTGGACAGATTTTTTTTTCCCCACCACAGTACTATTTCACAGGTATCCTGCGTCTCACTTTCCCACATAGGGGTGACTGGAAATCACTATGGAAGAAAGTAAGGTGCCCTAAACAGATAGCTAAAACTGCCCCTACTGGCACTAGTATCTGGAGCAGACAGCCAGTTTCCTCATCTTTCAGTTATGTATCTTTGATAGGAGCCACTGAAAACTGCTTATTTATTTGAAGAAAATTTAACCCACTTCTCCAAAGTTTAAAGCAGCTAGCAAACAGTTTAAATAAAACCCATGGTATCATCAAAGAAAAAACTGCCAATGTAGCTAGCCCCCAGTGTCTTCGCTGTTGGGTTCAAATCCCACCCACCCCCAACAACACTTTCTTGTAAGCCCTTTGAGAAACAAGAAGGTAGAAAGTAGTGTGGCAAACTGTTCCTTTGTCAAGCTGTTCCAGGGCACATTTGTCCATAGGGACAAAAGAGCACATCTTAACAGAGGGCATCTGAACTGGCCAGCTAGCACATGTAGGGAGAGACAGCCCTTTCTGTATGCCTCTACACCTTTCTTTGTGCATATCGATTTCTGTATTTAATAATAAAACTGGGAGGCCACAGGGTATATTTGTGGTACGAAAGTTAGACAACTTGTGCAAAAAGCACTAGAGAGCTCTTAGAAGTTAAAAAAAAATAATTCCAGACTTGTTAACCCCATTCTCCATTGCAAGTGTTTGAAGCAACAGCCAGTATAAATGTTGCGATGACTTCTACTTCCAGTCTTCTGACAGATGTTTGTGTGCCCCAGTATGCTGGTATGTGGGTTAGTGAAGCATACAAAAGAAAGCTCAAATGCAAGCCTGGGCTGTGGAGCTGGACTCCATACTGTTTCCCCCTTGTCTGTTCCTACAGAGCTGGGGGAGGGGGACTAAGAAAGGGGCGCCTGAGCTCCTATCCTGCTGTGGATCCGACAGCACGGCTTTTCTCCTCTCCAGTTCCCACCTTCCCATTGGGGGAGGAAGAGAATACTGCACTACTGAATCCTGCTGGGAACCAAGTGAGGCAGGGATTTCTCCTCTCAAATGCCTGAGTTGACGTGGTGGGAAGGATTGGGAAACTCAGAAGATGTGAGGGGCATGCTGCTTTATCTATCACTTCTCATCTCTTAATGTCCATTCATACCAGAGGCCACACAACCCTCACTGCTAAATCCTTCATGTTCCCAAAACAAAATCTGTTGTTCAGAGTTTCTCTTGAAGAATCAGAGATTCCAGAAATGAAATGATTGCATAACAGCCGCAGAATTAAACAGGTTGTGAACCTCATTACAGATGTGAGCTGGCTGGCAAATTGTTGCAAAACCTGGCCATCTTTGGCTTGCAAGTGACTGGAAAACTTGTTTGAGCACAGCTGATTAAATGTGAGAAAATCGTTGGCAGGCAGAGAGAAAAAGATAATAGTAAACATGTGCTACAATATTATCGATTTATCTCTATAAAAACATTTGCAGTGGAATTTAAAGAGATTGTTTTGTAGTAAACCAGTCTCAAATTGACAACAGGTTACTATTGCCCGTTACTAGACTAAGATTTCATCTGACACATCCAACATGAGCTATTCAGATTTTTTTCTTTAGGGGCTAAGAGTTTTTTCAAGCTTCTAAGAGAGCCTTGTGCTTGTTGTCCTTCTAGTTGTTTTCCAAAATCGAATGCAGCTGTTAAATGAATTGTCCTTTTTGGTGAATTCTTTTGTTTACAATACACAAGCAACATTGATTCCTTCTTACAGGTTCACCTAAGACTCTTTCTGATCCTGTAAATTCAGTCTACAAAGTTTTCATCAACTGCAGAGATCAAATTTCCTATGAAACTGTAGACCTCTCCCTTTCCCACTGCAACGTCAATACGAAAACATCATGCTAAGTTAAACTCTAATGCATAATTAATGTACAAAGTGGGTGCTTTTCTGTGTTTGCAAGATCCGTTTAGAAAATATTTTTTTTTTTTTAAAACACACACACACACACACACACCCAAAGGTTGATTCAGACTGAAATGACTTGCATGCCCTTTGTGGCTTTAGAAATGGAGCCACCTGCTGTCCATCCTGTCAGCCCCTGACAGTTTAATTAGCAATAGAAGACTTCCCTCCCCAGGTCCTCTTTATGTGCACTAATGGGAAAACCTCTCTCTCTCTCTCACTCTCTTGCTTTCTCTCAACCCCATTCCTCTCTCTCCCTTGGCCGTTATCCTGATTAGCCTTGAAGATAAAAGTGAAGGAGATCGCCTACATCAATGGGGACACCAAGATCACTCCGGAAACAAAGAGCAAAACCATCTACAAGCTGAACGGTGTGACAGAAAGGGATCTGAAAAAGACTGTGCTGTGGCTCAAAGGTGGCCTTCAGTGTACCTGTGATGAGATGAATGATATAAATGCACCCTATTTAGTGATGGGACAGAGGCTGGCAGGAGAGCTGGTGATCACCTCAGTAAAGCGGTGGCAGAAAGGCCAGAGGGCATTCAAGAGATTCTCACGCAGCATCCGCAAGTTGCAGTGCTAGTCACTTCCGGCCTTGCTGCCTTCAGTCCCTAGCGCACTCCTTAATCCCTTGCACCTTCCTCTTTCTTCAGCAACAATGCACAGCGGGCATGGGAGAGGAAGACCCATTTTAAAAAACGAAAGGGAGGTCAGTTTTGTACATATAGTAAAACTATAATTAAAAAAAATCATGACTATTTTTGTGAAGTATTAAAATATCTTGCTTAGAGCTAGTTCTTTGCATTGGTTCAGAACGTGACCTGAAACTTAGGGGGGGGAAATCTGTCATTTTGGTTTTTTGTTTCGAACTGTCCCGCAATACATTCTATATCACTACATTTCTGTATAGGTTATATTAAGAATGAGTGTGTTGAGAATAAGGTGTGAGTGTTAGGTTCAGTTTTTTGGTACAAAGCCACCACGAAGAGATGTGACCCTGTCGTTTTGGGGAAGTAGTACCTCCACAATATCATCACCAGTAAGGGTTGCTGAGTGGACATGATGGGAAAAGTTGCTTAGTGGTGATTTTTCCACATCAAATCAGGGCTGTGGGAAAAGAGAGAGCTTGAAACTTGGACTCTTGCCTGATTATTGGTCACAATCCCATGCAGAGCTGAGCATGCTTCAGTCTATTAATTTCAACTGGGCTTCAGGTTTCTGTTGAAGTGTGGCCATTATGGCTTAATTTGGCCTTGAATATTAGGCCTAATTTTGTCTCGTTTGGAGTGATATGCCATCTATTTCTATTACACTATAGAAAAATCCACTGTTGCATGTGCTACTTATGAAGAAACTTCACCAATAAAAGTATATTAACAGTTTTTTACACAGTATTTTATACAAACCGATCAATAACAAGAATTGTAAACTGACTGAAAGCACATTTCAGGGGAGGTTTTGTGTTTTTCTGGTGCTTTTGCCTTCCCAAAGTAAACTTTTTTTCCAGCCTGTAATATAATTAGTAGTTATTCTGAAAGAGTTGTAAAATATTACTTTAAACAAATCTTGTAAATATTTCCAGATAAACCTTATATTCTTGTACATAAACTTTACATAGTAGTTTACCTTTTGTCTGTTTTTTGCCATTTTTGATCCACATGACGAGACCCATTACTTATACCCTTCCATCCCATCATTAGACCAAGGGAGCCTGCATTTTAAATATATCTAATGTTGGATTAAACTTTCCCCCCAATCCCATTTGGATTCACCACAGAGGAATAGTTCAACAAAATGTGGTTAGTACAGAAACAATATAAAATTAGAGTTCATCCAACTACCTTACTACCGTGAGATTTGCCTGCCTGAAATAAGTATTTATAAGGATCAAATTGTTCAGCTGATGCCACTACAAGCACTTGCCTTAATCAAACCTTTATCCGCTGTAACAGGCCAGTCAGTCCTCCCCTGACAGTTTGTAAGGGCAGAAAGGTAGGATATACATTTTGTAAATAAGAAATAAATACATTTTATTTTTCAGTTTGATCTAGATCTACGGTATTAGTCAAAATTGTGAAGAAGCTTCAAGAGAGCAAAGGCTAAGAGAAAAATTATGAGTGACATGCATATTCTTTCTGTACTTTCACTGTAACATCTAAAACAACATCTCATGCTTCTCTCCTGTGCTGAGGTGCACCACATCTCACCCAGCTCACAGGGGAGCTATGATCCTAATTTCACATGAACAGGAGTCATTTATGAATTCTTTCTTGGTTCTTTTGCATGGCTTCCAAACTTGTTATTTGTACCACAGAAATCATGGTTTAATGTTAGTCTGATCCACACTCAGACCTATTTCACAAACACAGGAATAGGAGGTAGGAGAATCAGCTGCAAGTGGAAGATCACCTTTTGAAATCTCCCCTTGTTTAAAATAAATCCCTGCCCTCGGAAAATCAGCACAGGAAGCAAAGAAAGATGCTAGAACCTTTCTTTTGGCTGTGCTAGGCTGTTTTGTTGTGGTGGTGGTTTGGCAAGAAACTTTAGGCAGAGGAACATTCAAAGCTGGAATCTATCACCTGCAAGCCTGAAGCGGTACATTCTACCACTTTTATCCACCCTTCATTCTTCTGGATATGGTAACCAAGCCTTGGATTCAAAAGCTCAGAGATCGTCCAACAGGAGACAACTCACTGCTGCAGCAGTGAAAAAGGGACTGAAAGGGACTGAACATAAGGCAGCTAATATTCTAATGCCCCTGTGTAGATCTATGGTGTGGTCTCATTTGGAATACTGTGTCTAATTCTGGTCACCATATCTCAAAAGAGACATTGCAGAGCTGGAAAAAGCACAGAGGAGGGCAACCAAGATGATTAGGGGGTTGGAACTCCCTTTGAGGGAAAGCTGAAGAGTCTGGGACTTTTCAGTTTAGAAAAGAGATGACCAAGGAGGGACGTGATAGAGATTTATAAAATTATGCATGGGGTGAAGAGAGTTGACAAAGAATTTTTTCTTCCTCTCCCAAAATACTAGAACTCAAGGGCATCCAATGAAGCTGATGGGCAGTAGATTCAGAACGGACAAGAGGAAATACTTCTTTACACAGACAGTGATTAAAATGTGGAATTCGCTGCCAGAAGATGTAGCAATGGCCACAGCTTTAAAAGGGAATTAGATAGATCCATGGAGCATAGGTCTATCAGTGGCTACTAGCCATGGTTACAGAAGGGAACCTCCACATTCAGAGGCAGTCAGTCAGCCTCTGAATCCCAGTGCCAAGAGGTCACATCAGGAAGGTCTCGGCCTCTATGCCCTGTTACTGGCTCTCCAGAGGAACTGGTTGGCCACTGTGTGAGACAGGATGCTGGACTAGATGGATCACTGATCTGATCCAGCAGGGCTCTTTTTAGGTTCATACCAAGGTAGGTGCTGTGCACACATTATTTTCAACTGAAAAGTCTGATCTAAGCTGCAGAAGACTGGGGGAGCAGAAGGCAGGATTCAAGCCTGCCTTTGAAGAGAGAAGTCATGTCACTGATAATACTAATGCTAGAGCCAGCAGCATGCTTAGTTCCCAACTCCTGGATCAAACTTTTCAACTGGGGAAACATGAGTTTATGTTTCCACTCAGGTGGAAACTATGCACAATGCAGAGCTTCATTACTCCCATTTCAACTGTAGCTGCCTTTAATGTCTCTGCATTCCTCCCCACCCCCACAAAAAAGAGGGGAATGAAACATTCTAGAATAATTCTTTTTTCATAAACTAGATTTTTTGGGATGCTGCTTTGTTTACCCATTTCTATTTTTAACTGGATGAGATATTAGTACAACTATTATAGGGAAATTCAAAATTTAACTGCTCTGACTGAAATAACAGTATTTTCTGATTTTGGATACAAAGTTATCAATTAACTGTTTTCATACAATTTTTGTGGCCATTTTATTCTTAAACCTAAATAATCTGCTCTGCTGCACTTTCACGTCTCAAATGCAACATTCCAGTAGGCCTTTGGAGGGTAATGACTGGAATATTTAGACTCTTACTGCCTAATGTAGTTTTATAAGATAAAATTTCATTTCTTGTGCACATTTTCAAGCTCTTGCTCCAGTTTAAATCATCCCTATGGGCCCAGACACAATTCCTCAGGGTTCCCACCTCATGCTACCAAGACCCTACCTGTGAAAACAAGCCATGTGGTTGGTTTTCTGTGTGCATCATACATTTTGTTTTCTATTCCATTCCATTCATAGCTAAGCCTTCCTTCAAAGAGATAAACTTGTCAGAAAGTGTCCCTTCTCTTTCCCCTCAGTGAAGGAGTCTTTCCATTTATGGCTGCACAACACAGCTGCAGTTCCTTGTCCAGCTTTCTATGGCAACTGGCATCCTCAAGAGCTCTTCCTTGGGCACTTTCACACATGTTGAATAATGCATTTTCAAATCACTTTCAATACATTTTACTGATCATTTGCAAGTGGATTTTGCCATTTCACACAATAAAATCCAGTTGCAAAGTGAACTGAAAGGAGATTGAAAGTGCATTACAAGTCCAGTTGCTAGGTAACAAACATTTTTATTAGTCTGCTTTCACAGATCAATGTTTGTTAGGCCCAAACTGGACATCATGTGCACGTGATTGTCACAGGGACTTTTAGGCAGACAGTAGCTGCAAATTCATTGCAGGAATTCAACTCAGAAGTATTGCAGGAACCCAATTCGGACGAGAACTCTCTCTCTCTCTCTCTCTCTCTCTCTCTCTGTTTGGGTCAGCAAAATTCTCATTTGGATATGCTCAAAGAAAATCTAACATGCTTAATACTTCAGTCACAGGGTGTCTCAGTTGGAGTGGCCTTTTGATTTAATTTTCTCCCTCAGATTATTAGGTTTCTGCTTTAATTATTGGATTTTGAAAAGTATAATATCCAGTAACACCTAGCATCCTCCCCATGGCTTTCCTCCATGTCCTGTTCTGCACACCGGAGCTTCCAGCCACCGACTGACTCCAGTCTCTTTTTGCAGGTCTCCCATAACAGATGCACATGTCTAAAGGCATATAAGGGACTGACTGAGTCAACTCCATAATATTTGTGTCCTCTCTAGCAAGTCCTGATCAACTGAAAGTTTTTATAATATTATAATCTGCCATGGGTCCCAGTGAGAAAGAGACTTAATAATAATAACTATAACAACAGTAAACCGTTAATACACAAATATGTTGTCATAAACTCAAAAGGTACCTCAGCCTCCGCAAGGTAGGATATTCTTTCATTCCCCCTCCCCAGAGCAGATGCCTTCTAAACTTTTCTTTAAGAAGCTCTATAGCAACAAGTTCCAAATGGTAAGTGATGAGTTGTGATTGCGCACTGAGTCTGTCAGAAGAAAGTATACAAATACAAAACCTCACAAGATACAGATAAATTGAAGCTTTCCGGATCATGGGATAGCACAGGTACATGGGTTCTAAGCAAAGACAAACACTTAGATGTGTTCCTCTCATGAGAAAGTTTAGGAAGACCAGGATTAAGATGTTTCATATTAGTTATGGAACATTGTTAATCAATGCAACAGCAGGAATGTAACATATAGGTACACAGCTCAATTACTGTGCTGCAATACTGGAATACAGAGGAATCTGATCTGGTGAGGCTAATGAATACTAAAACTTAGCACCAATTTATGATAACAGTCCTGCAATGCATTTACTCATTTAATCTGTATAAAATGGCAAATGCATCGTGCTCATGAGCAGATTATCAAATCACAGTCTTCTGTCTGAGCCTTAGATCCACTATTTAGCTATTAAGCCTTTGAAGCCGGAGAGCAGCCAGATGTGTATGAACCCTTTTCAAGTTTCAGTTTAGTTACGGCTAAAGAGTTAAACAATGTCCTCTCAATTAGATCTTCAAATGGGTAGATTAACCATCATTTGTTCCTATGCTAGGCGTGTGCACCCTGCTGGTTGTCACTGTCCAGTGCCAAACCATTTATTTCCCTGCTACAGCCTACCAGTGGCTGCTCCATTCACTTTCTAGACAGCCTCCTTTCATGTGAGCATTACAACCACAACAGAGCTCATTGTTGAGATCTTTTTTTATTTGCACCACAATTTTTTCTTATTAGGTTGTGAAAGGGAACAATGAGAGATGGAAAGTAAATGGACTCCTAACACAGTAGACCAGAAGTCATCAGGTCTTTGAAGCTCTCCAGAGAACACATATGTAAACATACTAATATGTTAAAGAATTCTACCAATTCCCTATGCTTATATGGGCTCTCATTTTTAAACAATATGCATCACAAGATGTCATTCCCCTGTATTAAAATTATTAATTCAAGTCAGGCAAGCAAGATTTGTAAATAAAGTATAAAATAAACATTTGATTAAATAACATTCCATCACAGGCATTTGCTGCATCTACTTGTTACAACACAAAAGGGCAAACTGTTTGTGATTGTCACTTGCATAATCTAAGAAAGGTAGTTATTTTTAGAAACATACTTTTATAAACACATTTTTATCAATAATATAGTAAATGTACAGTTTGAGTTTCCTAGAATAATGCATCTTTAAAAAGGAGATCAACCTAGATACCATTAACAGACACCATCACATGCATATACCCCAGTGAAAATGAACAGGACATCAGCTATTATTGACCAACGACTAGAGAGACATTTAATCAACTGCTGATTTTTATATTTCAACGGGATGCTTCCTTCCCCCCCATCTCTTCTTCCCAGCATGCCAGAAACATGGTCTGATACCAGTTAGCCCCACCCTCTGCCCACTGAAGTAAGCTAAGACTCTTACACATGTCTTATGGGAGACAAAGAGGCCTTTTTCACCATGACCTGAAATATGTATCTTCCTCTCCCACCCCCCTTTATTTTTACTATCCAGACAGATCAAGAGTTCTGGAGAACTTGAAAGCTTGCGCACTGTCAGTTTGGTTGGTCTTCCTTAATGTCAATTATCAGATGAACAGTTTTAATTATACATAGAAGCAAAAGGCTACCTGTATATGCCCCAAAGTACTCAATATTTTTTACATGTAGGGTTGCCAGCTTGCTAGTTTCCCCCTCTTTGGAATGATTGCAAGATACAATTTTTCATTATAATTGGGGGAATAGGAAAGAAGCTGTTTTGATCATTCATTTCTTATTGTCGCCGTTAGGATCAGAAATGAGAGCTATTCAGGTGAGATCAGAGCAACCCTTCCATCTGAGGGAAATGAGCCAAATTTGCCAAACTTCATCCCTTTCATGCTCCTCCCGCCACCACTCTTAAGAAATACATATGTGGTGCATACAATATTACCTTTACATTGATGTATTCTCAATAGCCAATGGGAGAGAACATTATGCCTTTAGGTGAAGCAAATCAGCACTTCTGGGAGTGCATCCTATAAATTTTCCAGCAGGGGGCACTCTCAGAGCTGAAGACTTCCTTTGTAGTGGGATAAACTAAATTTAACTGAATGGCAGTTCTGATACTAAAAATGCACATTGGGTGTATCACATTGATAATCATGTTGATAATCAATCACATTGTGTGTATTGTTGATAAAAAATGCACATTGTATCACATTATCATGTTGATAATCAAAAGCATGGCAGCATCTCAGTCTCTCAGCTTTGTAGGTGAATGTCTAGTAATCAAATTCTGATCACTCAAGCTCTTACTGCAATATGATTAGCATGTAACTATAGCTGATCCAAAAAAAAGTATAAGCACAGACTACTTCAATTTATGTTAGACTACATCCAAAAGTATGTGGAAAACGAAGGGTCTGGTCACACGCAGAATTAGCCGCGTGATGGGGACGAATGCCGGGTGGATTTTATGGGTGCGATCACATGGGAACATCTGGCAAGTGTCCCGCACCCGTCAGCAACCCGTATCGCCCCACCGAAGATGCGGAGTAAAAAGATACCTGGGAAAGTGCAGTATTTTCCAGAAAATGCGGGGTGCAGCTGGGCATCGGATCGCGGAAGCACTGGTATCCCGTTGCATCTGATGCCTGTCTGCGTCCCGTCTCACACCAGATGTTTTTTTAAAGCCTCCGTGGATTCACTTCCGTGGTCATGTGCATGCGGGAACTCCGGTTTTAAAAAAACACGCTTGTCTGATCAGGAAGTGGCGGCTTGCGATCGCCCCATGTGTGATCGCGCCATGCCGCTTCTTTCTCCCTCCCTTCTTTGCCACGCTTCACTATCAATGTGTGATCGACAACTGACGACCTAAGCATGGAGCCTCGGAGAAACGTATGATCGAGCTACCGCGCTTCATTTTGCTCTGGGGCAAAAAGCCTCACTCCCCTAAACAAATAGTTGTGAATACTCCAGTACAATTATATGGAAGTAGATCTCTTATGTGAAACTTGAAAGAATGTCCTGACCTGCTCCTTAGACTTTAGCAGCAACTTGCTCTGCAGAAATCAGCTGGCAGAGTTTTTCCTAGCATGGAGAAAAGCATAATTCCTGGTTGAAGTCTGTAAATCAAGCTGTTGTTCAAGATACGGGAAAACATAAGAACAATCTGAGGTCCTGTATCCAGATTTCTAGAAGGCCTACAAGCAGGGTACAGAGGTCAATGCCTGGCCCCTGTTGTTGTCTCTTCAGCAACTGACATTCAGAGGTATACTATCTCTAGGGTTGCTGTTACCTCCTGGTAATGACCTATGTTGCCTATTGGTCCATGGAAGGCTGGCAGGAGAAAAATGGTGGTATGGGGAGCATGCTGGCATCAAGGGTGGATTCTTTTAGAGGGTGGAATCTATGCCATTGTACCTTACTGAGGTCCCTTTCCTCCTCAGGCTTCACCCCCAAACCTCCAGAAATTTCCCAGTCCAAAGTTGGCAACCTTGTATGGGGAAGGCTCTAACATTTTGCCCAAATTTTCATGATTTAACCATAGAGTTTTTGCAAATCCCAAAACATCCCCCTGACATCGTGACATCACTTCTGGTTGTCACTAGAACTGACATCGCATGCTCCCAGGGGTTCTAGGTAGTCATTAATAGCTCTCATTCTCAATAAAACCCTATCTGTGGATACTTAAATCCAGAGACTGGGGCCACAGGGTTGTTGTGAGGATAAAATGGAGGAAAGGAAAATGATGTAAGCAGCTTTGGTTTCCCATAGAGAAAAAGGTAGATATAAATGAAGTAAATAATAAATATAGCTGAAGATGGCAGTTAGGTAAAAGGTTGGTGGATGGATGGGAAGGAGAAAAGGCAGCAGG
>NW_015164665.1:2603034-2604167 GCF_001447785.1 Gekko japonicus | reverse complement strand
GCAGGAATGGGGGCTTTCGGAAGGGGGGAAGAGGAAATAATAGGGGATGGGGAATACAGGGGAAAGTGAGGTACCCTGCACAAGTCCAGGTGACCGATACTGTGCAACTGGACATGATGCCACTCTAGAGTTTCTGCTGAATCATAGAGCAGCATGGTGTCACTTCCACATTTGCCCTAGTAATAACATCATACTGTTGGCACAACAGTGTTCCCCATGTCCCCAATCTCCCACCAGCTGTGGCAACCATATTTACATATAATACAATTTAGGCCTAGGGGGCCTGACTGCAACAACTGCAGCAACCATCTTAACAATCAAAACACTGGAACTACCTCCTCCTCTACCACGGTCTTCCGCCAGTGGCCGAAGACTTTTTTATTTAGTTTGACATTTCCCCACTGTTACTGGCCTTCCTCCTTGGTTGTGTTGTTGTATGTGTTTATGCTTTATTGAATTGTTTAAATAGTAAACATTTTGTACACATACGTTTTACATGCTGTTTTGATGTTTTAATGTTGAAGTTATAAAATGTTTTGATATTTACCACCTTTGAGACACTATTTGAGTAGAAAGGTGGCAAAGAAATGTTTTAAATTAAGAAGTAAATATATAAATACAACTTCTTCTGTCCAGAAACCACCTGCAGTAGGGCTGCCAGGCCTCTTGCTGTGGTAATCCTTGTTGCTCTGAGCAGAGATGGGAGATTTTTTTAAAACAACAGTGTGCATGGCATGACATCACTTCTGGGGAAAACAAAAGTGACAATACGTAGCTCTAGGAACTGCTGGAAATGCTCTGATTTTACTGCCGTGACCTGGATAGCCCAGGAAAGCCTGATCTTGTCAGATCTCAGAAGCTAAGCAGGGGTTGACTCTGGCAGGTCCTTGGATGGGAGACCTCCTTGGAATACCGGAGGCGGGAGGCGGGGGCAGGCTTTACTCAGCCACCTCTCTGAATATCCTCCCTGCCCCAGTAGGGTCAGTCACCAGAGGTTGCCATGACTTCTAGGTGCACACAGACACATGCACATATGAAAATTTAAAAAACCCAAAAGAAAGAAAGAAAAAAGGAATCCTATGATTTTACCACAGAATTTTCAGCAATTGCTAGAGCAATGTGACATCAGTTCC
>NW_015164665.1:2572293-2602997 GCF_001447785.1 Gekko japonicus | reverse complement strand
ATGCTGGTCCCCCCCCCTCATGTCGCCATCCCTCAAACTCCCACAGGTTGCCAAGCATAGGCTGGTAACCCTAAACAGGAGGCACTTGGCATCTTCTCCAGACATCATGTCTTGCAAACCAAATGATCCTTTCTACATCTTTACCACAATCACTTCACTAGAGACAATGTTTTTATACATTCCACAGTAAGTAAAGTGTGGTACAGGTCCCTTTAACACAAACAAGAATACAAATCACCTCTTAACACTTATTGGTGGATATCTTGGTTCCCTTTCTACTTCACTGAGGATTACTTCATTTCACATTTGTGCTCACATGCTTTTACAAGAGTGCTGATTTACCACTGAATCTAAGCACTGAATAAAGCAGGCAATCTCTCAGAACTGCTAAAAAGAATCAGGATCACTATATTACCCACAAAAACATGTAGTTTTCACCTCCAAGGTTTTTAAAGTATGCAACCTACTGCTATATCTTCTAAGGTTCACAGACAACTCTGGCAATACCTTCTACCGCGAATACAAATTGTTCGGTTTCCCATTTCACAGATTTCCCAGGGTCCCTTTCACTTCAGATGCTGGCCTTCTAATTTTCAAAACAACAGGAAAGGGGTTTGGGGGGGCCTCACAGAGAGCCCTCCAATAAGACCATGCCACTCTTGTCAATCAGAAGCTCAGTTTAAAAAGCAAGCCTGAGAAGAACCTGGAAGGTGGTGGTGGTGATATAGAATTCAGTTTGCAATGTGACCAAGCATTACGAATGGGACAACTTTATATTCCACACCAAGTAACAACAAACTTTGCCAACAGTGTTACTTGGGACTATGTTTCATTGAACTCAAAAGAACTTACTTTCTATCAAACATAAACAATGTTAGACTGCAAAAGGCATTCTTAGGATTTGTAATACATGATAGCAGTCCCGGTGCATTGGGATATATGTGCAAAACAAGCCCTTAAGGTTCTGCAAATACCCTTAGAAACTGTTACTCAAACAGGTATAACACATGACAGGGCCATAACTTGCAAAGGTGTCCCCCTACTTGCATGGAACAAATGCATGTATCTGGGGCGCCTATATACTTGGGATCTTGGCCTATGTATAGCAAGGTCCAGATTCAGATCCACATTCAGAAAAAGAGAAGGAAAAGACTCTTAGTCAAACAGGGTTTTTATTTTATAAACAGAAAAAGAGATGAAACCAATCTATGCAATGCAGGAAAAGCAGCAATGAAGATTACAGAAAGGAAAAAAACAATGTGAGGACACACAATGAAATCTTTCCATCTATTCCCCCTCCCTCCTAGAGAGCAGTTGTAATTCTGAGTGATCTCCAGCCCCCACCTGGAGATTGCAACAATGGTTCCCCATGAGGGAATGGCTGGCTTGGAGGGTGGAGTCTATGGAATTGTACCTGTCTGAGGTCCCACCCCTCCTCAAACCTCACCCTCTCCAGGCTCCATCTCTCACATCTCCAGGAATTTCCCACCTGGAGTTGGCAACCATATCAGGAGTGGCCCCAATGCGTTTTCTCCCAAAGGCCAAAACAGGTGTGGAAAGGGCCTTTTACTGACAAAACCTGGTTGCCTAGCAACAGGCAATGGGGAGAAAGCACAGTTGCCACCTTTGATTAGGGAAATACCTGGAGATTTGGGGAGTGGATCCTGTGGAGGGCAGCATTGGGAGGGGGGATGGAAGGACTCAGCAGGGGATAATGCCATAGGGTCTACCCTCCAAAGCAGCCATTTTCTCCAGGGGAACTGATCTCTGTAATCTGGAGATCAATTGTAACAGTGGGAGATCTCCAGGTCTCACCTGGAGATTGGCAACCCTAGAGGAAAGTCAGCCGCACAGCAGGGGGTTGAAGAGAATGGTTTGATGGTCGCTGGGCCACCTCATTAGAGCATTAAAAAGTTCATTATCAATAATATTGATAAATATATAGGAATTCTCTTCCTCTCTCTCAGAATGTTAGTACATCTATATATATAAAAGAAAGTCCCCTCACCGTAAAATCAATGCCCAGGCCAAACCGCTGGACCTAGAGACACCAAATTCGGGGAGAGTGCTCCTACCGTGGTGTAGGTGCTCGCTAAGAAGGGATTTTTAGAAATTCGACCCCCTAAGTGGGTCAAAAGGGGGGAAATGTGCTCCCCATTGAATCCTATGTGGCTGACAGGCAGCTGCCTCTCTGCACCCTCCACTCTCTGATTGGTCAGCTGCAGAGCTCAGTGTTCTGAGGTTAAAAAAACCCCAACAGTTACAGGGGACTTCAGAGAGCTAATGACAGTTGAGGAAATCAGGAGTGGCCAAGAACCACCTGTGAGGTGAAGCAAAGCTGCTGGCCCAGCCTCTCTGATGACTTCCAACACACTCCCCCCACCTCCTACACCTAAGAGGCAGTTGTCTGTCAGGTGCAGCCCCACCTCCACAGTGGCTACTAATACTCCTCCCCCTCCTACACTGGTGTAGGAGAGGAGGTCGGATGGCTTCCAACACACTCCCCCTACCTCCTACATCTAAGAGGCGGTTGTCTGTCAGGTGCAGCCCCACCTCCACAGTAGGTTCTAATACTGTTCCCCCCTCCCCGTCCTACACTGGACAGGCAGCCGCCTGTCAGGTGTAGGAGAGGAGGTGGGATGCTTACAGCTACTGGGGAGGTTTGCTCAGCAAGATTGCCTTAGCACTGCTGCTGGCCCAGCCTCCCCAATGCCTTTAAATACAATCCCCCCCAACACCAGACAGACCAGTGTCTGTCAGGTGTAGGGGCAGGGCCAGGGTATGAATGTTTATGGGGAGATAGTAAAGGACATTTCTAGGAGCCATTTCAATGCGTGCCTCCCTCATGAACCTGAAGAAATTTCCATCACATCACCACTCCCTCACACCAACTCCCCCTCACATCTCTCACCTCTTACTGCCCCCAAGAAAGCTCCTGGCAAACGTCGAGCCAGATACACTGCTACAAGGAGGAGGCAACTTAGGAATGTGGTAAAGACATTTGCACATAGTACTCCTGCAGTGCACTGAGCTGCACAGGCCAAGTACCAGCAAGATCACCCTGAGGTGCTCAGAACAACACAGTCTCCATAGGAGCAAAACAATCCAGGAACACAAGTAGAGAGGCCATCACTTTCGTAAAAGGTAGCAGGAGTTGACTTAACAGACAACTGCTTCTTAAATGGACAGTTCTATGTGGCCTGCTCCAGAGTGAACTCATCAAGCAGCCTGGTGATCCTAGCACCTGAGGGCAGAACCACCAATGTGGTCTACAGAGAGGTCCTTCAGCAGAGAGAAAAAAGTACGTATGTCTCACTTCATTTCTTACACTACAATCTTCTCTGTTAGAATTCCTACAACAAATGTCACATTTTAAATTTCACATCATCAGTATTATAACTGGATTTACAGAACTTAGGTACCGTAGCGAAGCACAGGTAGCAGGCTAGTATCCAATAAACTGAGTAAAAACAAATGAAAGAGAAGTATTCTTTCCCACGATGTGTTATTATCTGCTAAAAGATGTGGTAATGATCACTGGCTTAGATGGTTTTAAGAGAGAACTAGACAAATTCACACTGAGAATAGGACTATAGACATTAGCCATGATAGCTCAATAGAACCTACATGTTTAGAGGCTGTAGGTGCATTCAGACGCACCATCTGATCTGGTGTCGTGCCAGTTCAGAAACGGATTTTATACAAGCGATCACACAGTCAGCATCTACCTCCTGTCCCCAGCCGTTCCTTTCCGGCTCAAATCCCCTTTAAACCGGAGTATTTTGTTTATTTTGTTACCAGGTCCCCAAGTGGTGTTTTCCTGATTCTCCGTTTCCAGCCACATTTCCCCCCTATGTGATCACTCCTCCAGTGTCGAGCCACCTCCGGTTTAAACCCCCTCCCCGCTCGAAAGCTGCCCGAAGCTTCCACTTTTTGCCTGCCATTTTTTAAAGCGTTGGCAGTGTGCGCATAGGCGGAGCGCCACCACCACGTTATTAAAAACAATGTTTAAACGGTGCCAAGTTTTAGCATTTAGATGAGTTTGGGATCTCACAAAGGCCATTTTTGGGGTAAACGTTTAAAGGGAAGTGTTCCTTTAAAGTTTAAAAGGAAGTGTTACAGCAGTCGAGTTGAAGTGGAAATCGCTGTTCTGTGCACGCACAAAACCTTTAGTTCTACAGATGGCTGCCTGTGTGCATGCCCAAACTGAGAGAGAGAGAAAAACAACACCGACACACGCTCCTGCCACGGGGAGTGATGTGGCTGTGCAGCAATCCGGAGCAAGGAGGTGAGTGTGATCGCGATTCTCCAGGTTAAAAAAAACTGCATCGGCGCCAGAGCAATTTAAACTGCTCCCAGCACGCTGTCTGACCGCACCCTGTGTGTCTCTGAATTACTAACGGTGCAGGAAGGGCTCTTGCCTGCATGACCTGCAAAGCATCTGGTTGGTTAGTGCTGGCAATGGGATACTGCTCTAGATCACTGTTTCCCAACCTGGGGATTGGAACCCAAAATGGGTTGTAGGCCAGCCCTCCCTGGAAACAGTATCTTCCATGTAATACATTAGCTGGTATTTTTTCTTCACTCTGTGTGTGTGTGTGTGTGTGTGTGTAGATGATAGATAGATAGACAGACAGACAGACAGACGACAGAACATTGATCAAGTAAAATGTGTCCTGATGGTTACTAGAATGAGTTCCTTAGAATCTTAGGGGGATTAGAGAGAGTAACGGAGAAGGAGAGGGTGGTCAAAGTGAACGAAATACGCAAAGGCTGTGAATCTTGGAATGCCACTTGCTTAGAGTTCATAGAGGGGGCAGCTGTGACCTTTGTGCAGTGTTTGTTGGTTTCTAAAAAAACACACCCTTCGGCCAGCCCTAGATGAGTCACAATACCAAGTATATTTGGACTTGTGGGTCACCATATTGATAGACCCTTGGGCTGATCCAGCAAGGTTCTTTGCCTGTCTTTATGATGTGAGTTTGTGTATCCTAGGAATGCTAAAAGAGAGAGAGCTAAGCAATCCTTGTTTGACATTGCTAACAAAAAATGAAAGGTGAAACCATAGCATTTAGATTGTGCTTTTAAGCTGAGATGCTTAGAAAGTTACCCACTATGTGGTTTTTATGACCGATTCATTAGGGATTTCACTCAGTGCTGGGACTCTGACTTTACAAGCGTCTTTAAAGCCAGATTTAAAGCCAGCTTCATTGTTTTAAGTGGCACTATGCCAGCAAACATTTTGGCCCCGGGAGTTTAATATGTAAGTATATGATTTCACTTAACGTTTACACCAGTCACCATAGTTACCTCGTTGCTCCTGATTTACTCCCGTGTCAACCTCAATATAATTGCCATTATTATTATTTAACCTAAAGAGGAGCTTTTAAAGTATTAATTGGTATCCTGGTACGTTATGATGGCTGCTATATAAACAGTCTGCAATGCTGTTCTGTAAGTAGATTTTACACAGGATGGTAAATGCAATTGTGCCGCTCATTAAATTAATTTAACAGTCCGAAAATGGAGCAGACACTCAAGCAACTCAGTAGCTGCAAATACTTTTCTGCTTTTCCTCCCAGAAATGCTGGTCCTCCTTCAGATACAGGCTTTCTACCTTATGATGAAATTTTTCTTGCCAGTGTTGGGAATGTCCCCAGTTGCATGCAAAAGGTTTCCCCCTCTTTTACAAGTCAGCTAAATGCAGTGGCATTTTAGTGCCCACAGGGGCTGTTAGGGTGGAACAGTTCTATACCACTAATCGGCAAAATTTTAAAAATGTGAACACAAACTACATATTGTCTCGGGTTGTTTTTATATCCTTATTGATTTGCTACATTTCTTTCTGGGCTTTCTACCCAACGGGCACCCAAAGTGGCTTACATCCTCCTCCTCTTCTCCATTATATCCTCCCAACAGCCCCATGAGGTCTTTCAGGCTGAAAGCGTGTGACTGGCCCAGGGTCACCAAGCAACCTTCCATGGCAGAGTGGGGATTCAAACACTGGTTTGGGTTAACACTTTAACCACATTGCCACACTGGCTCTCTGATTTCATACTATGCAAATATGCCATTAATGTACTGAGTGATAAGAAAAGCCCGACTGGATCAGTGGTCACTGTAGGTAGTCCAGCATCCTGTTACGCTCAGCAGACAACCAGTTGTCTTGGAGGGGCAACAAGCAGATCATAGGAGAATTTTCCCTGATGTCACTACCCAGCACTGGTTTGCAGAGGTCTGCCGCCTCTGAAAATGGATGTTTCCTTTTCTCATCATGGCTAGAAGCCACTGATAGACCTATCCAGTGTTCCCTCTAAGCTGAGTTAGTGTGAGCTAGCTCACAGTTTTTTAGCCTCTGGCTCACACATTTTTGTCTTAGCTCAGGAAGGATGGCTCCAGAGCAAACTAATTTATGCACTAGCTGAATTGCTCACTCACTTTAATGCCGGTAGCTCACAAAGTAGAATTTTTGCTCACAAGACTCCACAGCTTAGAGGGAGCATTGGACCTATCCCCCATGAATCTGTCTTTTAAAGCATTTTAGCCCTGACCAGGATAGCCCAGGCAAGCCCTATCTTGTCAGATCTCAGAAGCTAAGCAGGGCCAATCTTGACAAGTACTTGGATGGGAGACCTCCAAAGAATACCAGGGCTGGGAAGCCTGAGGCAGGTGATAAAACCATTTCTCGGAATGTCCTCCATTTCCAGTAGGAGTTGCCAGAGGTTGCCATGACTTCCAGGCACACATGCACACGAGCAGAGACACAGACATGCAAAAATACCCCCCCCCAAAAAAGCCTTCTCTTCTTGTGGTCATCAGTATGTCCACTGGCAGTGAAGTCTACAGTGATTTACTCATTCAGTCCAGAAGCACTTCCTTTTGTCTGTCCTGAAATGCCTCTGAGTTTTAGTACTGTGGGAGAGAGAAAGAGTTCTTTCTATCCACTTTCTCCACCCCATGAATAAATTTATAATCGTCTTTTCTCTAAACTGAAAAGTTCAAGACTGTTTAGGCTTTCCTCATAACAGAGGTGCTCATCTTGAGTGCCCTGGCCTTCACTTTTTCTTCATTTCACTTTTTGCAGCTTTCCAATATCTCCCCCCCCCCCACCCCCAGGTACAGCGACTAGAAAGGCGTGGAAAATTGGCCCTTTTCATTGCTGCTGCACATGGAGGCTGCTTCCACACAGGGGTGCAAAAATGCACTGCCCTTCAGCAGTAAGCAGGGTGGGAACAGCATCTGCACACACACCCCAGCCCCTGCTCCCTCCCACTTTTCTCCATTGCATTTGCACCAAAGCACAGAGAAGATGGCTCCCTGTGGCCTGGAAATCTCCCCTTTCCTCTCCCTGCTGATTTGCATGATAATGTTGTAGCGTGTCTTAGCTGAAAGAGCAGGGAGGAAATGTGCTTTGCCCCTTTCCTGTAGCAGCTGTGGTAGGAACGTCCATATCAAGGCCCTACCTGCAGCCACCCCACAGTTTCCCCTTTGTGCTGGATTAAAGTTGATTTTTTAACCCAACTCAAAGAGGAAAAATACGAGAGCCAGGTGAGTTGTACTCAGATCTGGCACGTGATGGTGATGGAAAGCGCTGTCGAGTCACAGCCAACTCATGGAGACCCCATGGAGTAACCCCCCCCCCCAAATCCAGCAACTAAATAGGTTTTATTTTTTAAAAGATATATGTAACAGAGACAAAAATATAACAACAGTGGTGGCAGAATCTACACATAAATTTCCATAAAAGGTTTCCAAACATCTAAAAATAAGTCCATAAGCAATTGTCATTAGGGTTGCCAGGTCTGGGTTGGAAAATACCTGGAGACTTTGGGGGGTGGATCCAGGAGAGGGCGGGGTTTGTTATGTAGTGGGTAGCCGCATGGATGAACGACAGACAACGACGTGGTGCATAGCACGCTTTATTAGCACACAACAAGACAAAGGGATAAACGGCCGGCAGGCCAACTATATACACGCCTGGGGACCGCCCCTGGTCACCATTGGTGGGTTCAAATCTCCCGCCACGGATCCCATTGGTTCCCCAGTGGAGGGACTAGGATCCTAGTCCCCATTGTTGTTTCGGACTGAAGCTTGGGCATATGCGCTGACCTCCGGTGGCGGTCAGCGGACACTACAGGAAGGGCCTCAGCATGGTCCAATGCCATAGAGTCCACCCTTCAAAGCAGCCGTTTTCTCCAGGGGAGCTGATCTCTGTCAGCTGGAGATCAGTTATAAAAGTGGGAGATCCCCAGGCCCCACCTGGAGGCTGGCAACCCTAATTGTCATCTATATGCCACACGTTCGAATATTGAGTTCTAAGGTCCTCAATCCACTGGTTTATTGGAGGTGGGCTTTAATCTGTCCAATGTTGTAATACATGACCAATTCCTCCCAAGAAGCTGTGCCGCCCTCACTCTTCTCTTTCCCCCGCTTGCATTGGTCAATTTTACACTATTTGCTGTGCGGCTCCATTTTGACCCGCAGCTCCCCCCCCCCCCGCTTTCCCCCCCACCTTTTTGAACTCAAAAAACAAGAATTTAAAAGATGCTGGGGAAAAACATTTTATTGAATTTAGCAATTTTATACAAACATTATACAACATACAAGCAAAACTTACAAATTAAAAACCAACCAATGTACAAAACTTACAAAGTCAAGCTGTAGAAGTATGTTTTCCCCTAACAACCACCATTTAGGCTGGAACAATGCAAAATTTTCACAATTCACAAAAAGGTAAGTTTAGCCGTCAAGTAAGTTTCATCCAATCTCTCCAACCAGGTCTGCCCACTTGGAGACACTTTCCATTTCCAGCACCATGCGAAGTTTAACTTAGCTGTTGCAACTGAATTTAATGATATAATTTGTAAATCACCTGAAAATGACATTAAATAAGTGAACAATAAAGTTTTGTGCATCTTAGCAGGCTTGCACCTTTATCCCAGTACTCGGTTACTCTTGGATATAACCCCATGTGCAAAAAAAATCTGCCAGCACATTATGACAAGGCCAGCTGTTACCAGCACACAAACCATAGATCCTTGCAATCAAAGTCAAAGTCATTTATTACCCTATTACACCAGCACAAAACACAAAATAAAATATAATATAATCAATTTCAGTGTGAGATACCCCTGATGAATCATTTTATAGGTTGGGCTGCCAACCTCTAGGTGGTGGCCGGAGATCTCCTGGGATTACGACTAATCTCCAGATAACAGAGGTCAGTTCACCAGGAGAAAATGGCCGCTTTGCAAGGTGGACTCTCTATGGCCTTATACCCCACTGAAGTCCTTCCTGCCCTCCTCAGGCTCCACTCCCAAAATCTCTAGGTGTTTCCCAGCCCAGAGCTGGCAACCCTATTTACAGACAGAGGTCATTTCGGGGGGGATCGTGGGGGATCACAGTTCCCCCGGGTTGAGGTATGGGGGGCGGGGCACATGACAAAGCCCCGCCCCCTGCTTCCAGCCACCGTGCTTCCGGCCCTCATTCAACCAGGAGGAGGCAGGAGAAGAGGGAGGGTAAGTTGCTTCCTCCCTGCCTCTCCCCACCCCTGCCTGCCTGGGGCCAGGGAGGGCCTTTGCGGGTCTTCCTTGCACTCCCGCCGGCCTTGCAGGTCCACCGCCGGGCCCTCATGGGGCTCGGCAGTGGAGCTACAAGGCCGCCGGCGGTGGCCGGGACCGTTGGGGGCAGGGTGTGTGGCCTTATGACACACTTCCGGTGATGTCAGGGTGTGTGGCATATTCTAATGAGTTATGCTAATGAGTTCCCCTAGCTCTTTTTCTATGAAACGACCCCTGTTTACAGATGTTTTCTTTTAAATTCAAACAAACAGTGAACAGTGAGCCTCGAGATAGAACAAACTTCCAGACATCTTCTGCAATCTCGTAACGTAAAGTCTGGGCCCACTTGAGAGTGAAATCACCTGTAACAGCAGGCACAGTATTAATGATGAAATTGTATAACTTTGAAAGAAAACGCTTTTGAGGTTGCGTAATCCAATTTATTCATTTGCCTTAAAGGTTTATCAGATGTGAAATGTTTTACTAAGAAAGTTTTTATCTACAGATATTCAAACCAATATATTCTTAACATTAGGTAAGGGATAAGAATATGATACTGGTATGCCTTTCACAAGGGGCAGTATGATTGCATTCTTATATATACTTACTAGAGAGTAATTTCCACTGAACTCAGGGCGACTTTGAGTAAACACAAATACACTCAGGTTACAAGTATCTATTATTGCCACAATATTTCACTGAAAGTTTATGTAGCTAATCCACTGTATGATATGAAAAATAGCCATTTAATTATAAGCCCTGGAAAGGGATCAATTTGGTTAAAATCATCTATTATATACATCTTGCTATTGCAAATTAATTATCAAAAATCAGTCATTATCCTTTGGCCATAGAGTAATACAACACTATTCCAGGAGCCCTTGAACAAAAACCAACCAAACAAACAAACAGTCCATGGCATTTCTGTAGTGCAAAAAGGATACTATTTGAAAATGCATAATACTTTGCATGCAGTACTGTCATGCATAGACAAGAAACAGAAATACCAGTTGTGTGCACCTTGCCTCTGATACTGTAAGCCTAGCACAAATGTAGGTACTTTACCTTAACTGAGTTATGGATGTGCTGATGCCAATGGTATTAACTGATGCATTAACTGATGCAGGGAGATATGACTATACTATACAATGTGACAGTAGCATACAGCGAGCTTTAATAGTATTCTGACCATCACCTAGTTGCCTTCAACTGTACCAGTGGATTCTGATGTGGCCATTAACTACTCTGTTTTCTAGAATTGTGAGCAATGCACAATTGCATTACTGGAGAAAATGAAAATTGAGAAAATAGGTTGCCCCCCACGTGCACCACATTTCCATCTGTGCTTATGAGACCTTTACTCATTCGGTAGAATAACTGGATCAGGACCACCATTCAGAAATATACACCTAAAGCCATTGTTCTGAAAAATAATACTGTGTCAATCAGCTGTCAAAATAAGATATGAATATATATAGAAAACCTTTTTATAATACAGCAGATAATATTGGACATCAAATAGTTTTCAACTAGGGCTCTATTTCGAACTGAGCCAAGGCATCATCAGCATGGACACCTGTCACTGTACCACTTCCTTGTGAGCAAATATACAAAAGGTTCTCCTTGGTGTTCAAATGGATCAGAGAGGGAGAGGGGGAGAGAGAGCATTCCACCATTTATGCACTTTAGCTACTCACTCCCATTTGCCTGTGTTTGGGCTCATATACAAAAATGAGCTGCTGAAGCATTCAAGATAATTCAGATATAACCTTTGTTGCAGCTAACGCTGGTGAGAGGACCCTGCATTTTGTTTCTGAAATCAACAGCCAATGGGAATAAGGATTTTTTGGTCTTTGCCGCCATTGTGGCAGCTGGACCCAGGGACTAGGCCAGTCCCTCAACTACCAGTCCCCTATTTCTATCATATATTTTACAGCAGAGGTGAACATATAGATACTGGAAGGGGCTCTGTGCTTGAATTTTACTAAGTATCCCTCATTCCCCCTATGACTTAAGTGCTGTTCTCAAATTAAACCAAAATATTTGTTGTTGATTGTCATCTCTTGGCCATTCAAGGTAGGTTTTGGTATTCATTAGTCTTCTGAGCTTACAAAATCTTTTGGGAATGGTTTGCTCTTGAATGGGCTCCAGAAGGATCAAAACCGCAGCATCATTATTCTCATCAAAAAGCCGGAAATGGGAGAAATCCAGTTCATACTTGCACCATTCACTCTGTACAAAGTGTTTGGACAGCACAAACAGAGTTTTGTAGCTCTTCTCAATGGAGTCAATGATATTGTCCACAATCCATTTGCCAGGCATAAAATCCCTTTTATGAAGGCAGAGTTTAAATGGGGGATTAGCTTGCTCCAGCTCCTGTACCATTACATTCTCCACCCATCCAGAGTCATGTTCACTGTAGGAAACAAAAGCATCATAGCAGATTTCTTTATTAAGGTCCCGTCGAGGCTTGCGTTTTGCTTGAAGCCAGGCCCAGGTCATTTTCATATACCAGATGGCATGAAGCTTGTAGCAAAGAATTGCCACCACCATGAGCATCACCAGCATCAAAATGCAGATCAGGAACACCACCAATGTCCTATGACATTCAGTTAGTGATAACTGGGCAACTTGTACCTGCTTTCCCTTTACAGTGGATGGAGAGTCACAGATGTAGTTTTCAGGCCAACCAACCAAGACCTTGGATATTCCTTCCCCAGACTGAACAAAAGAGAGAAATTGACATGAGCAGCTGAAGCTGTTGGTGCATGCATCCAACATCTCCAGTTGTACAAATTTTCCAAGTTGCTCCTCAGAAAAATCCACCAGTTTGTTTTCTCTAACCACCATGAGTTGAACACTAGAGATGAAGGTAGCATCTGGCAGGGTTGTTAATTTGTTATTTGTGATGTAAAGTTCCCGTAGTTGTGGCAAGCTCAATCTAAAGTAATTGAGGTTATTACTGCTAACATCCAGTACTTCCAGACTTTGAGGGATGCATGTAGTAAGGCTGTTTATTTTACAGCCAGAGATGTTTAAAAATTTCAAACTTTGGGGCCATGTACATGATTTCGGCATTCGATTAAAGTTGTTTCGGCTCGCATCCAAGGTTGTGAAGTTTACTAGATGAGCTAGTCTTGTTGCTACATTACCTAGATCAGACAAAGTATTCTGACTAATATTTAAAGTTCTTAGTTTAGGGAAGGAATTCATGCAAAAGGAGAAGTCCATAGTTAAGTCTTGTAGTAGATTCACACTAAAATCTAGATACTCCAGAGAATGAAATGATTTTGAAAGTTCGCAGGGCACCATAAAAACTTTTGTATTTTCAAATGTAAGTCTGACAATTTTATCTAAAAGATGTCTTACAGTAGAAAAATCTGTAACTGAAAAAAACAAATCACTTGTTAAATTTCGGACTGTAATTACTTCTAGGGTTCCTGCAGAGTGCAATCCTTGCAGTTCCTTCAAATTCCCAACACCAGTGAATCTGCTATCCACCACCTCCAGCTCATGAAGCTGGCTCAGACCTGAAAGGATGAGAGCAATCTCACCAGCAGAATAATCTGAGAGTACAACATTTCTAAGGATAACTTTCTGGACAGCCGCAGAACCCAGTGAAAATTGTCTCAAGTATGAGCTGTTTAGAGATTGTATGTTTCTCAGTTCAAAACACACCACGGAATTTGTAATATCATGTGTGATCTGAATTAAAGTGTGAGGGGAGTGGACATTTAAAATAATGTGATCTATGTGCCCGATAGATTTTAGACTTCCTTGCTCATATTGCCTAAGGCTCTGTGCCTCAATTTCCAGTTCTTCAAGAATGGAAATTCCTTCGAAGTCTTGTTTCCGTAGAGTAGAAAAGTAAGCATCATTTCCCAAGTACAGAAACCTCAGCTTTTGCAGATCAGAAAAGAGAGGAGTTCCCCCTAGATGAGAGTACTTGTTACCTTTTATGTTTAACTGCCGTAAGGAAGAAAGGTGACTGAACCAAGAGGGTGACAAGTGAGTTAGATTGTTCTTTGATAAATCCAAGTGCTCCAGCTTTACAAGGAAGCGAAAGGCATCATCATTAATTGTCTGAATTCTGTTAGAATGGAGCAGAAGGGTTCTGAGATTGACAGCAAACTTCAGATCCATCTTGCTAACTTGTTCTATAGCATTGGAGGCCAGGTTCAGTCCTGTAATATCATCTGTTAGACCTGAAGGAATTGCATCTAAAGCCATTGCAGAATAGTTGCAGAAATAAGAGGCATCACAAAATCGACGAAGGTGTTGTGCAGAAAGACTTGCTGCTCCAACGACAGAGAGGACCCAAAAGCTCCAGACGGACTTAATCATGATTATCTAAAAGAACCACAAATATAATATAGTTACTTATTAGAACTCTTTTGTAAAATAGAAAAAATTCACTAGTAAAACCATTCATTGCACAGTTAACAATTTAATACCTTTTGTACAAAGTGCTGGAAATAGTTCAACTGATGAATGTTTGACCAGAGAAGATTGAAAGAATCAGGTAAAGTTTGCACATGGTTTTAGTCCATACAGTCTCTAATACAAACCAAGTTTCCAGGCTATTTTTAGGAAAGACTACTGGATGCAGTGTCACTATTGAGACTGTCATCTTGGATTCTACTCTCCATACACATGAAGACATCCCAAAAAAGGGCGTAGACTTTCCAATTTCCGGGGGGGGGGGGCTGGCCCAGAGGCATTGCTATGCTAGGTCCTTAAAAGAACTGAGGCCCAGTGACATCATAGGGAGGAGCCAGTGACATCACAGGCCATTGTCACTATCTATGGAGGTGGAGCCATGTGGGATTTAGGAAGGAGCTTATTGACTTTGACACTAAATGATGCTTTTAAAACACTCTTAAATCCAGGGTCAGAACTCCCTGTTCATATGATTTATCTGTGGCATATGAACTCAAGGAAAATGAACTCAGGCTGCTTTCTTACAGGGGTGTTCTAAATTTCTGGGACCATAATTCCACTCTGGGGGCTGTCAGTCTAGTCCCAGAGCACAGATTCTATTCCTAGGGACTGTCTTTCTACTCTGGGAGCTATCGTTCTAGTCCCAGAGTAACCTATCTGGGCCCAAAGAACTTAATGGAAAAACCATTCCACATTTCTTTGCATCTTATTTTGTCCTGCAATGTATTTCAGCAAAATGAAGAGCATGAACATGTACAGAGTGCACATTTCTTGCCAATGTTCTTTCTGGGCTGCACACAGGACAAAAGGAAATTTTAAAAGGCATGCCCCCCCCAATCTTGTTTATGCAGATGGGTTTACCATTTAAAAATGAAATGGAAATTGAAAGAAGAACTTAGGAGTGGTTGAAGCAGTCCCCCCATGGGAAAAAACCAACTGTTCTAAATCAAGGATATATAAAGTAAAGATAAATGTTCCCTTCCTTGAAAGCCAGTCGAATCCGACTCTAGGGTTGCAGTGCTCATCTCCGTTTCAAAGCCGAAGAGCCAGCGCTGTCCGAAGACGTTTCCGTGGTCATGTGGCCAGCATGACTAAACACCAAGGCGCATGGAACGCTGTTACCTTCCCACCGAAGTGGTACCTATTTATCTACTTGCAATTTCTTGGTTTCGAACTGCTAGGTTGGCAGGAGCTGGAACTAGAGACGGGAGCTCACTCCGTCATGCGGCACCCGGGTCTCGAACTGCTGAACTACCGACCTTCCACAGCCTGCAGTTCAGCGTCTTAACCACTTGAGCCACCGCAGCTCCACGTAAAATAAAGTAGAGACACACTTTCCCTCAAAATGTAAATTGGAGCCCAGCAATTATGTTGGGCCCCAACAGACGCTTCGCAGTCTGACTGTTGCTACATTGAAAGTGGGTGGAGACAGCCAGGGTTAAGGACTATACTTTCTTTTCCGACAGACACCAAACATATTCAAGGACTGATATGTTCTGGATATCAAAAACCTTAGTTATTAACCTAGAGCGTGCAAAGATACAACCAAAAACCTGATGGATCCAGCTGCAAGATACCTCTTCCTGTTGCAAGGAATGTTATCAAATCTCTTTCCCCACTCAGCTTTTCCTGTCTCCAGAGATCTGTCTTCCTAAAGACTCTCTAGCACAGAGGTATTGAACTCATTTGTTACGAGGGCCAGATCTGACATAAATGTCACTTTGTCAGGCTGCGCCATGTGTGCCATAAAATGTAACACAAGGTACCAGAGATATAAACTTTATAAAGATTATTTCAGATGCTGAATGGCAATTGCCAGCTTGATTGGATTGGGTGTGATATGCAGACCGGTAGTAGGAGTAGAGATATCAGCACTGGTAATGAAACAGAAAACCTAGGTCTCAGTTTGGCACAAGAGGATTCAGTTCAGGAGGGTGCAAAGAATAAATGGAAATGAGTCTGAAGAAATGAGCAGTGAGTAATAAAAGCACATATGTAAAGGTAAAAGTTTCCCTTGCTCAAAAGCCAGTCGAATCTGACTCTAGGGTTGCAGTGCTCATCTCCGTTTCCAAGCCGAAGAGCCAGTGCTGTCTGAAGACGTTTCCGTGGTCATGTGGCCAGCATGACTAAATGCCAAGGCGCACGGAACACTGTTACCTTCCCACGAAAGCGGTACCTATTTATCTACTTGCAATTTCTTGCTTTCAAACTGCTAGGTTGGAAGGAGTTGGAACCAGAGATGGGAGCTCACTTCGTCATGCGGCGCTCGGATCTCGAACTGCTGAACTACTGACTTTCCAGTCTGCAGTTCAGCATCTTAACCACTTGAGCCACCACAGCACATACCCTACCACAATTTTGTTAGTCTTTAAAGGTGCTACTGGACTCTTACTTTTTCTACTGCTATTACAAACCATCACATTCAAAAACCAGTGGGGGGACACTGAGTCAACATCTTCATTGAGTTATCTACCACTACTACAAGTGGGTGGCTGCCGATCTTACCAGTTTACAAAGAACCACCTTTAGAAGATGACACACACATAAAACAAGATTATTGGTTCCATTAAACATCAGCACTCTGACCTAACAGGTCTCTGATTGGCAGAAAACCTTTTAGGCTGGGCTTTCCCAAGTAAGGTTTTCTCTTCTTCTTAAACCATGAAGGTCTAAACTGTATCTATATAACTGATATGGCTACAGGATGCTTATTATTGTTCTTCATTCTAGCTAGGCTAACTGATACATGCGCAGTTAATAGGTTTCCCGAGGCTGCAAGCCTCAGCAAAACACCAAGTTAACATTTTGTTCTTTCAGGATTTTACCCTCCCGGCATGCATCCAAACAACAGTCACAAATGGACCAAAGTTAATACCTGAATACATTCATGATGTCCGAATCATAAATGGCACTCAACATATGCACCATGGAAGTGCTAAGTGCACCTACTAAGTTAAACCTGTTAGTCAGTGGCAGAGTATGTGGTATCACGAAGCATTACCAGAACTGTAAGTTATAAAAAATATATTAAGAAAATGCCCACATGCGTGATCTCAGCATAGAAAACGACTGAGCAAGGGATCCAAAAGAAAAGTGTAAAATGCCATTCCTCTGTCCCTCCCTCTGTACATGACTTACTGAATCTTAATCTAAGGCAGGTTCCTTAACCTAAAAGGTTACAGTGGTTCTAAAGGGTTTCCATTACCTTGGAGCCTCTGCTCAGGGGACATCTTCAGCAGGCCGTAGGTGAGGCTCCCTCTGTCTCAATGGAATCAGCATAAAATACAGCCTTCTCCTTCTCCTGTCAAGGAGTTTCAGCATCTGATTGCCCTCCATTTGAGGTGACGGGCCTTCCTGAAATCTCCAGTCAGAAAATTTGGGGTGGTAGGGAGTGGGGTAATGGGGGGGGGGTGCCCCAGCCATGCCTCCTGTTCCTCTTGTGGCAGCAGAAGCAGCAGCTTCAGCTCTGCTACGGCCTCTAGTCCTCCTCTAGTCTTCTAGTCCTTTTGATTGGAGTGACTCGATTCCAGGCTGCTTTTCTGTGTAAGTGGGTGGGGGGTGATCTTCGACTTTCTCTCTTTTGCATTTCAAGGCTATGATTCAAGGTTATGGTTTTGACCTTTAAAGTCCTATGTGGCCTGGGACCATCATAACTGCAGGACTGCCTCTCCCCATATGAGCCCCAGAGTGCTCTACACTCTTTTGATCAACATCTCCAGGTGGTCCCTGGCCTGAGGGACATCCACTTAGCCTTGACCGAGGCGAGGGCTTTTTTGGCCCTCGCCCCAGCCTGGTGGATCATGCTCCCATTTGAGATCAGGGCCCTATGAGATCAGCACTGTAAAATGGAGCTGTTCTGCCAGGCCTTTGGTTGAGGTTGTGGGCATTCAATCCATTCTGGGCCCCCTGTCCTGTCCACTATGCTGTTTATGACCTTTTCCCAGTGCCCTACTATTCTGGATACTATCTGGACACTGGAATTTCTTTATAAGGCACGGGTTCAGTTTGATCTGCTATTGCTATTTATTGTTTTACTGTTTTTATTGTTTGCTGATTTTATGTTGTGAGCTGCCCTGAGCCCATTTTGGGGGGTACAGTGGGGTATAAATTTAATAAATAAATAAACTTTTGCAATTTTATTTTATTTTTTGTAATTTTGTTTGCATTTTTTTTAAACCCTACTTTTCAACCTGGAAAAAAGAAAATGAGACTGAAGCTTTCCTGACTGTGCACAGGGTCATTTTGGAAAGCCATATGCATCTTACATTTTTTAAATTAACTTTTTTGTCCAAGGGGGCGGCGCTCATCTGTGGGGGGCATTGCCTCCCAATGCCCCCGATGATTACAGGCCTGCCTTTTAAACCTACAAACTCTGCGTTCCCTGCTAGGCATCAGCCTTCTAGCTGGAGTGAGGAGAAGCTTGACCATCCCATTACATCTAGCCAGGTCTTCCATTTGCATTTCTAAAGCCTCGCCTTACTCCCCCTTCCTGCTTATTCTCTGCCAAAACAGAGAAAACCTTTTTAAAACTAACACTGAGGGCTTTGCTCAGTTGAAACCTCTGAAGAAAAATGCATTTCTTCACTCAGCATAATTACCACCATCTGCACAGTCACTGCCATACTATGCTGGATAATGTCTATACCAGCAATTCTCCAAAATTGTGCCAGGGCATGACACATGAAAACTTACAAAGTATTACAAGAAAATAAAGGTTTCTGTATGCCTCCAGATCACTTGTCTCAGTTGCTCTGACCTTACTACTTTCATATCAGCTTCCACTGAAAAGTGAAGCCAATGATGCTGCATCTCCTTATGACTGGACTGTCAATTCCAGTGCAACTTGCCCTCTTTGCATGAATCATTGGTCTGGCCTGCTTCTTTCTACTGAAAAGGTATGCCCAGGTCAATTACTCTAGAAGAAACACAGGGAGTAAGCTCTATCTAGTATTTGTTGTTGTTCAGTCGCACAGTCGAGTCCAACTCTTCGCAACCCCATGGACCACATCATGCCAGGCCCTCCTGTCCTCCATCGTGCTCCAGTATACATTAAGTCTATTTTAACAGCATCTGAAACTTTACACTCAGAATTGAATATCATACCAATATGCATATCAAGATCTCTGAATTCCCTTTTGTTGTATAGAGAAATGTCATGGACTACACTTTTTAAAAGCTTGGAAGTGCTGTATAAACAGTGAAGGGTTAATTCTTCACAGAAACAGACAGCCTTGAGTGACAGGCTGCTCCAAGCAATCTGAGCAGAGAGGGAGACTTTAAAGCTGAATGCTGAAGAGGAGAATTCATTCAGAATTCAGCCCTGACAGAGAGCAGTTTAAGACAGACAGGAGAACTGGGGAAAGTTGGCAAGGACCAGTGGGTAGTTAGACAGAAACTCTCATTTGGGCCAAGGAAAGGGGATAGACCTTCTAGAAAGAGAAGAAAATTCCCTACCCAGTCAAACAGGTAGTTAGCTCTGAAGAGTACAGAGATCCCTGATCTGGTGTGGTTAGAAACTGCCTTTAGAGACCTTAAGAGTCAGTTAAAAACTCAAGATGACTACTGGTGCTTCAAGAGAAGGGGTTTGAGTACTAGAAAGCATGTAACAGCCTTCTGAAAACCAAAAGTCAGAGAATGCTAAAAAAAAGTGTGCTGGAGTGTTTGGAAAACACTGGAACAGAAGTCTCTCAACATAAAGATTTTAAGTAACTCTGAATAGCTTAAGAAACACTCATTAGCCCGAAACATAAGAACAAGTCTGTGCATGTACTGATTTTAACTGAGAGTTATCTATATTGAGTTACCTCAGAAATTTTACCCCTTGTTTCACCTTACCTCTATGTTGAATAAAATATTTTGTTAATTTGGAATATAAAAACTTCTTGAATGCCATTTAAGTTGTATAAGTTAAAGGAAGCTCCCATTCCTTCCCTCAGGTTCCTGGGCTGAGCAAACAGCCAAAATATTATACTGTGACAGGGTGGGATAGCCAGAATTCTTCAGGAAAGAAGAAAACAGACAACTAGGTTGGTTCAGTCACAAAAGGGAAAGAAAAAGAGGAAAAATCTTGCCTCTGAGGGAGGGAAGTGGACGGGGGCAACATAATAAGCATTTCCCCTCATATATCCACATAAAATGTGTTATTGTTATCATGTTATAGCAATATTACAATATTTAGTTGCTAATTAAAAAGAATGATGCCCCCAGTGGCAAGGGCAGGATTGGGCACTGTGTAGGCAAGACCAGGAAAATCCTGACATTTCTGTCCACTTGGCAGCTATCTAGGCTTTGCTACAATCTTTCCCAAAAGTTTGGAGAAAAGCAGGTTTGTGAAAGATTGGGGAAAAGCTGGAACCCTGGGGAAACCCCGGTAGATACATGAATGCACCATAATGCTTGGGGGGGAGGGGAATACTTCCCAGCTGCATTGAACCTGGGGCAAATAACCAGTGTGGAAATGGTCTTTGTTTGTGGAACTCACAAACAGGCTCATAGGAATACAAATTACCCTCATCAGGTGAATCAATGGCCTATTTGTGAGTCTTTGCCTTTGGCAAAACAGTGACCACACAGTGGATGTTGACAGCTCTGTTCCCTGGTGGAATTTATTACTTGTTCATTCTTATATCCACTGTGTGGTCACTGTTTTTGCCAAAGGCTGCTCAACGAATTCATGGCTAATGCCACTTTTAAAGTTGGGTTTCTCAAATCCAATCCTACCGTTCCCTCCATGACTCTGTGCTATTTCTATCTTGGCAGTTTCAGTCTTTGGCTGCTTTTCTGGCAAATGAAAGGGAAAGTGTTTGCTTCCTGTCATTGTCTTCACTTTTGTATTCATGCCACAGTAGGCTGAAGTAGCCATTTGGAAGCAATAAGTATTCTCTATAGGGAATTACCCTCTATGGATGCTCTAAACATGTGGTAAGCAGGTGAAGGCTGTGGCACACAATAATCATGCTAGAATATGATGATCTATCTAGCTGTCCATTTGTATCCCATGCTACATCCAAGAAGTTCCAAGCAACACATGATTATTTCCTCCAGATATTAGGTTAAATCCAACCAGCTTTTTTGCTAGTAAAAAGGAAAGAGAGGTGCCCTCTGACCACACAAAAAAAATGCTATATGGAGCATCACCTTCATGTACAAATGCTACATACAACAAGAGCTGCAGTAAGAACAGTAATTATTTATTATTTATTATTTACTAGGAATAAGGCCCATTGTGGAAATAAATACAGCGAGCTCTAGAAAGAGGCTCTGGGCGGGTGCCCTGGCCTTGGACACTCAGTGTCAATTTGCTGTGGTGACCTCAACAGTGTATAATGACACAGAGCCCACCGTTTTCTCCAAGGGAACTGATCCCTGTCATCTGAAGAGCAGCTGTAATTCTGAATGATCTCCAGCCCTCACCTGGAGATTGGCAGCAGTGGTTCCCCAGGAGGAAATGGCTGGTTTGGAGGGCTGGTGTGTCTATGGCACTGTACCTGTCTGAGGTCCCACCCTCCTCAAACTTCACCCTCTCCAGGCTCCACCCCTCAAATCTCCAGAAATTTCCAAACCTGGAGTTGGCAACCCTATCTCCTTCCCAGCCAACCATCAACCTACCATTATCTGCCCCTCTGACATCACCTTTCCATCTCTCCCCCCGAAGAGCAGTTGTAATTCTGAGTGATCTTCAGCCCTCACCTGGAGATTGGCAACAATGGTTCCCCAGGAAGAAATGGCTCATTTGGAGGGTGGAGTCTATGGCATTGTACCTGTCTGAGGTCCCACCCTCCTCAAACTTCACCCTCTCCAGGCTCCACCCCTCAAATCTCCAGAAATTTCCAAACCTGGAGTTGGCAACCCTATCTCCTTCCCAGCCAACCATCAACCTACCATTATCTGCCCCTCTGACTTCAGCTTTCCATTCCCCCCCACACACACCTGCAGCCTCTACCCTACTCTGAAGCCCTGACTGCTATGTCATATGGGCAGTCATAGGGTGGACACAGAGTCCACCATTTTCTCCGGGGGAACTGATCTCTGACATCTGGAAAGCAGTTGTAATTCTGAGTGATCTCCAGTCCTCACCTGTAGATTGGTAACAATGGTTTCCCAGGAGGAAAAGTATAGTCTTTCTCTGCAGTGGGGACCAAAGCAGCTTACATCATTCTCCTTTCCCCTTTTTGATCTGCACAACAACCCTGTGAGGTAGGTTAGGCTGAAAGTCTGTGACTGGTCCAAAATCACCTACTCAGCTTCCACAGCAATAACCTGGGTCTGGCAGATCCTGCTCTGAAGTGTTAACTGCTCTGCCACACTGGCTATGGTTTGGACTTGGTATCACAACTGAACTCCAGACAACTGATCTCTCTCTCCCCCTGGAGAAAATTACTGCTTTGGAGGGTGGGCTCTATGGCATTCTATTCAGCTGAGGCCTCTCCCCTGGCTTCCGTAGACTCCACCACAAACTCTCCAGGAATTTCCCAACCTGGAGCTGGCAACCTTAGGCAGGACTGGCCCCAATGAGTTACCCACAAAGGCCTGGAAAGGGTCTCCTGCTTTGCCTTTTTACTGACAGAACCAAGCTCGGTTGCCTAACAACAGCCACTGAGGGAAAAGTTAGTCTGCACAGGAGCCAAGCAGGAGAAGTGTCTTTGTCAGGAGAGACAGCCGTTTTGGCAGTTATTCTGACAGGGAACACTGGCTGAGACGGCAGTGGGCGGGGAAGAGGAGCAGACCCAGCCCCCACCCAATGGCACGAAATTACTCTTGAGTGGAGGTTGATGGGCCAATGGCTGATGGAGCAGACAGCACAGCCAATGGGAGAGCTGGAAATGGCCAACACGTTAGGAGAATTTTATATATATGATTATTTATTAATTCGATTTATACACCACCCTTCCCATTGAGGCAGGCTCAGGGCAACGTACGTAAAATTACATATATAAATACAATTAAAACCAATCATAAGACAATCATAAAGAATTCAATTGTCAATTATCCTAAAGTGCTGGAAAATGATCTGATAAAGTGCGAGAACAGCAGGTTTCAAATTAACAGTGCTGCTTAGGTGACGATAACAATCATGATGGTATTCTCCCACCAGCTCAGTTTGTTCAGCTTATTTGTGCGGTGGGCACAGGCTATAGGAGGTATGACCAGGGCACAAGGTCACTCCTCAGATATTTGGTGCGGCTCCTAAGTTGAAAGCCTGGTGGCAGTGCTCCGTCTTGCGGGCCCTGTGGAATTATAAAAGGTCCCGCAGGGCCCTGATCTCTTCCAGGAGCTCATTTCACCAGTATGGAGCCGCCACTGAGAAGGCCCTGGCTGTAGTTACGGCCAGCCTGGCGTCTTCGGGGTCCGGGAGGGCCAATCGATTTTGGGATTCTGAATGCAGTGCTCTCTGGGGAGAATGTGGGGAAAGGTGGTCCCTTAGGTATGCCGGATCCTGACCATAAAGGGCTTTAAAGGTCAAAACCAGCACTTTGAAGCCGGTATGCTATTGGCAGCCAGTGCAATGCTTTCAGTACAGGCTGGATGTGCTCCCACGTAGAGAGACCCATCAACAGCCTGGCCGCAGCATTTTGCACTAGCTGTAGCTTCCGGATTTGGGACAAGAGCAACCCCATGCAGAGAGCATTACAGTAATCTAATCTCAAGGTGACCATCGTGTGGATCACTGTTGCCAAGTCGCTGTGTTCGAGGAAGGGAACCAACTGCCTAGCAGTGGCTGCTATCTGTGCCTCCATTGTTAAGGAGGCATCCAAGAGCACTCCCAAGCTCCTAGCTTCCGGCGCTGGCACCAACTGCGCCCCATCAAAGGTTGGGAGTGGAATCCCTGCCCTCGGGCCACCCCAACTCAGGCACAGGACCTCTGTCTTCATCGGATTTAATTTCAGTCCATTCAGTCTAAGCCAACCAGCCACGGCTTGTAACGCCTGGTCCAGATCTTCCGGTGTGGAGTCAAACCGGCCACCCAACAACAGATAGAGCTGGTGTCATCCGCATACTGGTGACACCCCAGCCCATGCCTCCAGGCAATCTGGACAAGGGGGAGCATATAGATTTTAAATAGCATCAGGGACAGCACTGCCCCTTGAGACACTCCACATGTCAGTAGATGCCTTCGGGACAGCTGTTCCCCTACTGCCACCCTTTGTCTCCAATCCTGAAGTAAGCCATTGCAAGGCAAGCTCCTGAATTCCAGTGTCATCGAGGCAGTGGATCAGTAGCTGATGGTTGACCGTGTCAAACACTGCCGACAGGTCCAACAGCAGCAGCACTGCCAATCCACCTTGATCCAGATGCCTCCGGAGGCTATCTGTGAGGGTGACCAGTGCTGCCTTTGTCCCATGTCCTGGGCGAAAGCTGGACTGGAAGGGGGTCTAAAGTGGAAGTGTCATCCAAAAAGCTCTGTAACTGGACTGCCACGGCCCTCTCGATTAGCTTGCCAATATAGGTGAGACTGAGTAAAAAAGCCAGCTGGATCCAATCAATTTGTCCCCACAGCAATCCTGTGAGGTAGGTCAAGCTGAAAGCCAGCAAGGGATTTGTATCCAGGACTTCTAGGTCCACCATGTTAACCACTATAACACACTGGCTCTTAATACATTACAAAGGAAGAGGAAGACAAGTAGTAGTACTGGCTGGAATCTGAGGATGACCTGCTCTCCATACGCTTTGATCAGCTATGAGAGAAGTTTCAGAAGGGCAACCACAAAGTAAGCAGTCATGGTTGCATCCTGACATTTGTGGAAATAGTATGGTATAAGGGGTTGGAATGTCACATGCCAACTCAGGACCCCTGCTTTAAATCTCCTTCACCCCGTGAAATTCACTGAATGACACTGGGCCAGTCTAGGCAGAAAAGGCCTCATCTATCCCACTCAAGCTCACTTCTGGTATCAGTGATTAGGTAAGGAAAATATGGCCTCGGAGTATGGAACTGGTGAGCAGCGGGAGGGTTCAACATTCCTTTTGCACTTTGCATTGCACCCCACCTTCTGCTTCACATGCAACTGGGGTCTGACTGCCATCACACAAGGGTTGGTACTCACAGCAGTTATACCTAATGTGCAACATACAAGGATGTTTTCATGTGCAAAAGTGTTTGCATAGTTCCAGCAGTTTGGTAATAACCACTGATGTTTCCCAATTGTTAGGGTTTTGTTTTGTTTTTCCATTTCCTTGTTGTTTCTGTGGCTAGTTGGTGAGGCCAATGCAGGAAATCATGGGCTCCGCTCCACTACTGGAACAACAAGAACAAAAAAAAAACCCACTTGTCGCAGAAAGTGAATACATAAGTCACAAAAAGATGGAAAACCTGCATTTTTCCAGTACTGGCAGCAAAATGTACAGGGTAAAGAAAGGTCCTGAGATCAGTGACTGAGATCAAGCATTTGGTAACCTGACCTTTTCAGAGTTACCTGACAGAGTTACCTGACAGACTTAACAATCATCCCCAGACATATCTCGATAGATCCAAGTTTGTTTCATTTGGGTGCCAAGTTCAAGCTCTCATTTCTGTTTTCGTCATCTGTGGAAGTTTCAGCCTCTACATCATTTGCTCACACTGATTTGTTTCTGGTTCATTTTGCTTCTTTTGCTTCACTCTTTGTTGTACTGTTTTTGAGCCTTAATTTTTACAGTTTTATTATACACTGCTTTGCAAACATTTACTGGGAAAGTGGCCTATTACTTCTCTTAAAAATGAAATCAACGCCAGGAACTATATACTAACCTTAGGAGAGCTGGGCAGTGTAGAAGAAATCAGCATCTGCTTACCTTTATGACTGCATCCAGATAACAACAGTGCAGAACCACCCCGCTACCCTAAATGCTGCCTTGGGGAAGGGGTTGCCGCTTCTCCCTTACAGTGTTAGTTCAGTGCAGTAGTAAAGGGAAACGGGCATCTGAACAACCCTAACAGCCATCCTGTAAAAAGGCTCTTATGGAAGAGAGCAGGTGCATCCTTCCAAGTTACGCAGCACCTGCAGAAACCTGCGACGTGCCAGCTACGGGGAACTGCCCCCAGTTTTTCCTCCAGGGACGGTATGCTGCTAGTGCCCGACACCCTACGTTTTCACAGCTTCCTGCGCTCTTCGTTTTGTCCCCAAGAAGGACCAGCGGAGGCGGCACGACAGAAAGCCTCGTTGCGTGTCTCGGGCCCCACCGGCGCGCGCGTACAAGTGGGGAGAAGGAGTCAGCCGCGCGCAGCCCAGGCCCCCTGCAGGATGCGCGCGGGAAGCGGCCCACGCGTGGCCGGGCGTCTCGACAGACTCGCTCGAGATTCGAGGGAGGCCCGCGCGCCCTGCCGCGGGGAGCGAAGCCGGGGGGCTCAAGAGGACCACCCGAGAAGCCAAACGGTAGAAGTCGGAAGCAGAAATACGCACGGCAAGGGATGGTCACGGTCGGGCTGCGACTGCGCCCCGCTGCCGAAACTGCGCCTGTCTCCGAGGGGAGCCGCCGCGTCGCTTCTTCCGCGCTCCTCCGGCCTCCCCTCCTCCCTCTGCCCAGCCGAGCCAACTTTGCGTGTCCCTTGGCGGACGGCTGCCCCTTTAAGGGACGGCGCTGGAAAACCCCGAAGCCGGGCCACACCCCCGGGCGAAGGCGAGGTGGCCGGGCGCCTTCGGAGGCCGCTGAAACGGGCCGAGGGAGTTTGGCCTTGCTGCGCCGGTTACGAATGGGGGTTTTCTCCTTCTGGCTAGCAGAGAGTTAGTCATTTGGAAAAACAAAAAAAACAACCTGCTCGACAGCTGCCTGGCTCTAGAAACGGGGTTTTGTTTTGTTTTGTTTTTGCCTGCCAGAAATCTTCCGATTCTGCTAGTTGCAACACAGTAATGGGGCTTCCAAAGAGGCTGCCTCTTACTGACTGGTATTTAAAAACAACAGCAGCAACAACAAAAGGATTCTATTACCCACGTCCCTGGGAAAAGTCCATACATGGAAAATCCCAGGAATTTCCCACTGCCACTTACAAATATTTTTCATACGGGGGCCCACATATTCACACAGAGAAACCACACACACACATATACACACACACACACTACTGCTTTTGAGACTGAAAAAACCAGGCAAACGGATCCTATGTGAACATGGGATTCATTTTGTGAATGCGACTGCAAACCATTTGAAGTGAGCTGCTTCCATGAGATGCAAAGTTTTGAAACATATCTCAAAATAACACTTCTTCTCAAACCTGTTGGGATCCTACAGAAAAAGTGTTGAATTTACCTTTGGGAACTGACTGTGTGATAAGGGGCAGGCATTCAGCCTCGCTTCCTGAAAGATGAGCAAATAGTTAACACAATAGTTCATATAGCTTTTGCTTTGCAAACTTTATAAAATGCTGTCGAAGTGACTATCAGGTAATTCACCAAACCAAAGAAAGATAACTTTTGACAGATACGTTGTTTGTATTCAGTACACAGCAACCTGTGTGCATGAGGAATGAACACTAGAAAGACCAGCCGAGGACTGTTCGTTAGGAGTGAACACAGTGTATTGCAGGACCACACAGACTCTGTGGATTATAGCTCATCTGAGACTTGTAATAAAAGACTTAGGATCTCAGCTTTCATTTACAAGAATGTAAACTAAAAATTAAATGTGATAGTGAAAGAAATATTGGACTTACTGTGAAGGTTCTGTTGCCCATAGAAAGGATGGCATCTTGAGAACTTGAAGACTTCTAGAAACTTCTTCCAGCCCCCCTGGGAAGAGTTGCCTTCAGTTTAGCAACACTGGGCAGCAAAGTGTAGTTTATCTAACATACTGCAAAAACAAACAAATTTTAAACAAGAACAACAACACTGTAAAATAAGGTCTCCCTTGAAGATGACAAACACAATGCAGAAGGAAGAAAGGCAGGGAGGCATCCCCCCTCAGTCCAGTTATGCAGACTCTTGTGACAGCACACCGGTCCTTTCCTTGAGGCCAGATAGGAACCAGCCAGAGAAAGCCTGGATTTCTTCTTTCCTTTCACAACTCTAGGACCCCTTAGGTTGTGTGGGATGCTCACCTCCCTGTGAGCTTTGGAACGTGCTTCCCTGCGCAAATCACTCCTTTATCAATTACCTTCTAGAAACCAGTAAAAAAACAGCTCTTTTGCTGGAGAAGAGCAAGTGTTAGTCTGGGTTTGCAGAAGCTGAGTCTTCTCCCAGGAGCCTCTGAAAAGGGAAGATAACAAGTTCATTATCTAGAAGTGTCCCTTGTTATCACCCTTTTTGATTCAGGCTATAACTTTCCATGAGCCCCCTTTTCCAACAACCTAAGAGGCGACTCTACACATGGACATCACCAGATGGACAACACCGAAATCAGATTGACTATATAATTTGCAGTCAAAGATGGAGAAGCTCTATCCAGTCAGTAAAAACAAGACCTGGAGCTGACTGTGGTTCAGATCATGAGCTACTCATTGCAAAATTCAGACTTAAACTGAAGAAAATCGGGAAAACCACGAGGCCATTCAGGTTTGACCTAGATCGCATCCCTGATGAATATACAGTAGAGGTGAAGAATAGATTCAAGGGTCTGGATTTGATAGATAGAGTGCCTGAAGAACTATGGACAGAGGTTCGTGACATCGTACAGGAGGCAGCAATCACCACCATACCAAAGAAAAAGAAATGCAAGAAAGCAAAATGGCTTTCTGATGAGGCTTTACAAATAGCAGAGGAAAGAAGGAAAGCGAAAGGCAAAGGCGAAAAGGAAAGATTTACCCAACTGAACGCAGATTTCCAGAGAACAGCAAGGAGAGATAAGGAGGCCTTCCTGAATGAACAGTGCAAAGTAATAGAAGAAAACAATAGAATGGGAAGGACTAGAGATCTCTTCAAGAAAATTGGAGAAATCAAGGGAGCGTTCCATGCAAAGCTGGCCATGATAAAGGACAAAAACGGTAGGGACCTAACAGAAGCAGAAGAGATTAGGAAAAGATGGCAAGAATACACAGAAGAACTATACAAGAAAGACCTCAATGTCCTTGACAAACACGACGGTATAATCACTGACCTTGAGCCAGACATCCTGGAATGTGAAGTTAAATGGGCCTTAGAAAGCATTACTAACAACAAAGCTAGTGGAGGTGATGGTATTCCAGCTGAGCTATTCAAAGTCTTAGAAGATGATGCTGTTAAAGTGCTGCACTCCATTTGCCAGCAAATTTGGAAAACGCAACAGTGGCCACAGGATTGGAAAAGATCAGTATACATTCCAATCCCAAAGAAGGGCAACGCCAAGGAATGTTCAAACTATCGCACAATTGCACTCATATCACACGCTAGCAAGGTCATGCTCAAGATCCTACAAGCTAGGCTTCAACAGTACGTGGATAGAGAACTACCAGAAGTACAAGCTGGGTTTCGAAGAGGTAGAGGAACGAGAGATCATATTGCCAACATTCGCTGGATTATGGAGAAAGCAAGAGAGTACCAGAAAAATATCTACTTCTGCTTCATTGACTATGCTAAAGCCTTTGACTGTGTGGATCACAACAAACTATGGCAGGTCCTTAAAGAGATGGGAGTACCAGACCACCTCACATGTCTCTTGAGAAACCTGTATAAGGGCCAAGAAGCGACAGTTAGAACCGGATACGGAACAACTGATTGGTTCAGCATAGGAAAAGGAGTACGACAAGGATGTATACTGTCACCTTGCTTATTTAATATATATGCAGAGTACATCATGCGAAATGCTGGCCTGGATGAATCACAAGCGGGAATTAAGATTGCTGGGGAAAAGATCAACAACCTCAGATATGCAGATGATACCACTCTAATGGCTGAAAGTGAAAAGGATCTAAAGAGCCTCTTGCTCAGAGTAAAAGAGGAGAGCGCAAAAGTGGGCTTGAAGCTCAACATCAAAAAAACTAAGATCATGGCATCCGGCCCCATCACTCCTTGGCAAATAGAAGGGGAAGTCGTGGAAGTAGTGACAGACTTCACGTTCCTGGGATCCCAGATCACCGCAGACTGTGACTGCAGCCATGAAATTAAAAGACGCCTGCTCCTTGGGAGGAAAGCGATGGCGAACCTAAACAGCATGATAAAAAGTAGAGACATCACCCTGCCAACAAAAGTCCGCATGGTCAAAGCAATGGTATTCCCAGTAGTCATGTATGGCTGCGAGAGCTGGACTATAAGGAAGGCCGAGCGCCGAAGAATAGATTCTTTTGAACTATGGTGCTGGAGGAGACTCTTGAGAGTCCCTTGGACTGCAAGAAGATCAAATCAGTCAATCCTCAAAGAAATCAACCCTGACTGTTCCCTGGAAGGCCAGATAATGAAACTGAAGCTCAAATACTTTGGCCACCAAATGAGAAGGGAGCACTCACTGGAGAAGACCCTGATGCTGGTAAAGACTGAAGGTCACAGAAGACGGGGACGGCAAAGGATGAGATGGTTGGACAGTGTCATCGATTCAAGAACATGAAACTGAGCATACTTCAGAGGACAGCGGAAGACAGGAGGGCCTGGCGGGATCTAGTCCATGGGGTCGCGAAGAGTCGGACTTGACTGTGCGACTGAACAACAACAACAATAACTTTGGGACAAAGGGAACAACCACAAACAATGGGACAAGGATACCTACCTGGAATTTAGATTGATTGATCGATTCAATTTATATCCCACCCTCCCCATCAAGGCAGGCTCCTGTTTGGTGTAGTGGTTAAATGCGCAGACTCTAATCTGGGAGAACCGGGTTTGA
>NW_015164665.1:2501004-2572015 GCF_001447785.1 Gekko japonicus | reverse complement strand
TTTGAAATTACATTTTGGTGTCAAAATCAGCAGTAGTCACCATGTTTAGGATGGGAAGAAGAGTCTTCTTCAGTGTAACAGAACTTACAATAATATTCTCTGGAGACCCCAGGAACCCTGTCACCTGGTGTTCAGGGCATGAACTGAAGCTGGAAGCATGAGTTAGTAGCTTAAAGTATCCTTATATCTATGGCCAAGTGTGGCCTGGCCACCATGTGAAAGCAGAATGCATAGAAACTGAGAAACACCACTCACCAGTAGGATATAGGTTTCTGCAAATGTGGGGGGGACTGATTTAAAAAAAGGTGGTGGAGTAAAATCCCTCCAAAGCAAGTGATGGAGGTTTGTGCATGCATTAATATGTGTGTATCTGAAAAGATAAGGAAATTTTCAACAAACGGTTGTAAATTATGGAAAAATGTATAAATAAAGTATTTAAAAAATATGTGTGTGTGTGTGTGTAAAGCTGGAAGTTGAGGTGGCATTTTGAGAGGCTGTAGGAACCCCAAATGTCACCTGATAAAAGGAGGGGGAGAGAAAGGAGAGTGAGGTAAAGGAGAGCCAGAGCAAAGAGGCAGCTGTCATGTGGGGAGAGGGGAAAGGATGTGAACTGAGAGGAAAGGAAGGAAGCAAAGTCAGATGGGGGGGGGGCAAAGCAAATGTCAGACCAAACAGAGGTGGAGACAACACAGGGAATCGTGCCATTGCCATAGGTCCCCATATGGATTACTCTAGTTTTGAAACACCTATACTGGTTCCCATTTGGTTTGTGACCCCAATTCAAGCTGCTTAGAACTGTAACCCATTTCACTTCCAGGTCCGCTTCCTTCCATATGAGCCTCTTTGCACACTCAGGTCATTTTCAGAGCCTTAGTCTATGTATTCCCCCCCCCCCATAAGACATAAAGCTGAAGAGGAAAAATTAGAGCCTTTAAGTGACAGCCCCAAAAGCTATGGTGTGCCTCCCTGGGACAGATACTCATAACATGCTCCCTCTGTGGCCTTTTAAAATGTTTATAATGCTGTTGTGCTTGCCAAGCTGCCTGTTCCCTCCTGTTTTTCAGACTATTTTTTGGGCTTAAACCATTAAAAGATGCTATTAGAATCAAGGTATTTTTGCTTCTACTTCCTTTGAAGGCCAATATTCCAAATGTGGGTGTATCCTAAATTTCACTAGCATGGAATTTGGGTTTTTTTCCTGCCACCACTGCTGCAGACTCGGTCAACATTTTCACTGAACTATCCCCCATGACTCCAAGATTTCTTTGCTGACAGAGGCAGGCAATGGTAAACCACCTCTGAAAACCCTACAGGGTTGCCATAAGTCTGTGACTTGATAGCAACAAAAATAAAATAAAAATTAATGAGAGATGTCAAATTCCAATTATTGCCTTCCCTGTTCTTTCTGAGTTCAGTTATGAGGATATATCATGTTATGATTATGTTCACTCAATTTGCATACTAAAAATGATGCTAAGATTAGAAGTTATTCCAGGAAGTACTTCTGAATACATGTCTGTAGGAAGAAAAGATTAAGAAAACCACACTAAGTTGTCTTTTTTTGTTGTTGAATACCATCTGTCAGATATTTGATGTGTTCTTTGTTCTTCTCTCTCCCTGTGCAGGGACACTAACTGGAATTCCTGCACCTAAGCAGAGCCGCAACTGAAGCCTTTTAGAGCTAAGCTGAAACCAAATTTAGTGGCTGACTCATCCATTTGAGGGAAAAGGTGCTAACAAGCGTGGCTGGGATTGGGAGTTGTACTTTTCTAGTAAGTTCTTGACCATCACAGCAGCAGCATTCAGATTTCTCTTGTACATCAGCAATTTTTTTAAATTCACACTCTTTCTTTCCTTTCCTCGGGGGGGGGGGATTTGTCAGTCCCTGCAGACACCTATGACACCTTCTATGGGATCCTCGTGGAAAAGATGCCTTAAGTGTGAAGGTAAACTGCCCAACTTGGATGGTCATGGTCTCTGTTTTCTGTGCCTGGATAAGAGCCACAGGCCTGCTGGCACAGGCAGCATTTCACTATGCAGGCTTGTCAAAACCATTCCACTGGTCTTCATCTTACTTTGTGGAGTTTATCTGCTTCAGAAAGTACTGACTTCCTCAGTACCAAATAGATCCATCTGCTCAGTTTCAGCACTACCACTGCTTATACCCTGCCTCTCAGGCACTGTGCTTTCAACTCCTGACCAGCCAAATCAGGAACTCCAACCACTGAAATCCACACTTGTTTGACTCCAAAGATAAAGAAAATATCAGCACTCACCAATCACTTCCCAAGTTGACATTAGATAGGCTGAAAGAGAGTGACCGGCTTCATGTCTGAGTGGAGGATTTGAACCTGGGTCTCCTAGATCTTAATTCGACAGCCTAAACACCACACCACACACCCATCCCTTCTCTATTTAACTGTCTGTTGGTGCTAACCATTTAGCAGCATACAGGTTCATTTTAAGGGTTACCTTCAGGAACACACAATGCTGAACTTGTACAAGCTCCACTGGTTGATTTAATGTTTCTGGAATACCTTCAAGACACTTAAAATTATTTAGGGTCTGTGCCTGGAGTACCAGAAGTAGCACCTTCCTGTAATGTGAGGTCAAGTACTGTGAACCTCTTGAAAGACCTGGGTGGAGGCCATCAAGTTGTTAGCCATTGCAATTTTACCCTTGAATATTGCTAATGACTATCACTTCACTGTAGCTACTTCTTGTCCCAAAGTTACCTTTATTCCCAACTCTAATTCCATGTTCCACAGCCTTTCTCTTATATGGATGAGGTGGATGCCTGTGACATGAGTATGCTCAACATGCTCAACATGTGGCGCCCAAGTTCCATACAGCTGGTAGCCTTCCTCAGCCCTTCAAGCACTTCAGTCTGTCTTGGATGTAAGTTGCTCTGAGACACTTTGGCTGATTTCAGACAGCCTATGTATTCCATTTCAGGAACTGGTTGCTAACGTTTTTTCCCTGTCATTTCAGACAGACCCATTTTAGTAACTGGTTCCTAATGGAATATATTTACCCATTCAGACAAACACATTCCTGTCTCATTTGGGAAGGGTGCCTGAAGTATTGTTAACCCAAACTTCTTTCTTCCGATCTTCATTCCTTCCTACAGCTTCTGAAGTGCTATGGGGTGCTGTGTAAAATGCCCCCTAGTGCTTCCTGCAATGATGGGTTTTTTCACGCCCTTTTTCTCCCCGTGCACAACTGTCCTCTCTTTTTTCTTCTTCGAATGTTCTATTGGGAGTGCTATGGCACTGAAGCAGGACCACAGATCAGCGCCATAGCAACCCCATTGAGATGCCTGGACTCTATTTAGATACACTGACATTTGCTACTGCTGTCACCTGGAAACAAGTGCCTGAATGGACAGCATGCTTAAGCAGGAGATTAGGGGCATAAGTGAATGGTGAGACAGATATCTGGTAGATTTTTAAGAAGTTTGCTTTAGAGGAATTGTAGACTCAGGCACACACACACACAAGCACACACAATCCATGGTTTGTGGGAGTTAAGGAAGGAAGGAAAGCTTCCGCGGAAACAAAACTGTCTGGGTCCCCCCCCCCCGGCCCTTGAACTCTGTATCCAGCGAGCTCCTTGTTTACAGGTGACAGCAGTAGTGAATGTCAGTGTATCTAAATGAAGTCCAGGCATCTCAGTGGGGTCACTATGGCGCTGATTTGTGGTCCTGCTTCAGTGCCATAAAGCTCCCAATAGAATGTTCCACAAAAAACAACAACACCACCCTCTCAGGGAGATCGTGTGCACGGGGGGCAGGGGGGGGATGGCAGAAAAAGGAAGTGGCGCAGTTTGAAATGACACACTGCTTCAGAGACGGCTCCTTACCAGAAGGGAAATGCTGTCTGAAACATCCGTCCCTGTACCCGTTTACTCCATGATGGGCCAATAATAGAAACCATGTGGTTTAAAAAGGTAATGAGAAATCTTATTCAACCCCTCCTGTTTGGGTCCCATGGAGAAAAGTAAATGGCTGGGGGGAAAGGCAGACCTATAATGGCTTTCCAACTGTGATACACACAACAATAGCTGCTCCTAAGTTCAGGGTGGTTCTACAAACTTTGTACAGTATGCCATGTGGATCTCAGACAACGAATGAACCCAGCTCCTGTCTGTCAGTTGGTGGGGGGTATGGATAAATGGTGGCTAGTATATGGAATCCAACAGGCACTTCACTTGCAAGCCAGTTGTGCATTAACCTCTTGCTTGCTATATAAAGGTGTGGTTCATGCAAGAAGACCGTAGGCACTTCTTCAGTATTGTGAAGTGGGGAATACACCACTTGTGCTTAACCGTAAACATTGATAAAAATAGAAAAACAGAACTGATACTTCACCAGTCGTTACATAAGGCCACACATGGCTAGAAGAATCAACTGTATTGCAGAAAACGAGAATCATCAAAACGAAAAAGGAACACAGAGAAGTAAAATCTTCCATAAATTTTGGATACAGGAAGCTATGAATAAAACACCAAAACCAAAGTGCAACCCTAAGCAAGTCTTCTCAAAAGCCTACTGAAGTCTATAATCTCAGGATTGCACTGAATGGCTGGGAAAGAGGTTACCTGCAAGTAAAAGTTCCAAGGGAAGCCGAATGGCTATTCCTACTATGATGGGGTACAAACGATATTTATTTATTGACTTCATTTATAGGTCTCTTTTTTTGCAGAGTCTCAAAGTGAATTACAACTTCCACTTGCAAGCAGAAGCTTCTGCACCCCACAGTATCAAATCTAGCCTATTCTATTTCTGGAAGGAAAAAGTGCCAAAGTATGAACTATTTATTTTGTGTTCCCTAATTACCAGTTGAAGCTGGTAAAAGGAACTCCTGGCCGAAGCCACCATCTGCTTATCCACCAGTAGGCCTGGGTCCAAGAGCACCCCTCGGCTACTGGCCTGTTCCCTTCAAGGGAAGTGCAGCCCCATCCAGAATGGGTGAAACCTTTAATCTGGGTCAGACCTTCTGCCCACCAGTAGCACTTCTGTATTGTCTGGATTAAGCTTCCGTTTGTTAGCCTGCATCCTTTCCAAAATTGCCTCCAGGTACCAGTTCAGGATTTCTACAGCCTCCTTGCGTTCAGCTGGAAGTACAACGGAGCTGAGTGTCATCTGCATATTGATGATAGGTCAGTCCAAATCTCTGGACAACCTCACCCACTAGTTTTGTGTAGATATTGAAGGGCACAACTCCAAAATTGCGGGAGCGGTGGCGCAGGCGGTTAGATGCCTGCCGAGTAACAACAGAGACAGCCACTATGGCTGTTCGAGAATCCACCGCGGCCAGGGTGAGCGCCTGGCCCGAGTCCCAGCTCCCGCCCACCCAGCGGCCCAAAAGCAATTAAATCAAGCGAGTAGGCAAATGGGTACCCACCCTTAGAAGGGTGGGGGGCACCCGCCTCCTTAGTGAGGTGTGTGTTGGTTGCAGCGGCGAGAACATCGATGGCGGTGGCGGAGCCTAGACGGCGTAGCACGGAGGAAGAAGAAGAAGAAGAGAAGAGATTGGATTTATACCCCGCCCTTCACTTGGAGTCTCAGAGCGGCTTACAAACTCCTTTCCCTTCCCCTCCCCACAACAGACACCCTGTGAGGTGGGTGGGGCTGAGAGAACTCTGACACAAACTGCTCTTTTTCAAGGACAGCTATGCCTGAGCTTGTGACTGACCCAAGGTCACATCAGCAGGTGCAAGTGGAGGAGTGGGGACTCAGACCCGGTTCTCCCAGATTAGAGTCCGCACACTTAACCACTACACCAAACTGGCTCTCGGGCAGAGCGATCCCTGGCGGCAGACGACTGCGGTGGAGACCAAAGGCGGCGCACGATGACGTGCATTGTGAGCGCGGCAGAACCGATCAGGATGGAGCCAAGGCACGAAGGCGTGCGCCGAGGAACGGTCCTACCGAGGAAGCAGCCGGCCCAGTGGAAAAAGATGCCAGAAACCACCGAGAAGGGAGAAAAGCCGAGCCAGAAAAAGACACAGCGGGCCCACCACAGGGTGCTGGTAGGAAATCCCCACCCTATAGCATGTGGCCTTAGTTAGGGTAAATAGTTCTTAGAACACTCCTGTAAACCGCCCAGAGACCCCTAGGGGTTAGGGCGGTATAATAAGTCGAATAAATAAATAAATAAATAAATAAATACAGTTAGCAGCAGCCAGCACAGGTTTCCCATTCTCTTCAGAAACTTTCAGGCAAAGTCAAGTCTAAATGTGGCAAACTGTTGCTTGATCCCTCCCCTCTCAGACTCCATCAGGGTCAGTCATGATGCAGAAGGACAGGGAGAGAGAACAAGACCCCTTTCGGTGAGCAGCAGCCTCAACAACAGCTGGCCACTGTTGCTGTCTTGGTTTGATCTGAAAAAGGGCATTTTTGAAGCAGAAAAAGAACAGAAACATCACAGATAATGAATGTATCAATGTATGTGACCATCCAGCTCTTCTCTAATGAAAGTCGAACAAATTGCCACATTTTTTATCTCAAAATCATTGGAAAGTTTCCCATGAATGTTCACGAATTTGCTTTTAAGCTGCTTACTATCCTGTTGTGGGCTGGTTAAGCAAAGCATGAGATTCCTTTTTATAGAGGACTCCAGTGTGAAACAGGTTCAGGATGCAAAACAGGTGGGTTGTGGAGCCCTGCCAGCTGGGTTACAACTCAACATTTCTTTTTTCTTTTATTTTGGAGGACTTGCTACTAGAGTGCATGCGTAGTGAGCAAGGGCATCATGTCTCTCGTCTCTTTGCACATATGCTGAGAGGAACAGCAGGACAATGAGGCAAGGTCACTCAGTGGTGGAGAGGGTTCTTCCATGGCTATGATCCTTGTTCTTTTTCCTCAAGCCTGTCTAGTGCTTCCTGTTCCTAGCTCTCTTGGTCTGCCATACGTGGTGCTGGCCTTGACATCAGCGAAGTCATCTCTCTGGATTAGGGTTTCCAGGTATGGGCTGGAAAATACCTGGAGACTTTGGGGGTGAATCCAGGAGAGGGAGGGGTTTGGGGAGGGGACTCAGCATGGTACAGTACCATAGAGACCACCCTTCAAAGCAGCCATTTTCTCCAGGAGAGTTGATCTCTGTCAGCTGGAGATCAGTTGTAAAAGTGGGGGATCTCCAGGCCTCACCTGGAGGCTGGCAACCCTACTCTAGCTCCCCCTCTTCTGGTCATGCAACTTTGATGTAACACGCTTACAGCTCAGTGGGCCCCGTGCTGCCTAGGTGCTCCAAGTAGATCCCCTGGCCAGGAATGGTTGAACAACACAGCAGTAGCTACTAGAGAAGCAACATTCATATCCACAAATTAGCACGCACATCTGCCAAAGGAGGCAGGCTGAATAGAAGAAAAGTTATTTGCTAAGAGCATTTGTATGCTTCCTCTCCTGACTTGGCCATCCTAACGCAATAACTTGCAGTACGACTGGCAGTAACTCTTCAGGATCTCAGCTCTTTGGGATCTCAGTCTTTGCCAGACCTATCACAAGAAATTCTTTCCAGTGGAGATGCCAGGAACTGGTCTTTAAACTGCAGCTTAAGAAGTCATGATGTAAGGCGATTGCAAAACCAGTTTCTCTTTCTGCTTTCTGGAAAGGGCTTATGCGGTCAGGTTAGACAACAGAGATCTCTCAGATTGATGCAAACTTTTTACGAAGCAGCCCCAGCCACTTTGCTACAGCCTGCTATTGAGTAAGAAGTTATAAAAGATGTGTGCCACGAATCTTTTGAAAAGGGTTCTTCAAAACCCATACAAGCTTGTAGTACATTTTAAAAAATAACTATATCCACCATTTCACGCAACATCTCTCTCTCTCTCTCTCTCTCTCCACCTGAACACTGCACCATGCTTGGGAAAGTATATGACCTTTTCATAATTATACACACACACACACACACACAGATCTATATCCTTGCTACTTCAGAAACCAATGTCTGGAATATTAGTGAAGATTTTATCAGCCCAAAGCCTACAGTGACTTTTTTCCCCTTAATCCACTTAAATGCAGCAAGATGTTGAAATGCAGCACGATGTTGCAAAGCCCTCTGTAGTTACCCAACTAACTTAACTGTATTAGCAAAATGGAAAATATACAGCTCCAGCTGAACATATTTCTCAGGGCTCCTTCTATCTTTACAATTTTGATTTAAAGATTTCTTAAAAGTCATCCCTGTGACACACATTGCAGATGATACCCATCTCTCCTTTATGTAAATAAGCAAAATTATATAAAGAATTGTCAAGATGTTTGAAGATGCATGTTAGGATTTTTTTGGTCGAAGAGGGTATAGGAACGGAAGGTTTCTTTCACCTACCGTGAAGCTTCCTTTCTCGGTGGTTCAGGAGTGGGACAGTCCTTAAGCATGGGATAAGCTCTGCCTTCTTGAGCAGGGTCGGCCTCGAGCTTTGATCCTGGTGGGGAGGGGCTTATCTCCCATTGACGTCCCAGTCAGCTTCAAGTCCGTTGACCCCCACCAGCAAGGCACTAGAAGGAAGAACTCCCTCCAAAACACTGGAGGAACTCAAACAACGTATCAAACTGAAAAACCGTGACCATAAAAAGCTCAATGCCCCTTAACCCAATGTCAGGGGAAAGGAACGAAGACCTCTCTGACCATTCTGCCAGGCCCCCCTCCAACCATGGTTCCTAACATTACTGTGCATCCCACAACTCCCTCTGTAAACTGGAGAAGCGCACCCAAAAGCGGGTGGGCAGGACTGTCCCACTCCTGAACCATCAAGAAAGGAAGCTTCACGGTAAGTGAAAGAAACCTTCCATTCTCCAGTCGTTCAGCTCGTGCGACAGTCCTTAAGCATGGGACGTAAAGAAGCAATTGCCCCAAGGGAGGGAACAGAAGCTTCTCCACTTACAGAGTGTGTTGCAACACCCTACATCTAAAGGCTGCCTCTGCCAATGATATCTTGTCCACCCTATAGTGTCTAGTAAACGAGTGGATCGATTTCCAGGTAACAACTTTGCAAATAGTCTCCAAAGAAGGAAAAGAACGATAAGCTACCGAAGTTGCTGCCCCCCTTAAGGAGTGTGCAACAATCTCTCCAGAGTTGCATCAGCGGCAAATGCAATCACCAGGGTGATCTTCTTTAGTTCATCTTTGAACTCCTTTGGAGCGCTGCTGCCGGCTGAGGCCAGGTTTTCAGCCCAGTCATATGCCACTCTGGTGAACAAGGAACCTGCTGTGGAAGCTTTAATGGATGAGGAGGAGGCTTCGAACCTTCTGCGTAGCGCCTGTTCTTATACGTCTGTTGGAATGATCCTTTGGCATCCCATCTGCATCCATAGGCAACACCGAATTGGAAGACAGACTGGTGACTGGCTCATCCACTGCTGGTAGCTTCAGCTTCTTGGTGGCTTCTGGCCTCAAAGAATAAAACGTTGAAAAAAGGTGATGGTTAGCTTTGGACTTGGCAGGTTGTTCCCACTCAGCTTTCATAATATTAAAAAAACTAGCCAGGAGGGGAAGCCCTGGTTGAGAAACAGAAAGTTTTGGCATCAGTTTACCGGAGCCTTTTTGGAACTCTGACTCCTGTTCTGCCTCGTCTTTTGGCTTAGAAGAGAGGTCAAGTGTTCTCAACACCTTGGGCAGGAGCCAGGAGTATAACTCCTGTGGGAAGAGTCGAGACTGCACGGAGGGCATCACCTCCTCTTCCTCCTCGGACAGCTCTCCTTCTTTTTCCGAAGAGATGTTGGAGTCAGTCTCTGCCTCCCTATTTTCCAGTAAGGGACTGTGTCCTCTAGAGGGAGTTCTACCATGTTTTTTCTGTTTAGGCCTAACAGGGGATGCTTGAAGATTCACCTTCCCTGTTATTTCTGGGTCTTTTAGCAGCCCTGCCACTTCCCATTGGAAAGCCATGGGAACCAGGATCACAGAATGTTTCTTGCAACATTGTTTTAAATTCTCTCCTCATCTCTCCTTTGAACCAGGGTCTGGTAGTGAGTGTCTGGGCAGGTTTAGCTCCCCGAAGGAACTATCCTGGGAGCAAGGCCGGCTCACCCACTAGGCAAACTAGGCATTCGCCTAGAGTGCAGGCCAGCCCTTAGGGTACAAAACTGGACCCCCACCCCCGCACCCTCCCCGCTGCTGGGACCGCCACCGCGATGATGGTGGCTCTCCTGCAGGGTGCAGCCGCTGTCCAGGGCCTTCGTCCGCTGCCCCACCGCTGCCAACAGCTTCTCCCCTGCTGCACTCCTGCCCGCCCCAACTTGCACCTCCTCTGACTGAGCGTGCATGGAGGGGCTGCCCGGAGAGCCAATCCTGGCAGTGCATCTATGACGCCACCAGGAGCCTGGCCAATGAGCCCACTCCTTCCTCCAAGGGGCAGGGAGCAGGCATTTCAAACATGGGCAGCTGTCAGCCCGGCGGCTGGAGTGGCCCTGCCATGAAGACCCAGGTCAGGTTTGCCCGGAGCCCAGCCTGCCTTTCCTGTCTGTGCTGGGGCCCCTCGCCAGCGGGGCTCTCCTGGGCCGCCTGCCCACCCCTTGCTTGGCAGAGAGGAAGGCCCTGGCGCCCCCCCACCCCACCAGACTCATGCCCTAGCAGGCAGGCCTGAATGACAGCCAGGGGGGAAGAGCTTGCACGATTGCTGCGGCTGCGTGAGCTTTCGTTGCGGGGGGAGGAGGGAGGGGGCGCCTTTCTCACCCCACCCGTGGCCCCATGAGGAAGGTGGGGGAGCGACGTTGGAGAAACTGAGGAGGAGGAGGAAGAAGCCCACAACAGCAGGTGAAAGGCAGGCAAGGTGAGGCCGGCCAGCCAGCCCCTCGACGGTGGGCCAGCAAGGGAGGTGAGGCGAGGCTCCTTCCCGCTCCAGGCCTCCTCCCTGCCTCCCATGACCTCCACTGCAGGCCCCGCTCGGCTTGCAGCCTGGCCTGCAAGGGCGATGGTGGCACCCTCCCCTCCCCCGGGTGCCCCAGGGTGCCAGTAAGCGCACTCGCACCCAGCCGGCCTGAGCCCTTTCTCGGAAAAAGCTGCCTGGCTGGGCCCGACTGGGGCAGCGGCGAGACTACCTTGTGGAGCCCGGGGCCCCCCTCCCAGGCGTGTTTTTGGGAGATCTCCAGGCTCCACCAGGAAGTTGGCATCGCGTGGGGGGGCGCCACAAGCTGGCCTCGCCTAGGGCGCAGAAACACCTCGGGCCAGCCCTGCCTGGGAGCTACCTTGCTGTGCTTTATCAGCCATCCCTCTCTGCCTGTGGGGGAAAGGGAAACAGAAAGCACTATCAAAAGGAGGCTGTAGGCAAGATGGCCACCACCATTTTCCCGCCAAAAAACTAGCCCTGTCTGTTGTACCCTTTCTGTGGAACCATGCCCAATCTAGTGAGGAGAGACAAAGGCTCAGACTAACTCCTAGTCGGACTGCCAAATCCACCTTCACCTTCCGGCCATTGTGGGACTTCGGGGGACTCATAGGGAAGGAATCCCCCCCTTTCTTCCCCCCCTGCGGAAGGTCCCAGGACCACCCAGCTTTCCCGCCACGACCCTGCCTGGTACGGACCAACTCGGTGGGCCAAAGAGGTAAGTATCCCGACTGTACTTAACGTGGCTCGTATGAAGGATTAACCGCCTCTTCCCAGCGCCGCTCTCCGGAGTTTCCTGCAGTCAGGTGGGTAGCCGCTTCTTCAGCACCATCAGACTGCTAGGCTGCAGGCTCTCCGCACCCATACCAGGTTCCAGGGGCAAGCCCTCCACCCAAAGGGAGGGTAAGGCTGGCAAGCAGGGCTGGCTCGCCCACTAGGCGAACTAGGCGCTCGCCTAGGACGCGCTGGCCCTCAGGGGCGCCAAACTGTGCCCCCCAAAGCCCCCCCACTGCCGCCCTAACTGGGCGATCGCCGCCGCCACCATGGCAGCTGGTAAGGAGCAGAGACAGGAAGCGCTGGGAGGTTGCGCCCTCTGCCCCCCACGGTAGTTGAGCCCCCCCCTCCGCACCAGAGAAAATAAAGGCGGCTGGGATCGGGTCTCTGCCCACCCGCCCCTCTCTCTCTCTCTCTCCCTGTGTCGAGGGAGGGAAGCAGGGGAGGGAGGGAGGAAGGAACACAGCGAGGAGGCAGAGGGCGCCATAGGGGGCAGGGGCGCTCCTCTTCCTCCTCTTCCTCAGCAGTGGGCACGGCTCAGTGCAGCCCCGGCAGCGGCGCCAGGCGTGGGAGCTGCTGCGGCAGCCGCCCGGCATGGGCTGGCAATCCAGGGCCCACTGCGCCCAGCCGGCGCTCCAGCGGGCCAGCTGCCCTGGTGCTGCTACTGCTGCCGCCTCCTCCTCCTCCGCTGCGGCCCGCCTGCAGCTCCATGGCCCCAGCAGCCAGCCGGCCGGACTCTGCTCCGGAGCGCCCGACGTCGACGCCGCTTGGCTCCACTCAACAGCAGCAGCCAGGGCTCCGGAGATGCTGGCCCCAGGTGGCTAGGCAGGCGCTGGCACTTGGAGGGGGCAGAGGAGGGACCGGCGCTCCCCCCCCCCCCCAGTTGCCTCAGCTGGAGGGTCCAGGTTTGATCGATCGATCGGATTGGATTTCTACCCCGCCCTGGCTGGGACCAAGGCTCCCTTGAAGCTGTGGTGTTTCGTGAGCAAAAATCCTACTTTGTGAGCTGCTGGCATTAAAGTTCTGAGCGGGCGATTTGGCTGCTGCATTAATTAGTTTGCTCTGGAGCCACATCCTTCCTGAGCTGAGGTGTGCCTCCCCCTCCTTCGGTGGCAGCAGCAGCGTGGGGGAGGAGGCGGTGGCGGCAAAAGGATGGCTGGGGAGGCAGGCGAGGTTCTCCTGCGTGGCGTGGCGGTTCCTGGTGGCCCCCCCACACACACACACAAGGAAGGTCGCTGGTTCCCCCCCCACTAAAGGGAGAAGCGTGGCCCCTCCCCCCACACAATTAAGGTTGCTGTTTCCCCCCCCCCCCAAGGGAGAAGCTGGGAGAAGCCCGCACGGGCGCCTGCACGCCAAGCCAGGGGTTCGCAGCTTGGAGTGCACTGGAGGAGCAGGGCAGGCAGCCAGGTGGGCGGAGGGGGCGGTCCCAAGGAGGAGGGCTTCCGCCTCTCCAGGCCTCGCCTGGAGGTTGGCAACCACATACTTGGGTGCACAGGGGGGGGGCCTAGAAGGTAGCCCTGCCTAGGGTGCAAAAAACCCTTGGGCCGGCCCTGCTGGCAAGTGCTTCCCGAGGGCCACGTGAGCAATGCAGTAGCCAGGGATCTCCCAGGACCGACTACCCTCCGCATGCCGCTGATCGATCCGGCACCAGCATGCCTTGGCACGTATTTTCTTTTTTAAGTTCTTCCTTATCTGTTCTTCACTTGCTGTGCTGTGCAGTGCTGCTCGAGCACGTCCTGCTTCCAAGCAGGGCCGGCAAGAACTGGGACATCAACGGGGGATAAGCCCCTCCCCGCCAGGATTCAAAGCTTGAGGCTGACCCTCCTTAAGGAGGTGGAGCTTATCCCATACTTAAGGACTGTCCCACAAGCTGAACCACTGGAGAAAACACAGTTACGAACTGTTAATTCCTAAATTTGCTGTGACTGACCCTCTAATTCTTTGACAAAAGAACTTTGATTGAGGACTCTCACAAAAATCACCAAAAAGCTTTACTTTAGTCCATGTAAATTATTCTAATTACAACATCTTCGCATTGGCAGAAATATAAGGTGTTTTTGCAAGGACTGGACTTGCAAAAGGCAAAAAAGCAGGGAGATTTTCTCCAAAACCCTACTTGTATTGCCTTTCTTAGCCAGGAAGGTATGCAAGATACTTACATCTAAATCCAGAGCATGTGTACTGAGACATAAATCCCCCTAAAAGTAGTGGTATGTTTCCAAGTGCTTAGGATTGCCACGGGTATATTATGGACATTCCCTTCATGTTTCAACTTTTTTTTTCCAGCCATTACAGTTAGGAAATCACTCTAATTAAAATTTCCAGGAAGTTTCACTTCACAAGCACAGTTCTCCTGTCTAAATCTCAACAAAATATAGAGCAGAGGTTCATCTGTGGCTACTGTCCATAGTGGCTAAAGGGAACCTTCATGTTCAGAGGCAGTAAAACATCTGGATTCCAATTTTAGGGGGCAGCATCAGGGTAAGGCATCAGCCTCTAGGTCCAGTTTGTTGGCCCTCCAGAGGAACTGGCTGGCCACCATGTGAAAAAGGATGAGAAACTAGATAGACCACTGGTCTGATCCATTACAGGGCTCTTCTTGTGTTCTTATGAATTCAGAGGGGAATGGTAAGGTAGTCAAGTTTGAAGAGGACACAAAATTACTCAAGGATAATTCTGCATTTAGGTAGGAAAAATCAAACGCATAATTATAGGTTGGGGGAGACTTTTCTTGGCAGTAGTATGTGCAAAAAGGATCTAGGAGTCTTAGTAGACCATACACTGAACATGAAGTGTGATGCAGTAGTCAAAAAGGGATGTGATTTTGGGCTGTATCAACAGAAGTAAAGTGTCCAGATCACACGAAGTGATGGCATCGCTTTACTCTGCTCTGGTTAGACCTCACCTAGAGTATTGTTTTCATTTTGGGGCACCTCAATTTAAGAAGATTATAGACAAGACGGAACGTGTCCAGAGGAGGGCAACGAAGATGGTGAGGGGTCTGGAGACCAAGTCCTATGAAGAAAGGTTGAAGGAGCTGGGTATGTTTAGCCTGGAGAGGAGATGACTGAGAGGTAATATGATAAGTGCTTGAAGGGCTGTCATAGAGAGGATGGTATGGAGTTGTTTTCTGTTGCCCCAGAAGGTCGGACCAGAACCAATGGCTTGAAATTAAATCAGAAGAGTTTTTGGCTAAACATTAGGAACAACTTCCTGACAGAGTGGTTCCTCAGTGGCATAGGCTTCCTCAGGAGGTGGTGGGCTCTCCTTCTTCGGAGGTTTTTTAATAGAGGTTAGATGGCCATCTGACAGCACTGCTGATTTTGTGAACTTGGGCAGATCATAAGACGGAAGGCAGGAAGGGTGGCATCAGTGCTTAGTTCTTGTGGCCCTTTCTTACACGTCCAGGAAAATGCTGATCTGGAAGCAATTTTTCTCCAGGCCAGTTTGGCCGGGGATCATGGAGGTTTTTTGCCATCTTCTGGGCATGGAACAAGGGTCACTGGGGGTGGGGTTGTGAATTTCCTGCATTGTGCAGGAGGTTTGACTAGATGACCCTTGGAGGTCATTTCCAATTCTATGATTCTGTGATTCTTTGTGTCCTGAGACAAGACTGACAGAAGGAAGTACTTCTTCACCCAGTGCATAGGCTGCCTCCAGACACTGCATTCAATCATTCTTAAACTGACATGTTCAAATTCACCTCATCCCTCAGTCTCTCCTCCATTCACAGAAATAAGCACTGATTACCCCTGATACCTGCATATAGGGTCACCAGAGTGAGTCTTCCTCCCCACTCTATGTAAATATATCACAGATACCTGGAGGTGCTTCTAGCCAGGATTCCTCAACAGGGGAGGGGAGGGGAGGAGGGAGGAACTCACATGAGCTCGGCAACAGGCAAATTCATGTACATGCTGCTTACATGTAATATCCGAGTGCAGCCATAATTTATGAAATTCACTACAACAAAACTGGTACTGGCTAGAAGCTTAGGAGGCTTTAAAAATACTCACTAAGGGATGACAGATCTATCATTACTTTTTATATATGCTAGCTAAATGGAGTGGATCAGACCCCAGAGGAAAACTAGAAGGAATTGCAACCATTAACATGTTCTGCCTGTGAGCTTCCCAAAGGAATTTGTGTGGCCACGGCTGGACACAGAATGCTGGGCTTCATGACCCTTTGTTTGAACCAGCGAGGCAATTAATATGGTTTTACTGGGATAGCAAACATGATACGATGTATAACTCTTCTGAAGCATAGTCACAGAGCTCTCAAAATGATTGGATCCGCAGAATCCAGTAGATGCTCATTTCAGAGAAGGCTTTCCTCAGCAAGGGAATCAGGCTTTCCCTCTCCTACCAGGGACAGCAATTTGTAGTTCCACCAACCCCTGCTGGGGTTACGAAGGTTGCTAAGAAAACATAAAATCCAAAGCCATCAGTAAAAAAAAATTTATTTTCCATACAAAAGTGCCAAAATATCCACCAACATTGAATTCTAGTTCAACAACCAGCTTATTCTATAATCAAAACTGAAAGCATCTTTACTTCACATTTTAAAAACCAGATTCCTTTTCATATGTTTCCACAATAACCCGAGTCCCTCGAAAGAGGGAAGTTTGCATTCCGGTTGGCTGCTGAAGTCCATATGTCCAAGTTCATGTAGGCACGGAATGGGTTAAATCTTGGGTAGTATTCCTGCTTACACATCACCGCCTGGTTTTCAACCTGAGTTGAATGCTGAGTGGTGGCACTGACTGGGCAGCAGCTTTCATAAACATCACTCTGAGGGGCCCAGATGGAACCAAACAGTCCAGACATGGGCGACAAACTTCTGGTGCTTGAGAGGTAGGGCTGAAAGACAAGAACAAATGCCATGGAATGCAACTGGGTGCATTTAGAAACAAAGAACTCAAAATGGAGGAAAGACAAGAACGCCTAGGGAGAAAAGCGAGACAAGACACTTTTGAGTCCCATGAACTGAACAGCCAGCATGTTTTTCTTTAATCAGGTGTACGGGGTCCTACTTCCTGCCAGTAAGATGATGTCAGGGAGGAAGTTATAAAACCTTCTTCCTGTACCATTCCCCTGAACTGAAATGGCCCCAAAGGAACCGCTATTTGTCCAGCTGTGGCAAGTATACAGTTACTGATACAAAGGCAAAGATTACACAGTGGGGCAAATGGCAGCTCCCTGGGGCCTTTTCAGGTTAGGGCCCTGTACCAAGGGAATACATAATGCTTCCTTTCCCCTCTCATGCTGTGGTTTCAATAGGAATTGTTTCCTTCCACACCTGACCTCTGAAGAGAAAAGGGCTGGAAGCTCCGTTCACGGAGGTCTCAGAATCTCATCTGGTTTGGTCCTTAGATAGGCATTTGTTAAGTGGAAGCACTTGCACCCACATGTACATGCCCTGTTAACAGTTGCCTTGGCGGCTTATAAATGTTGCACATTAAATAAACAACAGGACTAGAAGAGAAATTGAACTGGTGAGGCTTAAATTTTGAAGTGTGTGGCTATAAAGAGCCCTTTGAAGTAGAATGAGCTGTTAAAATAAATGATTGATAAATGATTGTAACAGGTAAGGTAACACTTGTGATACTCACTGTTGAGTTGACATAATTGGCTGATTCCCAGGGTGGAGGGAGGTTAGGTGGGGTGCTCCAAGTAGATGGACAGTTGTGATCAACGAAGGCTGTATTCTGAACTTCTGCAGTGCATGGGAAGCCATTATGGTAGTTCATATTTTCTATAGTTTAGAAGAAAGGAAGACATACATTAAAAACCCATTATCTAAGCTCCTAGACAACAACAAGAATTCTTACCTTCTTCTCAAGGAAAATTTATTAAAAATGCACATAACAGTTATTTACTACTAATAGAACCTTAGGCACTTTTACAGCAAAAAGAGGTATGGCTTAGTGTGTTTTATAAATCACCCCAGGGCTACAACCGGCAGTCAAACTTAAAAGTATGGGGTATTTTGTCACTACAAGAAAAAATGCTTCCACATCATAAGTATGCTGTACCAAATCCATTAACCCTAGCAAGCAGAAGCCCCCTGGACAGGCTAGATTCTGTAGTGCATCTTAATGATAGTCTCCTCCACTCCAGGGAAAGTGTAATGCTGTCAGGAACTCCATCACATTGCTCAACTCATGACTAAATATGAAACACTGATGAATGAACCTGAGTTCTCAATTTCAGACACTGCAGCCAGAGAACCATCTAGCTGTCACCTGATGACATAATTCTATGGCCACCCCTGAACCTTTCATTAATAAACAGGACATTTCATGGTGTAGTGCAGTCTTAAATTGGATCATATATTTTGCTTTAATTTTGACTTGTCTGGGGAGGATGCAGAGCTTGTGAGATTGTAAGCAGGCCTACTGTGTCAGAATGTTATCAGCTGGACACGAGTTCAATGTGGACTTCAACACCATGGCATGAAAGCAAGTGGGTAGCTAGGCAAATAGTGAAGAATCCGTGGGTGCTGGGATAATGCAGGGAAGCTGCACTTATGCTAATGTTATTCAGCCAAGCACTAAATACCAGACATGTGGTTAGATGCAGACCCTAATAAAAGTATGTTTATTATTTTAAACATTTATTAACCAAGCTCAAAACAGCTTACAATATTAATAAAATATATTAAAACACTAAAAAGATAAAATCAAAATTTAAGCTCACAATTTAGGACGGCTTTAATTAAATGCAGGTCTAAACAAAACAGTCTTCAACTGCCTCCTGAAGACTGAAAATGAGGGGGCCAGGAACACCTCCCTGGAGCAATTGTTTCATGATCATGGGGCAGGAAAATATGAGAGAAGATGGTCCTTCAGATACTCTGGTCCCAAGAGATGAAGCGTTCTGCACTACTAGCTGCAGCTTCTGAATGCTCTTAAAGGATAGCCCCAAGTAGAGTGTATTGCAGTACTTCCATCTAGACATAACTAAGGCATGGATCACTGTGGTTCCATCTAACTGACCCAGGAAAGGAAGCAGCTGACGCACTAGCCGAAGCTGGGCAAAAGCACTCCAGACTGCTGCAGCCCCTGGGTTTTCTAAGGTGACCACCTTGTCCAGCAGCACCCCCAAACTGCAAAGCTGGCTTTTCAAGGGAAGTATAATCCCACCCAAGAAGAAGAGATCTGAAGTCCCTCAAGCACCTTGCCCAAGAACTGGAATACTGGTTGGAAGCTCTCCAATATAGTAGGGCTTAAGGAGATTTTTTCCAAAACAGGTCTAATCACTGCTTCCTTAAGCCTGGGCAGCACAATACCCACCCTCAAAGAAGCATTTACCACTCCCCTTATCCACTCAGCCAGTCCCCCTCTGGCAGCTTTTATTGGTCAGGGTTGAGAACACAGGTGGTATGCCTCAACTCTCCATGGATCTTGTCTGTACTCCTGGGCTTCACAAACCGAAAGGTATCCACAAGCAGGTGCCAAAGGTACATCATCTGAACATTTATCTGCGTTGGCATCTAACCCAGAGTGGCTCTGGGTAATTTTGTCTGCAATGCAGCAAACAGATCACAGTGGGCCATTGTGTGGTCAGAATCCAGTTCCCTGGGGGCCGTGAACCACACAAACCAGCTCAGCTGGACAATTATACGTAGACACAATGGCCGAGAATTATTGCCTTTTCGCCATTATCACCATTATGGAATAGGCTCTAATATGATCAGTCTCACTCCAAGTTTTTCGTGTTTGATTAGACTCACTCCAAGGTTTCCGCCAGTGGCATCCTTACCATTATCACTCTCTTTTCATCAGCACCAATTCCCCAGTAAACCAGGGAAACTGCTTTGCTCTGTCTGGGGGGAGAGGGAGCTTAGGGGCAATTGTGCCAACAGCCCAGGCCATTTCCCTTTTCCTATGCTTGTTTCATATTAAACTGCCCATGGCTTGGAAGGAGGCTTACCTTCTGGAAAAGCGCTGTACTCATTCACTTGTACCGGACAGTACATATTGGTAAACTGGCCCTCACAGGATGCATTCCAATCAATGAAGCTATTACAAGACAAAGCAAAACTTAATGTTCCTGAAGCACTAATAAAGCTGTAAAACAAATCAATTTGCAAAATCTCAGCAGAGCTCTAGAAGAAGAGAAAAAGAAAACCTGCCCATTGTGTACGGAAGAGTTCTCCTGGATCATGCATGGTATGTTGTTCTCAAGGCTGTAGTTTACACTGTTTGCTAGGCAGATGGGCGGCGGAGGCCACAAATCTCCAGCTGGATAGAGACCTAGAGATGCAGGTTGAAAGCACAATCTATGAAACCTTTCAGCACGAGTACAGCGAAATTCAGCTCTACAATAAAAATGCCATCAGATATCAAGAAAGATGTTTTAAAAGTAACAATGGTACAATAAATCATTAGAAACAAATCTGATGCTTTCCTGCTGGATGATAATTTTATTGTTTGTTTAAATCATTGTTATCGAAATATTTTTTTGTACTTAATCAGGGGTCATTTGGGGGGGGACGCGGGGGGATGCCATCCCCCCGGGTGAGGTGCGGGAGGGCGGGGCCTGGAGCTCCCTGCTGGGTGCCCGCTGGAGGTTGCCGCCGGCTGTGGGGAGGACACACTTCCGGTGATGTCAGGGGGTGTGGCATATGCTAATGAGTCCCCCTAGCTCTTTTTCTACGAAATGACCCCTGTACTTAATATATATAAACATAATGGGATGGATCTACAACGCAGTAGGGTTGTGGGACAGATTTTTGCCCTTTCTCACTGCACTCCTGAAAAGCAGCTTCCTGAAAATTCAGCGTATTGTGTGGGAGAACGAACTGGCAGCAATTGCATCCACTTCTTGCCTGACTCAGGTGAGGGATGGGGCAGTGATTTCTGCTGCATCAACTGCCCCCCCAACCCCTGGCTTCAGGTGTGGTTGTATAGGATGGAACACCATACATTAAAAAATTGCATATGAATTAAAGAAAAGGCTGGAACAATAAATTCAAAGCCTGTGTTGAGCTTTCCTATTTTCTATAAACTGTGTTACATCCAAACTACATATTACATTGTGAATTAGTGATCAGATCTTCTGAATAATAATTTAGCTGCAAAAGCAGTCATGGGCTGGAATATGTATCTGGGTTATTGTGGTGTGGAAGGGTCCTAAGCAAAAATGGTCCTGCAAGCTCCTTTAAGTCCAGCAGGGTAAAAAGGAAGGCACAATATAGTTCCTATAGTTTATAGCACCCTGGAAGGCCATTTTTGACTGGGGATATAGTGCTGAGGGGTTAAACTCAACCTCCCCCATACAGTGACACTAATGCATATCACCTTCCTCTCCACCCACTGCTTTTTGCAGTTAAGATACATGTTGGGGGGATCTGAGCACAGATCCCTGTTAATTAGTAGTTTGATGCTTTACTGTAAAACTACTTCCAAATAAGAAATCTTTGTTATTTTGATGCAACACCTCTGAACAAAAGTGCAAAAAGTCAAATACACATTCAGACAAGACATGAAAGATGAACACATTGGCAACTTGGAGGGAAAATTAGGCTGTAAACAAGAAAGAAAAGGTAACACTTTCCTTTGAAATCATATGCTATGAAACTAGACCCATAAAACACTCATATTAATGTATGTAACCTGGGTAAAACGACTGAAACTGTATTCCCCATTGGCTGGGCAGTAGCAACACTAATTGGAAAAATTAAGAAAACTGATAAGATAGCAAACACAAGGAAGAAGAGTTGGAAACTTTTGTTGTTCTTCAGTCGCAGTCAAGTCCGACTTTTCACGACCCAATGGATCACATCACACCAGGCCCTTCTGTCTTCCATCCTCCTCCTGAGTATGTTTAATTTCATGCTTTTGCATCGATAACACGGTCTAACCATCTCACCCTTTGCTATCCCCTTCTTCTTTTACCTTCAATCTTTCCCAGCATCAGGGTCTTCTCCAGTGAGTGCTCTCTTCTTATTTGGTAGCCGAAGTATTTGAGCTTCAGCTTCAGTATCTGGCCTTCCAGGGAACAGTCAGGGTTGATTTCTTTTAGGATTGACTGATTTGATCTCCTTGCAGTCCAAGGGATTCTCAAGGGTCTTCTCCAGCACCATAATTTGAAAGCATCTATTCTTCGGCACTCAGCCTTGCCTTATGGTCCGACTCTTGCAGCCATACATTACTACTGGGAATACGATTGCTTTGACCATACAGACTTTTGTGGGCAGGGTGACATCTCTACTTTTTATTATGCTGTCTAGGTTTGCCATCGCTTTCCTCCCAAGGAACAGGCATCTTTTAATTTCATGGTTGCAGTCACCATCTGCAATGATCTTGGATCCCAGGAAAAACAGGCTGCTTACCTGTAACTGATGATCTTCGAGTGGTCATCTCTGCATTCACACCCATGGAATCTAGTGCGCACTCGCTGGATCGATCGGCATTGTAGCAAGCTCTTTAACGGATTTTCACGCCCAGTCGCTCGGGCATGCGCAGGAACCCCACCACGCATGCCCAGAGGGGTGGGCACGGACATCCCGCCAGTTCCTTTGAACCGCTGCAAATCAACCCCTATAGAAAATGTAGAAGTTGACAGCAGCGGGGAAGGAGGGCGGGTGGTGTGAACCATGGGAGATTAGCAAGCAGTGGCCTACCTGGAGGAGGGTGCTGGCAGGTCCTTACTGAGTCACTGAAGATAGAATGTGAAGTTCCATGTTGGTATTAGAGTTCTTACAAACGTCTGGGGCGTAGTGCCTCATAAAGGTGTTAGGCGTGGCCCAGGTAGCAGCCTTGCAGATGTCCGTCAGGGGTACTCCCTGGAAGAAGGCAGTGAATGGGTCTTGATGGGGTCAGGCAACGGCTGCTTTGCAATCAAGTAGCAGAGGTGGATGAGACCCGCAATCCACTTTGAGAGGTGTTGAGCCGTGATGCGAGTCCCCAGCCTCGCTGGTACGTATGAGACGAACAGTTGGGAGTCACGTCTCGTTGGGCGGGTTCTGTTGAGGTAGAACAGGAGTGCCCTTTTGACATCCAAGGTATGTAACAGTCTCTCCTCTGGAGATTTCGGAGCTGGGAAGAAATCCAGAAGGAAGACCTCTGCCTATAGGTGGAACTCTGACACTACCTTTGGCAGGAATGAAATGTCAGGGGCAAGGCGGATGCCGTCTGGCAAAAAGGACAAGTATGGCGTGTCATCCCTGTAAGCCAGTATTTCTCCGACTCGCCTTGCAGAGGTGATGGCCACCAGAAAGGCCGTCTTCCAAGACAGAAAGACCTTTGCGTAGCAGGTTTCCTGGCGTTCAGTAGAACATTGGCTACGCGGGTCGAAAAACCTTTGGCGTTATTCTCCATGCCGTCAATTTCAAGCGTGGTATGTTGTGATGTAGGAGAGGGGAGTCTGACAGGAAGAGGAGGTCCTGTACCGGAGGGAATTGGTGGTATATTCCCTTTGACAACTCGAGGACTGTCGAGAACCATGGTTGTCTCGGCCACCACAGTGTTATCAACATGCAGTCCGCTCCGTCTCGGATGATCTTGCGTACCACTCTCAGAAGCAGGGGTAAGGGAGGGAAAAGGTACAGAAGGCCCGTGGACCAGGGAAGAAGGAGACAGTCTCTGAGAGATTGTGAGTCCCTGCTGCCTCGACTGCAGAACAGGGGACATTTTTTGTTGGCTCTGGTGGCGAAAACATCGACTTGGGGAGTTCCCCACCTGCAGAAGAGCGGGAAAAGATAGGACGGGTTCATCTCCCACTTGTTGAGACTGAGCCTTGCTCGACGTAAATGATCTGCCTCCACATTCAGGTGACCTGGGATGTGCGTGGCTACCAAAAAGATATCATGGGCGATGCAAAAGTCCCATCACTGAATGGTGAGGTTGCAGAGACGTAGGGAGACCGTGCCTCCTTGTTTGTTTATATAACTGAGCGCGGTGGTATTGTCCATGAGGACCGTAATACATTTCCCTTTGATTATTGGTAGGAAACTCATGACCACAAACTGAATTGCGAGCAGTTCCAGGAAGTTTATGTGTCGACCTTGCTCGTGAGTGTTCCACTTGCCCCCGACGCACAGACCCATCATGTGTGCACCCCATCCCGACAGGGAAGCATCCGTGGTCAGGGTAATTTGGGGTGACGGAGGGTGGAAAGGTGCTCCCTGGAAGATATTGGAAGGGACAGTCCACCAAAGTAACGAGTCTCGTATGTTGGGAGGGGGGGATAGGACAACAGTGTGAGCGTTGTTCACTGGGTTGTAATTCTGGATGAACCACAGTTGTAAACGATGCATTTTCAATTTGGCAGAGAACCGACGTAGTTCCAGCCATAAGGCCAAGCAGCCTTTGGATTTGGAAGGCAGTGACAGAAGGGTGGGTACGGACGACGGTGGCTAAGGAAATGATGTCTGCCGCTCTGTCTTGAGGCAGGTAAGCCATGCATGTCGTGGAATCTAGTATAGCGCCGATGTACTTTATTCTTTGGACTGGACTCAATTGAGACTTTTCTCGATCGACTTGTAGGCCCAGATTTTTTAATAGTGCCAGTGACTCGGTGATGTTTGAAACCAGGGTGTTCTGGGAAGGCGCTACCAAAAGCTAATCGTCGATATAGGGGTAGATGGAGATACCCCGGAGATGAAGGAAAGCCACAACCACAATCATAGTCTTTGTGAAGACTCCTGGGGCGCTGGACAGGCCGAATGGCAGGGCTGCATGCTGGTAATGCTGTTGACCAATCACGAAGCGTAGGTATTGGCGGTGGGAGGGGTGGATGGTGAGGTGGAAGTACGTGTCTTGGAGGTCGAGGGTGGCCATCCAGACGTGTTTCCATAGGGGTGGCATAATCTGCTGTAAGGACACCATGCAGAAGTTTACTACCGCAACCCTTGCACCTATTAAAAAAGCCCCACTTCTCCATAAAAACCAAAGTGAAGAAGAAAGAAGGGCTGATGGGGGATTAGCCCGAAGACCCGACTGAGGTAAATCAGCAAAATCCCCCTCAGCAGAAAATAAAGTGTTTTTTTAAAGTTTTTGAAAGAATAACGAATAAAAGGAATGAACTGAGGAAAGAAATTCAAAGAGCCGTGAGGCAAAAAGGCAAAATACTCGAACCGATCAGACCAATGAAGAAAGAGGTCTTTCCAACACGGCGGTAAGAAAGGAACTGGCGGGATGTCCACGCCCACCCGTCTGGGCATGCGTGGTGGGGTTCCTGCGCATGCCCGAGGGACTGGGCACGAAAATCCGTTAAAGAGCTTGCTAGAATGCCAATCGATCCAGCGCGTGCGCACTAGATCCCATGGGTGTGAAGCACAGAGAGCACTTCGAAGATCGTGAATTCTGTCACTGCTTCCATGATTTCCCATTCTATTTGCCAAGGATTGATGGGGCTGGATGCCATGATCTTAGTTCTTTTGATGTTGAGTTTCAAGCCAACTTTTGCGCTCTCCTCTTTCACTCTGAGCAAGAGGCTCTTAAGGTCCTCTTCACTGTCATTAGAGTGGTATCGTCTGCATAGCCGAGGTTGTTGATGTTTTCCCCGGCAATCTTCATTCTGGCTTGTGATTCATTCAGGCCAGCATTTTGCATGATGTACTCTGCATATAAATTAAATAAGCAGGGTGACAATATACATCCTTGTTGTACTCCTTTCCATATCTGGTTCTAACTGTCGCTTCTTGACCCTTATACAGGTTTCTCAGGAGACATGTGAGGTGGTCTGGTACTCCCATCTCTTTAAGGACTTGCCACAGTTTGTTGTGATCCACACAATCAAAGGCTTTAGCATAGTCAATGAAGCAGAAGTAGATGTTTTTCTGGTACTCCCTTGCTTTCTCCATAATCCAGTGAATGCTGGCAATTTGATTTCTAGTTCCTCTACCTCTTCAAAACCCAGCTTGTAGGATCTTGAGCATAACCTTGCTAGCATGTGAAATGAGTGCAACTGTGCGATAGTTCGAACATTCCTTGGCATTGCCCTTCTTTGGGACTGGAATGTAAACTGACCTTTTCAAATCCTGTGGTCACTGTTGCATTTTCCAAATTTGCTGGCATATTGAGTGCAGCACTTTAACAGCATCATCTTTTAAGACTCTGAATAGCTCAGCTGGAATACCATCACCTCTGCTAGCTTTGTTATTAGTAATGCTTTCTAAGGCCTATTTGACTTTGCAGTTCAGGATGTCTGGCTCGAGGTCAGTGATCACTAACTTACATAAACTAAAAATGTTGATTACTATCATGGTACAGTGCATATGTACATTATTCAAAGAGCAATATCGGATTTTAATTAACAGACCTTTATTCTTGTCTGGATCTGCAGTTATGTCAGCGAAGTTGGGGCACAGATTCTCTGGAAACTGGGACACATTATTCACATCTCTGCTAAAGGCAAATTACGACATATTATTTTTACTCAGTAAGAGGAATAATTTACACTCAAAGCCACTGTCAAGAGACTGGCTTACCCAACAGCCTCTTTTTTGAAACATTGGTTCAGGCTTGAGGCCTACAAAAATCATACCAGTTTCTCTGAGAACTTGAGGTCATACTGACTGCAGTTAACAAAATAAGGAAAGAAGGGAATCAGCATAGGGGCTAGTGAATTCACTTGAGCCTAGAGGCTTCAAGGCCAAAGAACCCAGGGAAGGAGTTTTGCCTACACATTCCATCTTGTTAGTGCATAGACCTATGGGTGGGACAAGGTGCCTTGCTTAATTAGGTCCTGTACAGCTGCAGAGTCTATGGTCTCATGATAGCAACACACCTGATTGGCTAAAGCCCTGTTAGCAACATATCTGACTGGTCCAGTTGCATTATTAGCCATACATTTGATTGGTTAACTAGAATAATGGCAACACCAGTAGTTTGGCATAAAGGAAGATCTTTCATTCTACTCTTAGCCCTCTGTCTGTACTATATCTGTCTTATTTATTTATTTTTTGTGTGTTTATTTAATTTATACCCCACTCTCCTTGCTGAAGCAGGCTCGGGGTGGCTCTTGGGTCACCTTTTGATTCTTGACCAGATGGGTCTTTCTGGTCAGACACCTGCTGCAGATTTGAAACTCTGTTTGGACTCAGTCTGGTCAGGTAACATCTGGATTTAGAGAACCAATGCCTGTAAAAGTGCTTAGGTTAAATATTTAGTTTTTACTATTTTATTCTTGCTGTTCACTGCTCTTATATTGGATATCTCTGCACATTCCTTTAACAAATCCTATTAACTATATTTTGGGGTGTTCTTGGGTTTTGGGGCTTCAGTCTGAATCCAGTACTTTAGGCCTACTGGCTACAGCTACCAAAGGGTTTTTTTGTTTGTTTGTTTTTTAACTCAGCTTGCAAGTGTCCTATCTTGCAGGGCAGAGTTCTTGATCTTAGACCTGGGAGGGCAAGACACACTATCTCTGGCTGGCGAGTTCATTCAGGGGACTAATGGTAACATGTTACTTCCTGGGATTGTGAGGATTCACACTCTGACACTTTGTGGTTTTCTCCTTGACAAACCCGTCATAACTTTTGACAGCCACTAACACCACAAAAGCCAGAAGCAGATGATAAGGCACATCTCTATTTTGGTTGCATGGGGATGCAGTGTTGCTTGATACAGGGTTTTTAAAAATGTATTTACTGTCAATAGCTGTTCTCCTTTTTTTTTTTAACAAAAGAATAACCTACCAAATAAAGCACTACTCAACATTCTAAGGTTACTTTCAAGAATTATTTTACTTTTGCTTCATCTGCTAACTTGATCTGAAGCCGTTGGTGTTTTATTGCTTTCCAGACTTTACCTGGTGTTGCAGATGTTGTGAGAGAGATTTAAAGTGATGGGTGTTTCAGCTGGAAAATCACTGCATGGAATATTTTCCCCTGCACAAAAACACAGACACAAAAATGTGAAATAAAACATTTTGATGACAATAATCTGGGACAGGTACTAAGTGCTATGACTGCATGGATTTATCAAGAAAGACACATATCAAGGCAGGGATTGTGAATGTTTTTTTTCACTTGCTTATAGAAATTTCAGTAGTTCATAGCAAGATGGAAGACAGCCCCATGAACTGCATCTAGAGAGCCTTTCATCAGTTCCCAAAGTCAGTAATAGCTACACTGCCTTGGACCGTCTTTGATAGATTGCTCTGTTCTGATTGCCACCATTAAGATGCAGCTTTAGATTTGACAGCATAAATTACCAGCAGTTCATAAGACCAGGATTTTAAAATGCATTAAACTAACAATCCCAGGAAATGTGAAGCAAGCAAGAAGTTTGGAAAATACTCCTAAGGGAAAAAGTAGACTCACTTAACCCCAAAAATGCCTACTTCTCTGTTGCAGGATGCATCTAAAATTTAACTATGTGAATGTTCTCCTTTTAAAAATAATGCTATTCATCCTTAACAAATGTCATAAGGATTTGTATATCGGTTAACAACATGCTTCTGTAGGGTCACCCAATGGCTGATGAGGCATGTAGTTCAATCAGTGAAATTCAATTCAAAATGTGCTACTTCTGACTCTTGTTCCTTGTGGGAAAGGGGCCTATTCAACTACCCTCACATCCACTAACAACACAGGAGACTGAAAAGAGATGAAGGGTTCTGTAGGAGCCTTTCTGATCCACAGTCAAAAAACAAACAACAATCTTTTCTGCAAAATATTTTACTGACAACTCATAGTTAATTTTTAGAATTTCAGCTACTGAACAGAGCACTCAAGAAAGGTACCCATAGTGGGCAGAATGTGGTGCTTTTCAAAAATACCCAAAATGCAGCATAAGAACATAACATACATCACGCTGGATCAGGCCAGTGGCCCATCTAGTCCAACACTCTATGTCACACAGTGACCAAAACTCAGCTGTCATTAGGAGGTCCACCAGCAGGGCCAGAACTCCAGAAGCCCTCCCACGGTGGCCCCCAAGCACCAAGAATACAGAGCATAACTGCCCCAGACATAGTGTTCCATCTATACCTTGTGGCAATAGCTACTGATGGACCTCTGCTCCATATATTTATCCAATCCTGTCTTGAAGCTGTCTTTGCTTGTAGCTGCCACCACTTCCTGTGGCAGTTAATTCCACATGTTAATTACTCTTTGGGTGAAGAAATACTTCCTTTTATCTGTTCTAAACCTACTGCTCGTCAATTTCATTGAGTGCCCACCAGTTCTTGCATTGTGGAAAAGGGAGAAAAGTACTTCTTTCTGTACCTTCTCTTTCCCATGCATATTTTTGTAAATCTACCCTATCTCTATCTCTATCCCATGCATCATTTTGTAAAAGCAAAGGACAGGTGGCATTCCTAGTACTTACGAGAAGGAAGGAAGTGTCTGCCGGGAATCACTGGTTTCTTATCACCGTCAGAGCTACTGGTGCTGCTCCAGCTGCCCCAACTGCCTCGACTGGCACGCACGCTCCCAGAAGAGCTTCCGCAGTCAGAGCTTGAATCCGAGCAAAACCTATCCATGCACTTCTGCTTGGGCCACTGATAGAAACCTTCTGGTGCATTTGGGAAACACAGAACAAAACAAGGTCTTGCACCTCTCATCATCTTTCTCGTGCTAATAGGCAAGGACACTGTATTTTGGGATTTGTATTTTGTCAACAAGAGTCTGGAGGCATACATTCACAGCAGAAAGGTGGCTGGGACACAATACCGCATGTAGAAAGCATTCCTAAATTTTGCCTGCTTCTGTGCTTCTTGGGCTATACAGAGCTTTCATACAGGTGACATTGCAGCCTCACCCTCCCAAGTCCCCCCTCATTGGCCAAGACTGTCCACCCCCAAAGGCGACAGATTCAGAACGTAGCAGAGTCACACTCTAGAACCTGCTGTGTTAGTGGACTTCTACTAAGACTTAAAAAGTTATGTGCTACTTGTACACTTTTAACAACATACCAGCTTCTCTCTGTGTAGACAGAATAGCTTTCTCATCTACTTTACAACTTTCGCCATTGCTTTGAGTGCACCAGTTTCTGATATTAATGTTAGTTCGAAGTTCAGGTCTTTCAAATTCACTGCATACATGCTTCAGCTCAGCCTGCTCAGGAAGCCTGCGGCAACCCCAAACAATAAAAAGAGAAATCAATTTTAATTTCCAACCATTACAGTTATCAATTAATTGGTAACAATAGAAATTGTGTGTGGTATTAGAAGACAAAGCCCCCCAAACCTAGTCTACTTCTCAGAGAGGCTATAATACCACTTTAAGGCACTTCTTACAGGAGCTAAATACAAATGCTACCCAAAGAAAACTGAGGGAAATGTTGCAAGCCTTGAAGAATTAAAAACTGGAGGAACTCTGGAAGCTAGGAAAACATACCGCATAGATATATTAACATGCTTCTTCTTGTTTTTCCTATTTGTTCTATTCCTATTCCAATTTGTATTTGGTAAATTTCCTTCTCTTTTCTCCTGAGACCCATTTTTCCGATGAGCAACTTCTGACTGAAAGGCAAGAACAGGACCTAGTGAGAAAACTCAGGTGCTCAAGATTATAAAAGTGAATCAATGTTTGATTAATACAATGTCATAAGTAATAGTCATGTACAAATATTCAGTCACACATATGAACGCTAAAAGTTTAGACACACAACTTTCTGACTGTGAAGTCTGTTAGCATGCACCTTTCTTCGCCTCCTTCATGCCCCTGGATTCTTTCTTCAACAACACACCACAGAGGCATAAAGAGGCTAAGAACCAGGGAACAATGGTCTATACAATTCTGGCTGGATTAAAACCAGAACCACCTGTCAGATTTATGACCAGTTTGGTTACAAGTTCAGCACCTATAAATCCTCTCTTTCTTCACTTTTTTTTGTTCACCTGAATAGCTATCAAAGAAACAATAAGGAACAACATTACCTTAACAGTTATTTAAGCTTATAGAGATTTCAGTAGTTCATAGCAAGATGTACATACCTAACCTAAAGAAAATCCAGCTGCTTCCAGAACTATGAGAAAACCAGTAGGATGTAAATCTGAACTATAAGAACATTGGGGAGTGGTATAAAGCAGGCTTTGGCTGCAATTCTGCATTTAGGCTGCTTAAATCCCATTGAAGGCAGTGGGTTTTAACCAACCTAACACTAAGCTGTAATGCAGCACATAGACTCTGAGTATGTAGCACAGTCCTAAAAACTCTACCTAAAAATTAGTGGTTTGAATACAAGTGCCACAAGTGGCAGCACACATCCACCTGCACACAGGATACTGGTTCTTATGATTCCCCCTGCAACCTGCACTATATCACACACTGTTCCCAAGAGCCCACTGATCTCCAGGAACGGCCTTTTCAGAGGTGCAGGACCCAGAGCAGGGGCAGAAGGGAAAACCAGCAGAAACCTGCTCAGGAATTGCTAGACCCAAGCCACTGTTTTCTTTACTTAATGATTCAAGGTTGCAGTAACTTTACAAAGGCAAAGTTTACAAAGAGCCAGTTTGGTGTAGTGGTTAAGTGTGTGGACTCTAATCTGGGAGAACCGGCTTTGATTCCCAACCCCTCCACTTGCATCTGCTGGATGACCTTGGGCAAGCCATGGTTCTGGCACAGCTGTCCTTGAAAGGGCAGTTCTTGAAAGAGCTCTCTCAGCCCCACCTACCTCACAGGGTATCTGTTGTGGGGAGGGGAAGGGAGTTTGTAAGCCGCTCTGAGACTCTGAGTGAAGGGTGGGGGTATAAATCCAAACTATTATTATTATTATTATTATTATTCTTAAAAGCTAAGTCACATCATAATTACTATTTGCTCTCCAAGATCACTGTGTTAATTAGCCTTAAAGTCAGACTAACAGGCTGAACCAATGATGTTGCTAAAGTCACTCGTGAACAATTGTGGATACGCATCTGGTCTAACGGCTCAGAAAGTCTCTCAAACTACTATACTTTGAACTGCCCACATATACTTCTTGAATATTACATCAGTGCAAGTATGTATTCTTAGGAAAAAATGTATCTTCATGCCACTTAAAATTGGAGCCCAAAAGATATTTTAAATATTTTAAGAAGTGTAAAGTAGAAGACCTCAGCAGAAGAAATGTCCTGTTTTCCACAGCATGATGATTCATCTTTAAACCCTTTATTTATAATCTTCTCTGTGGAAGGCTTTGCATTAATTTGCTTTTTCAAAGTCTCACAGTTTTCTGTTTCATTCCTGAGAGGCACTTGCTGGTTAGTCCCTTAAAAATGAAGAGACAATACAGTTATCTCAGGTTAGAAAAACCCTATTTATTTTCCAGCCAGTTTCATATTAATTTTGAACACAGACTGTAAAAAGAAACCTTCTGGATTTTTAAAGAACACAATATTAATGATGTTAATTCCTTGTCATCTTTAATCTAAGACATCAAACCAACACTGCTAGCATTTTAAGTTCATTGATATTACAATCGTATATACCTACACCAATGCCACAGTACTACTCAGATCTAATTAAATTGTTTTGTAAGCAAAAAGTCATTATTCAGTATTTCTTAGTAGAAAAATTAAAGGCTGCCCTTAAGTAACTGCAAGATAACTGCTGAATTAAAACTTCAGTTTTTGTCCCCGTTCCATGAAAAGAGAGTTCAGAATCATATCTTTCAAACAACAAACTAATTCTGAGCAGACCAGTGGTACACAACTCACAGTTACTTAAATCCAACTGGTCCTTGAGGAGAGTTAGTCCAAGACTCTAACCACTACACAATGCTGGCACTACTATCATCTAGTAAAAATAATTCAGTTGGAGGACAGTCCTTATTCTCATGGCTAGCTAAAACATTTTTACTGGATTCATTGGTTAAATGGCAGTTAATGATTACATTTAAATAAACTGAACATTACTTTACTGGAGAAAAGTCAATTACTCCTTTGCTAAGGGGATGCCCAAACAGCCTACTGAGGCATGAAAAGCAAATGAGACAACCCTTCTTAGGTTTCAGAACACATATGGGGGATCACATGACCAAAAAGTAATTATTAGTCAGTCACAGGGTTCAAAGATATTATTCTGTGGTGCCTTGGGACAGCTCCTGTGGAGGTGCAGGCTGGGCAGACCAAAACTCCTGATGGCAGCTATAATGTGTCCCACCTTCTGTGAGAACTTGGCTGAAACCTGCTGAATCCCAGCATTAGGTGCTCACCAAAAATTTGTCAGTACTTGATCATCGCCTACCTTCTGTCCATACCTGTCCTAAACACTTTAATACACATCTCAGTGGAGACCATTCAAAACACTCCCTCTGTATATTAAAAATATTACCATTATTTTTCCTGGAAACTTCTTGGAATTCTGATTGTTGCTGAGGTGAATGTCTTGAGAAGCGACTTTCAGACAGCTTCTTTGATGACTTCAAGGGACACAGCTCAGATTCTCTGAGCTCCACTATATTTTCTGAAGTCTTAAGGTTCGTTTCCTTAGGAAACATACTTGTTCGAAGGCCCTCCTTCAAACTGCACTCTGAAGAAGTGTTTTTAGGAAGTGTTGAATTCTTCAATGCACTTTCTTCTTTGTCTAGAAAATTCCCTGGGTGCATCAAATTCTTTTGCATGTTTACATTTATGCTACTTGCATATTTCAGGTTTAACCAGCTCTCACTAACAGTGCAAATGTCCTCCTTTGGTGCTGAAGTCTGATTTTCAACAGGCTGGTTCTGCTTGTCATCAGTAGTTAAAGTGGTGCTGCTAATGGCTGTGTTTGATTTTTGTTTACCATAGTACACAGAGCACTTGTGTTTCTTCTGGGAATGGCTGTATGTTGCTGGACTCCTCTTGGCAGCATTCTGGCTTCGGCTGGTTGTGCTACCCACAGAAAGGGAGCCTTTTCCTTTTCCTTTATCAGACGATCCATAAGTATCTGTAAAGGTTTTACAGCTACTCCTGGATGTGAAATCAAGATAACAGACTTATTTATTATGATCACCATTTTTTTGAAGCATGAAAACAGAGACAATGGAAAATACAATACTAAACCCTGGGCTTTTAAGTTTGACTTTGACTTGATACCATTGGTGACCTTTCAAAGATATATATATCTCACAAAACCTTTACTTATTTTAGCCAATACACTCAGTTCTCATAGTGGTGCCCAAGAGGATGAAAAACAGAAGCATCTTGTTCTTCCTGGCTCTCTAGTGATATTTGTCCAGAAACAACTTTTAAATCTCCCTGCCTGGGAAGATGAGGCAGTTCATGGCAGTTTCATAAATTGTTCCCATTGGACAGTTTAAACTAGAGGTGTCACTCATTTGTTATGAGGGATGGATCTGACATAACTGTCACTTTGTCGGGCCAAGCCATGTGTACCAAAAAATTTAATGCCAGGTATGGGAGATATAAACTTCATAAAGAACACAGGCAAACCCAATTAACAATATTATTTTTTACTCAAAATACAAACATGCTTAAAACATTAACACTCTTACAGTATTTCCTTAAAGTATCTCCCTGATGCCCACCCTCTCACTTCCACCTCCCAGTACTCATTAGCAATGGGACAGTATACGGGGACATGATGTACAGCCATTATCATCTGGCAATAAGGGTAATGACCAGTTGCTCATGGGCTGGATAATAGCCCCAGATGGGCCAGTTCTGACCTGCAGGCCATATGTTTGAAACCCCTGGGTTTAAACAAAAATATTTTATTTCCGACAGGACCACAAATTTTCCCTTGGGGCAGCACAGGAGCTAATAAGAGGGGTTCGCCTTCACGTTACAGCTTATGAAACGAACTCAGTGAAGCCAGGGAATGGGAAGCATGAGATACCCGAACTTCCCATTTCTTCTTCAATCTCATAATGGCAAAGATTTTTATAGTCCCCTTGCTAGTCCACCACACCAGAAAGCCAATCTGGGAAGTCTGTAATTCATGCTAGAGTGCTGAATGAGAATATTCTTCCACTTGCACCATGTCTTGAACAAGCAGAACATGTAGGAACTGCTACAGAATCTACTTATTAAAAAAACGCATGAACTCCTGCATCAATTGTTGTGAAGCATTTGTGGCACAGCACTAGTGGTTAGTTCCCTTCCACTGGTACTATTCTGGATTGAACCTGAAGCTGATCTTCTATAACCAACTATTAACTTGCGGTCTTTTATATGCCATCACATAATACAATGCATTATCATACTCATATAATTTTTTATTTCAGTCCTATGTAGCATTATATTTCTTGCTGCTAATTATACTGGCTTTTTTGCTTGTTTTTATGGGCATGTTATTGGCTGTTATGCTATATTTTTGAAAATGGTTTTAGCAAGCTTGAGAACCTGAGGAGATAGATGGGATACCTTTTAAATAAAATGAATTCACATGATCATTTTTTAGTGATCTCATGGGTGTCTGAAGGGTTTGTCTTGTATTGAGCCTTCAGATGATAATCCTTTTGCTCACATTGAACACAGTAGCTCTCAAAGGCAGAAAGATTTTCCAGTGACAAAGTTGATAACCATGTGGATAAAGACACTGACATCACCAAAGTATTCAGCATCTATCACTGGATTTTCTGAATTTCTTCTCCCCAACCATCCCATTCTAGATAGATTAAATTACCACTTGCTCAGTCAATTTAACATTTTTAAAGAGTCCTGACCACCCCCACTCTTGAACAGAAAGAGAATATTTATTACTTGTACGATTCAGAACTGATGATGTCCACAGAACTGCTGTTTTGCAGTGGAGAAGAACTGGGGTTTGGCCTCTGTCTTGACTTTATGAATTCTGTTAGAATGTATTGTGCTTGTTGGAAAGCAATCAGAACCACACCCAGCAGAGATAGACTGCAAGAGAAAGCAATGTTTACAAGAAGTGACAAGTGGCAATGGGCAATCAACAAAAAATGGCAGTTGTGCTTGGAATACTAGAAAGAGTGGGGGGAAATATATATATACACACACACACATATGCCTTACATAAGGATTTGTGGTCTCGCTCTCTCTCCAAATCCAATCCCTTTTAAAGATATCACAGCAAACAATGGAGTTGGGGGGGCCTCCATGGGAACCCACAAGTCTGAGTCTCTTTAAAAGCTGGCATTTCATGATAACAGCTAGAGTGTGTAATGCATGAGTCTAGCAAAATGTCCTCCTTCTTCAAATAGTTGTTATTCTTATCTCCAGCCACACTAGCACTGGCTCCTACCTCTCCCCACATCTGTTTCCCAGCCTATTCTCTGCCTATGAAGTAATTTCCTACACTCCAGGTACCTACAGAAGTGCTTAGAAGTGGGTTGTCCAGATGATTTTTTTTCTTTCAACATTAGTTTCAAAGGTGTGGTAAGTAAGCAACTTGTAAAGACTTTTGCTACTGCCTCCAAAAGTTAAAATGCTCTGATTACTCCATTATAGAAACAACCTCAGTGAGCATCGCTATCAAATACATTAAAGTCAACAGGCACAGAAAGCATTCAGAAACGTTTTTGTTAGAAAGGTTATAAAAACTAGAACTATTCTAGAACTAAAAAATTATTCTGACATTGTTAGTGAATGTATTTCTCTACTGCTATCAGCTGGCATCTGTCTGGATTAAACAATTTACCTGACAAAGAGCACCGTGAACCTCCAAAAGGATTCTTCCCAGCTGGGTCCTGGCACTACATCTGCGCACAGGGGTAAGAGATGATGAGGAAGGGTCACATTGAGGGTAAAGTGGAATTCTACACCACCAGCAGTCACAAGAGTCAACTCACGAATAACCCATGAAGAAGTAAAATCTGGAGTAAACCTGCACCAGAAAACACAAAATTCAGCCAATGCAAGCAATAAGGGTCATTAAAGCTTTTTTTTGGTGTGTTATTTCTGAGTGCACTGCTTGTGGATTCCTTCCCTGCTTTGTGTCAGGAAAGCATCCAGTATGAAGTCATAAAACATTTAGAAGCTACTGAAATAACCTTCAGTTCATACAGTTCACCTGTTCATACAACTATTGCATTGTGGCTTCAGCAGTGTGTTGGGGCCAGCAGGTACTTGCCAACATTCAAGTCCCATAAGAGTCACTGTCTTCAGTGAACAAGCCTCTAGGCTGCCACTTTGCTCCACTTTCACATGCAAAACCCTTTTCTTACGAGAACCATCTCCAATAATGGCCAAGCAAACATTTGCCTAGCCACCCAAGAGGACACAAGCAATCCTCTCACCACTGGTCAAAGATGTTGGTAACTACAATAGGATATTTGTTAAACATCATAAGACAGTAATCTATTAAGGGTCATGAAATATCTTCATCGGAAAAATGTGAAATATTGTAGATTTTTAAGAACTCCTTTAAAAAGTGAACAGATGCACATTCCTGCAGCTTTCCTATTGTTTAATCCTAACATGTTAATTTTAAATAATTAGGGAAATGCTTACACAATGCTGATCTCTCGTGAAGAGTTTTGTGCTAGATAAAAATCCTGGCAATCCAGTACTTCAAACCCATATCCTTGGCAGCTGTAGCCATTAATAGTCATAGATGTTATAGTGATAGGAAGATGACCAATGTTCTCAACTTTGAAGCTCTTTGTGATAGAGAGAATTTGCTTGCTGTCTTTCAGTTCTGAAGAAAATAAAACGGACATTTAGTTTTTTATAGCAGATTCAGAGAAACTGAGATGTAATGGGAAACCTCTGCTCCCTCAAGAAGGGAAGGAACTGCAGTGAGCAAGGGAGGAGGAGGAAGGAATATACAAACGCAGGGCTCATTCATCACATGATGCGAAACCATTGTTCAGCATCAGATATTTATTTCTTGGTTGGCCACTTACGTCTCCTGCAGTCCAAGAGGGTAGATTCTGGAACCTTAAATCTAAGAGAGCCTCCTGCCCCTGGCAATCTTCCCCCAACTTTCAATAGTTCTCTGGCTCCAATGCCTTCTACATAGACCACATCCAGAACAGTCAAATTATTCCTGAAATTCATAAAGATAAAGCAGTTAAAAACATGAGGTATTTTGAGCTACTGACTTCAACAGTGTAATGTGTAAGCCTATGTCCCCTCCCTTGCCCCACCACAAAAAGAAAACACTGTGACCAAAGCTAATTTCATGTAGATGTTGATTACTCTTAGCCTTTGTCATGGCAAACTTTACAGAACATCAGAAGATCAGCTTTTGGATTAGGTCCCTAGTTAGGAACTACATTTATGGGAGGGCTATTTTGAAAAAGAACAAGAATGAAAACAAGCCTCCTATGCTCCTCAGAGAGAATACCAACAATTCCCATTGTCACAGCTGCTACTTCTCTATAAAGCCTCTGGATTGGTTACGGATTTGGCCTGCAGCCTCCATTTCTTGAAACCCAGACTACAGCAATAACCACCTGATACACATAATGAAAATCTTCTTCTCTCATTCTTCTCTACATTGATATCAAGTGCATATCCTGAAACCTACACTTATTGTCTGTTATGCACTTTAGGGACAACAGTAACATCATACAAAGTAATCTATTTTGATCCACATTATGTTGTCTATTTCCATAAATCTCACAGGAAGGGAAAGGCAACAGAGAAACCTTAAATAATTATTGATATGATTGTTAGTATGAGAAGAAAAGTAACAGTTAATTTGGACTTAATATGCCGGGAAAAAATGGAAGTGATAAGATCATCCATGCATCTGTTTTTAAAATAAGACAGGTCTGCTTAAGTAATGCTATATAACCCCCTGCTGGCCAATGAAGCATATGAAGTACTAAATGTTTTCAGATTGTTTTTAAATACATGCGCTTTCTCAAATAAGCTCAGGGCAGCTAACTGCAGAGTACATATATTTTAAGCAAAGTTGAGCTGAAGGGACATACATATTTCAATGCTTCTTGTTCTTAATATGTTTAGAAATATATTTACACAGATGACGACTTTTCCATTCTACCTTGTGGCGAATTCTCAGTAATTCTCAAAACACTCATCCTTTTTTAGTTTAATTTCTCATTAAAAAGAAACCATTTGTCATTTGGCATATCATGTTTTTTCTGGAACATACACAGTAAACCATATTTTAAAACAAAATTTCTTTAAATGGAAAGCACAGATCACATTTTGAAGCTTTCAGAAGTGAGCATTATGTATTTGAATGAAAAAGTTGAAATATGTATTAAATCATAATTTTGAATAAATATTTTCTCATTCTTCCGGCCAGACATTCAAGAATAGTCCTACCTGACAAGTATAAGAGATGTTACTCTTCTGTAATCGGTAGGTGTAAAGACAACACCAACTCTTCTTGTTTCCGACGGTTGCAATTTTAAATGGAGCCTTTCAAAACTAGATATGGTATAATCGTGTTCTTTTTGCAGTTCATCCTGCAAAAATAAAATGAAATAAAATTACCATATTATAACACTCTTACTATGCATTGATTGGCAAAATTCTCTTATTTGTGTGTGTCAGTCCCCCCCCCCCCCCATAAATTAAAGCAACACATTTAAGTCTTTTGGGGCCCACAAGTACAATACAGAATGACTTTCATAATGGGGGGAGCATCTTTTTGGCAGACTCAGGAAATCCTGTTTTATTACGTATTTATAGTAGCCAGATCATTTTCATTTACCCTTTGAGGCTACTTTCTTAGCATGCTAGTAGGCTCAGCAGGAGAATCATCAGTATCTCCTAGTTAAACATGAGCTCTCAGTAACAAATCCCACAGATGAGGCATAGATAATTCTGTCAGTTTTCAGTAACTCCTGTTTGGAGCAACTGAAACAGAGCTTCTGACTAGCCAGTGCTGCCTATGCAATCAGTGTAGCCATCTAACATTTTTGCAGCAGTATAACATAGGTTACACTTTTTCTTATGACATGCAACCCAAGTCCTACTGTTTAGCTTTTTGTCCTTCCCTTAGCTCAAGGATTGCCACACCATGGTTTGCTAGTCACATGCAGCTCTTCTACAGGTAAAGAGTGCCTTCACAAGAAGAGTTGGCAGCTCTGGTTTGGGAAATACCTGGCGATTTTGGGGGTTGAGCCTGGGGAAGGCAGGGTTTGGAGAGGGGAGAAACCTCAGCAGGGTATAATGCCATAAAGTCCACCCTCCAAAGCAGTCACTTTTTCCAGGAGGAATGGATCTTGGTTAGCTGGAGCTCAATTGTAATAGTGGGAGATCTCTAGGTACCAGCTGGAGGATGGCAACAGTATTCACAGGCCACCACAATTTGTAGTTTCCACAGCACACAAGGATCCTTTTTTATTTACAGCATAAAAATGGTCATATGCAACTACCAGTAGTTCTTGTATTGCCCCTCTTTGTAACTGCCACTCATGTCAGCCTGTGGAGCCAAATAAAAATCATTGTGTATACAGCCCTTTTTATTGTTCGTTAAGATGGACTGTTGGCCTCCCCCCCCCCAATGCATGTGTACAAACTGTACGCATCGTTCAGCTCTCCAAGATTATAATACAACGTAGGACAGACAGTACGCGTGACCACCTTTAGCCTACACATTCACACTCTGAATCCTGACCTGATTCTCATTTCCAGAGTCCTACCAAGCTACCAAAGCTTTCTTAGGAACAAAGTTTTCTATTTCCATGTGCTTCTGCTGCAGCAACTAAACACCATCTGGCTTGGAACACGCTTCACTCTTTGTCATAGGCTGTGTATAATATATTTCTGGTCTTCCCACTGTATCAGTGGAAAATGTCTAATCATAAAGACAATTTTTTTTCCACCAAAGAATTCAAAATTTAGAGAGAAAAGAGATTGGATTTATACCCCGCCCTTCACTACCTGAAGGCGTTCCAGAGCGGCTAACAATTCCTTCCCCTTCCCTTCCCTTCCCCACAACAGACACCCTGTGAGGTAGGTGGGGCTGAGAGAGCTCTCTCAAGAACTGCCCTTGAGAGAACAGCTCTGAGACAACTTTTTTTTTTGAATAATTTTATTGGTTTTTAACAAACATACAGACAAACAAACAAACACACATAGATAAGAGTGGTAGTAACAACATCATATCTCTTAGATCGCCTCTTACATATAGATTGATTTTCTCACCACATGGACCATTATTATTTTTGCAAGTCTGTGTTTTAGATTAGCAATTTTAACAATCCTAACTCTCTCTATATATAACTATAAAATGACATAATCATAACAATCTATAATGATTACATCTCTATTACTATCTAAGCCGATTCTCTCCTGGTTAAACATTCTACAACAGTCTTCTATAAATTAACTTTTATCTTTACCTATTAACTAACTTTATAACGTTTCTATTTGTGCTAATATCTTCTATTATCCTTCCCTAAATATCCTTCTCACATATATAATCTAAGTCACTTTTTCCCCCAGCTTACTTTCTAATATTTTATATTATCTTCTGTTTATAAAACTTCCTAGAACTCTAAAAATCTTCGCTAATTTTTTAATGGGCTATAATTTATGCATGCATATAAAAAGAAAGAGAAATATAATTTCAATTATAACCAATGTTAATTCATTGTCAATACAATTTCCCCTTGCCCATCTTAATCAGTTACACCAAAACAGGGGATGATTTTATTATGGGATATTGTCACCAATGTTAGTTCATTGCCAATACAATTTACTCTAGCCCATCTTAGGCTCCAGTCACACGGGCAGGAAACTGTGGGGGGGAAGCGTGGCTGTTTGCCCCGGGGCAAACTAACGCACGGTTAAGCGATCAGACCTTCTGTGGAGGTCCTGTGGAGGTACCGTGGAGGTTCTGTGGGTAGGGAGAGGTGCCGATCACAGGACACGCCTGTGCGCAACGAAGCGCGCGGTGCGGCAAACTGGTTTTCTTTTTTTGTGTACACGACAAATGCGCATGTTCAGTTGGGTGCGTGTGCGTATCCACGGAGACTTGGGGGAGAACTTTTTTCGCAAGGGGACATGGGCGGGCGCCGGATGCCACCGGAAACGCAATCAGACGCCCGCCCTTGCCCCGCGGTTTACGGAAACTAGTACCTCCAAGGTACTAGTTTTTTGCTGCGCGTTTTTGTAGCGCGCGGTGCGGCAAACTGGTTTTCTTTTTTTGTGTACACGACAAATGCGCATGTTCAGTTGGGTGCGTGTGCGTATCCACGGAGACTTGGGGGAGAACTTTTTTCGCAAGGGGACATGGGCGGGCGCCGGATGCCACCGGAAACGCAATCAGACGCCCGCCCCTTGCCCCGCGGTTTACGGAAACTAGTACCTCCAAGGTACTAGTTTTTTGCTGCGCGTTTTTGGCGGGAAGCCTCGGTTGTGCCACGGAAGCGCTACGCTTCCAAGATGTGCCGGTGAGATCGCGCCCGGAAAATCCGCCTGTCTCCCATCTCTCTTGCGTGGCTAATGTTCCGTGTGACCGCAGCCTTAGTTAGTTGCACATAAACCAAAGCCCTCTCGATCAGCATTTAGGAGGTTTTATTTTTTTCTTCTTTTTAAAAGACCTTTTTTCAATAAAGTCATTTTTCTCTGTCTCTCTTCCTTATAACTAGAGGGTATTTCGGCTCATCCGCTGTATTCCATTTTTATGGTGGTTAGTATTTTCATAGCTTCTGTTCAGTCTTCTCTGTGGAGTATAACTTTGACGGTTGCAAAGTTTGACAGTCTTTTAGTAGATCTGTTGTTCTCACTGTAGCCTTGTTCATCTTGGTTGCAGGGTTGTTCTGTGTCTAGCAGTTTTAAGTGCTGAGGATCCTTTTCTCTATAGGTTGAGTCAAGTTGTTTGTAGTGTTCTTTTATAGCTGGCAAGGTTTGCTGCTGGGATTCCTTTCCTCTGTAGCTTGGGTCCACTGAATTATAATATTGCTCTGTTTCTTGCGCTGTTTGATGCTGGACTTCCTTTATCTGGCTTATAGCTTGGTTTGGTGGGGCAGAATATGTATCCTTTACAAGTTCTAAAACGTCCTTGAATGCTGAAATAATTGAATCCACAATCATCTCCTGAATCTCCTTCCAAGAGACCTGTAGTTGATCAATTTCTATAGAGTCCTCTGGGCATATATCGTCTTGCATTTTTCTTTTTGGATCTTGCCCCCCTATTTTAAAACAATCATGCAGACCCAGCAATGATCTTTTCAAAGTTTATTGTCAGTGATTCTTTTCAAAGCTGATCGTGCTTAAAGTTGTTGACAGTTGAGAATTCGTTTGTATAAGTCAAATATTTACATCTCCACTAAGAACAGTAGTCATAATAAGCTCCTCCGTTCCCAGTCATGAAGCATGACGTCATAAAAAATTGCCACCAAGAAGCAAAATCAACTCTAAATAACTCTCTTTCTATCTTCCCCCCCCCAAGAGCAGTATCAAAGCACAAACAAAAATCTCTCTTTGCCCCAAGCAGTATTTCACTCAACTTTCTTTAAGTGAATTGTCTCTACCGCTTGGCTGGGGGGGTGTCTCACCCTCCTTTCTGTGTCCTTTTTAAGATTTATTATAGGGACATAAAGAGAAAGTAAAGAGAAAGTCTTCTGCTTCTAGGTTGTAAATCTTCGTAGGTAGGGACTGACGAGGCTAAGATTAACTCTCTTGCTTCCAGGGCGTACACAGCTGGTGCAGTTTATGGCTCCATAACTGCGCATCTTCGTTCTTTGCCTCAGGATGATCCAAAGCTTCCACCCATTTTGCAGCAAACGGGGGACCTTCCTCCTGACCTTCCTCCAGGAGGTCTTGTGGAGCTTGGGTTCCCCCAAAGACTCCTCTAAATAGACCAAAGAGCCAGTGGCACCCAGGAGAAGTTCTGGGAGCTGACCGAGTTGCTGTGCCCGTAGCCCCGCCCCTCCAGCTCTGAGAAAACTTATGACTGACCCAAGATCACACTAGCAGCTGCAAGTGGAGGAGTGGGGAATCAAACCAAATCAAAAATTTATATCAGGAAATGGATTATCTCTTTTCAAAGGCAGTAGTCAGATGAACTACTCTGGGCTTAATTCAGAAATTAGTATGAAAACCAGGGGCTGCTGAAGAATACATTTTGGGCATCATCACTCCTCTGCACCCAGCCTCACTTCTCACCATACCCACCATGGGGGAAAGGGCATGTTTGTGAGGACACTGCAGCCATAGTAGTAAAGCCAAAGACAAGAGGATCCATGGCATTTATATCATGGTGAGGCATCTTGTGAGCTGAGGTTTCCAGTGGTCAGAGGTGGAATAAGGCCCCATTCAACTTTGTTCCTGAACACTTTCTGGAAATTCCAACATTTTGCCTCTTCATGTATCCAGTAAGGATGGGAGTGGGCTATAGAGTATTACTTTGAAAACGTTTTTTTGAGAAAAAAATATTTTCAGGAAAACTTCATGGCAGTTTATAAATCCAAGCAGTTCAAAACTGCCTTCCACTATGTAAATGCAAATTACAAGTTCCACAATAATTGCCATTTTTTATGCACCAATAGAAGAAATCTGGTCAAAGTAGAAGTTGCCAGAGATTTTTTTCATTGTTTATTGCAAGCAGACAGAGAGATTCCATTCTGACATAGAAAAAACAGAATTAGTTACCCTGTGAGCAGACTCTTCTGTCAATCTGAATTCATTGGTTGTGAAATTAAGAGACTGTACATTTGTGCCAAACCTACAAACCAAGATAAAGAAGATGTGAATGAAACTTTAAAAAAAAAAAAATAGGCTATACGCATTAGAGGAAAAGTCTATGTTTCAGAAACAATTCTAGTTTGCAGCTATTTCTAGTTCTACTGTTTCAGTGTGAAATTTTTTTAATACGAGTGCAATACAATTTCAACCAATACCCTACACATGCCCAAAGTAGTCATATGCTCTCAATTAAAAATGGAGATATTAATGCTGAGGAGCAGTCAAACATACAAGCAGCTTGGGTATTTCTTTAAAAATAAAGACATTTTTGAGAGCAATAATGAAAAGGAGATTTTAAAAGGAAATTGCAACTTGTATTCTTAAATAGTTATATTCATTACCATTTGCTGAGAAGACTCAGTGAAGCTTCAGGATCAGGATAATATGACAAAGGCAGAAGTTGTAACACAACTGGGAAAGATGAAGGATTTCTTAGCGTGAAATATTTTACCTAAATGATTTTTAAAAACATTAAGGTTAATACTTCATATCTTGGTGTTAAACTTCAAGTTAAGAGGAAATAGTACATTTTGAAGTCCAAGATATTTCAAAAATATATTTTGAAACAGTTTGATATTTCGTTTCTGAAATGTTAACAAGCATACAGAATTTTCATTTAATTCTAGAGATAGCACATTTGCAATTGCAAAATTAAATATATTATCAATTCAAAAGAAAAGCATCTCATAACAGAATAAGATAAATATTCTTCTTCTAAGTACTAGTACTTGTATATGTACTAGTGTTGTATATGATGCAAATAAATAACATCCAGCAACTGCAAATGAAGTTTTTCCCATTCACATATAAAAGAACTGACATTAAAAGGTTAGAAAAGACCAATGATTTTATCAATAGGTAAATGTCATCTAACATCTCTAAAATTAATTCTCATTTGAATAAATTATGACAAAAATAGGAAGAACAATTTTCCATGCATTTCTCTCCAACATCAATTAGATTAACAAGCCAAAACTACTATTTTTAAAAAAAAAGTTTAAAAAAAAGTTTCACCAAGTATCGCATTTATATTCCACTTCCTTCAAAATGGCGCATATGAGGTTCCCAGGCACTGAGCACTCAGACCTCCTTAGCATACACAAGACTGCTCTATCGTATGACTTCTAACCATACCTTGAGACCCTGTAAATTCAGTCTAGCATTTCTAATCTTTGCGAAAGATCACTTCATAAAGATTAATAATTTTCCCTTTCAAAACCAGTATGAAAACAGAAAACATCACCAGCGGTTTTGACAAGAACTTTATTAATTTTTTAAAATCTAAAAACAGTCTCACCATGCTATTCATCGGTGCAGCTGCACTGAAATTCAATGTATGGTCAAGCTCTGTAACCAAGTGGGGCAGAGAGAATGCAAATGATTCCTCTTCAGGACTCTCTGGATGAACGACATGAATAACTTCCCCAAAATTTCTCCTGTTGAATTGACAACGAACATCTTTTAAAAATAAAGTCTGTCACTCTTACTGCCTCAACATATGATTTCAGGGATTTTTTTTTTAAATTTAAATCTCACCTAGCATTACAGAATTGGACATCTTCATACTAAGTGTTGAACACTTTTCTAAAAAGGGTAGGTGTGAAGTATGTAATATTTTACTGTCAGTGACCACTGGAGACTGATGGAGGATCCCTCTCAGTAGGGATGGACATGAACCTGGAAAATTTGGTTCAGTTTGTGATTCATGGGTGAACCACAAACTAAACCCCAAACCGAACTGGGAGGCTCGTTTACAAACCAACTGGCTCTTGTGGTTTGTGGCCCTTCAAACCCTGTTGAACGGGACCACTGTCCCTTTTAATGGGGGTTGCAGAAAGCCCAAAAAACAGCTGAGCAGTGGGGAGCAGTTTGCTCCCCACCCCTCAGCTGTTTTGGGCTGTCTTGTGCAATCCCTTTAACTACAAACCAGCATGGAAAACCGCTTTAAAAGGACTGCAGAAGACAGCCTGAAAAACAGCGGCCACCAGAAGGGGGGGGGGAATCTCCCGGGAAGGACTTCCCTTCCACCTTGTGGCTGGTTCCAAAAGGAGCCATTTAAACCCTGGTTTCTGCTTCCTGCAGCTCTTCATGGGGAGCAGAAAGCAGGGCCATTTAAACCATTTTCTGCTCCTGGCAGAAAGCCACAGGGAGTAGAAAGCAGCAGCGGTTTATATGACTCTGAGCCATTTAAACCCTGCCTTCTGCTCCCATGAAAAGCTCCCAGCCACTCAGGTGTTTTTTGTGAGAAGCAGAAAGCATAGGTAAACCCCTGCTTTTTGCTCTTAACAAACCATCATGAGCCACCCCGAACTGCACCAAAATTCATGGTAGTTTGTCCCAGTTCTTCAGTTCACAAACTACAAACAGGCCAAAATTAATGACAAACTTTAGACTGTCAGCCGGTTCGTACCCATCCCTGCCACCCAGCTCTTTACTCTCCAACATAGATTTCCTTATTGGCACCATGCTTCTGAGATACATCAGCATCAATGATAACTACAGCTAATGCAAACCATGTTTGGAAGTTTCATGGTTCTATGGTTCATTGTAACTAAGGTTTAAGAGCACTGGCAATATAATCATTAACTTGATTAGCACCAGAAGTGGAAAGGTGGGGGGAATTCAAAGAGAAATCAGGCTGGGATGAAGAAGAGTATAAGATACCACAGTTTACAGCTGATCCTCTTCACCATGGTTAAGGAATCAGGAACATTGCGTCTTTATTGGCCTATGCATAAGACTAATCAATTTTAGACCTCAAAAATGATTATTAATATTAAATCTAGATATTTTCCATCAAAATACAGATAAAAAATCTCAACGTTGCTGAAATTAAGAATATAAGCATTCTTTATACAGACCTGCACATTTCACTATGCTTAATTTTTTGCCATTTTTCATGAAGTTCATAGGCAAGATCAGAATCCACACTGCCTGTTGAACTGTCCAGAGAAAGGCTCTTTTCCCAAAGAAGATTGGCTAAAATACATAATGTTCCATTTTACAGATATAAAGGTGGGATATGAAACTTTTAATAAATAAATCATGCCTCCTTTTCTCCTAACAGCTACACCATTTTCTGGCTCACCACTTGTGAACATAGCGCCCTGTCATATCCTCTTCCCAGAAGTATCCAGTGGTTAGAATACTGAACTGTGGAGTCCTGAGTTTCAATCACCATTCTGCCATGAAGTCTGCTGTGTGACCTCAGACCAACCACTCTTGACTAGCTTAATAGGGCTGCCAGCTCCGAGTTGGGAAACACCTGGAGATGGGGTGTGTGTGTGTGTGTGTGTGTGTGTGTGAGAGAGAGAGAGAGAGAGAGGAGGGCAAGGTTTGGGGAGGGGAAGGACTTCAATGGGGTATAATGCCATAGAGTCCACCTTCCAAAGTGATAATTTTCTCCAGGTGAATTGATCTCTGTTATCTGGAGATCAGTCTTAATCCCAGGAGATCTCTAACCACCACCTGGAGATTGGCAATCCTACAGCCTAATCTAACAGTGGTTGTGAAGATAAACTGAAGGAGTGGGACCATCTGCAGCACTCTCAGTTCTTGTGGAAGGGTGGGGCAGAAGTGAAATATGTAACAACCCACAGTTCCCTGGTCCCTTTCAAAGAAGCAACTGATCTATAACAAATAATCAGAAATAAAATGTCCAGAAAAGAAGGCTGCTAAAATGTAAGGAGGAGGAGGAGGTGGAGGGGATTGGATTTATACTCTGCCCTTCACTACTTGAAGGAGTCCCAGAGAGGCTTATATCTACTTTTCCTTCCCCTCCCCACAACAGACACCCTGTTTGGTAGGTGGGGCTGAGAAAGCTCTTTCAAGAACAGCTCCAAGAGAACGTGTGACTGACCCAAGGTCACATCAGCAGCTGTATGTGGAGAAGTGGGGAATCAAACCTGGTTCTACCAGATTAGAGTCCGCGGTCCTAACCACTACACCAAACTGACATGAATAATGTAGGTAGGCAATCCACACTACAGCTCCTCCTGACAGGATCCTTGGTGCCCACTTGCTAGTCTTAAGGATGAAATGTTAAGGATCTTGAACTAAAACAGATAAAACAAAGAGCTAGGAGACATTCTCTACTCTTTTACTGATTAACAAAGCAATGAGATCATCCCAGATGGGTGCATCATTTCTCATGTCTCTGGGTTTGGCTACCTCTTTACGTGGCCACACAAGGAACAAAATTGAGTAGCATCTTTTTTCTCAAGGAAAAAGACAATTCCTGGCTTTCCTCCACCTGCTCAGAGCAGAAACTACTTCAGAAGAGGTTCTGAGAAACAGCCTTTGCATCTGCAGGGAGTGTGTACTCGAAGCAGCTTCCACCATAGAACTGGCTTGGTAGGACCATGCTTGGCACGATTTTGTGTGAACTCCCAGCATTTTGCAATTGGCCTACAGCAGCCATTGTGTGGTAGCACTGATCCCCCCCCTCAAATTTCCAGATGTGCCCATTGGCTCAAGGATAAGGGACCCCCTGTGTTTGGGGGGGGGAAGGAATGTTTATTAAACACCTTCATATTGTTATCAGTCCTTGTATTGTAGACATTAGGACCAGAAATATGTCAGGTTTTTCTACACCACATTTACCTGTTTCAGACATTCTCAAGGAACAGTATGTATCATAATGTATTATGGCTTCAAAATGAAAAACTCCCAGCTGAAAAACATGAATTGAAAATTTCATAAATCAGCATTATACGTGTTAACAAAGAAAAAGGAACTGAAGCATAAACAAGTTGTATCAAACAGATTATCCCCCCAATTTTACATAAAGAGAGAAAAAACCCACAATTTAAAGCCATTTTGCATGTTGAAAGATGTGGTTTTGCTTTGACAGGTTCTTTTAACATGCAAAAAGGGAACTTGCACCATTTCTTCTGCAGGAAAAGGCAGTTGGAGTATGTATCGATATACATCCAAGTGTTCACTTTCTACCACTTGCAGCAATATGTAAAATGGTCCAGAGCACAGCATGGCTACTTTTGCTTCTCTTCCCCCACTCCCTAAGAACATAAGATAAGCCAATGTTGGATCAGGCCAATGGCCCATCTAGTCCAACATTCTGTCATACAGTGGCCAAAAATACCAGGTGCCATCAGGAGGTCCAGCAAAGGGGCCAGGACACTAGAAGCCCTCCCACTGTTGCCCCCCCCCCCGCACCAAGAATACAGAACATCACTTGCCTCAGCCTGAGAGTCCCTATCTATACCTTGTGGCTAATAGCCACTGTTGGACTTCTGCTCCATACGCTTATCTAATTCCCTCTTGAAGCTGTCCATGCTTGTAACTGCCGCCACCTCCTGTGGCAGTGAATTCCATGTGTTAATCACTCTTTGGGTGAAAAAGTACTTCCTTTTATCTGTTCTAACCCGACTGCTCAGCAATTTCATTGAGTGCCCACGAGTTCTTGTATTGTGAGAAAGGGAGAAAAGTACGTCTTTCTCAACCAGCTCTATCCCATGCATAATCTTATAAACCTCGATCATGTCACCCCTCAGCCATCGTTTCTCCAACCTAAAGAGCCCCAAGCGTTCTAACCTGTCTTCATAGGGAAACTGTTTCAACCCTTTTATCATTCTAGTTGCCCTTTTCTGCACTTTTCCCAATGCTGTAATATCTTTTTTGAGGTGTGGTGACCAGAACTGTACACAGTACTCCAAATGAGGTCACACCATTGATTTATACAGGGGCATTCTCATACTGGCTGATTGTTTTCAATTCCCTTCCTAATAATCCCCAGCATAGCATTGGCCTTTTTTATTGTAGTCGCACACTGTTTCGACATTTTCATTGAGTTATCTACTACAACTCCAAGATGTCTCGGTCAGTCTCTGCCAGTTCGGACCCCATCAATGTGTATTTATATTTAGGATTTTTTGCTCCAATGTGCATCACTTTGCACTTGGCCACATTGAACCCCATTTGCCACGTTGACACCCACTCGCCCATCCTCGACAGATGGAACCACTCAGATTGAAGAACATTATAAAATGAATTTTACATGAAATATACCTTGTTTCAGTGAGCTTGTATAAGGTAATATTTCATAAAATCTGAAAATTTCCCTACCCTTAAATTCTACTGATAATTTTTAGAAAAATCTACTATGACTAAAAATAGTCATGACAATATAGAAACAACAGCACTCAACAAAACCATAACAGTTCAATGCTGTACCTGGGATAAAGCAGAATAAATCTGCAGTGGTATCTCGAATACTGTTCCAATATTTGTAGCCACAAAAACACTGGAAAATAGACTTATGACAGGTTCTTTGATATGGAGTTTTAGAGAAAATACATTCCAACAGCCAGGAGGTAGAGTCAAAGGATCAGTGAAGTTCAGAACCTGAAAGTGAAAACATCAGATCAAGGTGACTATAGATAACACATATTTTACTTTGTTTTACATCTTTTGCTTCTAATACTAAAATGTTATGTTAATGTAGAAAAGATACTGTCAGAAGAAAATACAGATAGTTAAAAAGAAAAATAATGACAACCAAAATCACCACCACCTTCTCCCATTCCCTTCTTGTGTCCCGGTACATGGGTCTGCACTACTGCAATTCCCCCTTCGCTATCAGCAGCCTTCCCAAGGGTGAAGACAACTGTCCTCCTCACCAAAGGGCTGCACACAAAGAACGGGCTGGAACAGATCCTAAGTTTTACATCTCATTATTCAAGTATCAGAAGGCTGCATGCATTATTTAACTCTGTGATTATTTTCATGTGTGGAATTAGGTAATGATTGCAAAATCCATTACTCTGGTAATCTCAGCTGCTTGTCAACAAAGAACAGGAGATATATAGGCAATTCTTGGGAAAATCTCAATGGGAATACAGAGCAAAGCAGCTGTCTCTGATCAGGGTGTAGGGTTTCAGTACCCTGAGCAGTTTCCTTTGTCTCCCATAACCCATAAAAGACCAAAACAATACATGCAAATAAGCAGATCTATTAAAATGTTCACAATTTATATCACACAAATAATTTAATTTTTCTTAGTGAAGAGCCGATTTTTGAGTGCATGGCCCAGATTATAAGAGAGGAAGGCTGTGATACCATCTCTTCCCCCTCATTGAAAGAAAACTGCACAGAAGATCCTAAAATAACAACTTACCTTTAAAATATCCTTTGTTTCTCTTGCAACATAGACATCATTTAGCACTATATTCGAATCAAAATTGTTTGTAAACCATATAGACCAAGATGCTGAAATACTGTGATGTGGTTCTACGTGAAATGCTGTTATAAATGGATCAGTGCCATAGTACCTAAGATAAAGGTTTAAAATATAGGAAATGGTGTTATCAAGTGCTTAAATCCACTTTATTTATTTATTTCAAAATTATACCCACTCTTATAGCTTAGCCTTGACTTTTGTGGTGGTTTACATTAAAGTACATAAATGGGTAGACACAAGGTTAAGAACAAAAATGTAAAATGCTATAATAATATAAAGCCTTATTCACTGCCCGAGGAACCATAAGAAAGTGACTCTGGCGGACTCTTGAGATGGGAGAGTTCCACAGGGTGAGCATCACCTATGAGAACAGTCCACTCTTCATAGCACATTTGAATAAATTGCGGCTTTAGCTAACAAGTTAACATTATGCAAGACATAAATTATGATTATAAAAATATCCACACAGTGACTATGATAACACTAAATGTGTAATGCCTGCTGAAGTGTGTGGCTTATTTTGTTATGCAACCTTCCTAAAAGAAGGATTGCCCTCCTTGAGTTTTCTTTTCCATTAACTGCATTTTCAGTGTATTCTGTTATGAATTACAGACACAAGGTATGGATTTCTGAGGGGGAGTATAAATATATACAGTAATTTATATACTGGAAACATAGCACTCTAAGAGATATGACACACATACATAAGGCCATGCCAAACATGCACACCAGAGGAGCTAGTTTGGTGTAGTGGTTATGAATGGTGAACTCTAATCTGGAGAACCAGGTTTGATTCCCCATTCCACCACATGCAGCCATCTGGGTAACCTTGGGTCAGCCACAGTTCTTTCAAAGCTGTTTTCTCAAGAGCAGTTCTCTCAGAGCATTCTCAGGACCACCTACCTCACAGGGTGTCTGTTGTGGGGAGAGGAAGGGAAGCAAATTGTAAGCCACTCTGAGACTCCGAGAAAAGGGCAGGGTATAAATCCAACTCTTCTTCTTTCGATGACTTTCATATAAATGTACAAACTACCTCCACTAAAAATATTGTTTTGAAGATAGCATATACCCCTCTTCCACATTAAAGGTAAACTTGAAAGTTACTTCTGTTCTGATCTCTTCTAACATGACCTAGTCTCAAAATTAGAACAGCCACCTATTTTCACTATACTACTGTATAGTTTTGAGTATTCTGCTGCACATTTCATGAAAACCTTACCTTTCCACTGCAGCATAGGGAAAGCATGCTTTTTGTGAGGTATCACAGCCTAGCAGATTCATCCTGTCATTAGGAACATGATTGTTTTCATGTCCACACAGTGTACCTGTAATAAAAAAGGGGGGCATCTCATTTCAGAGTTTCTAATGAAATGCCTGTTAAAGTTTAGAAAAAACACAGAAAACTGGAAAAGACAAATATACACTCCCCCCCCTCCAAAAGAAAAATGGGGGGAAATTAATGAAAAACATTATTTCAGACTAGTGAATGGCTTTCTAAAGCATTGTTATAAAAATAAAAGTTATAGCTGATTGATACTCTTATCAGTCAAACAGATCTAAGATTCAAATGGAATAATGTTGGTGATTACAACATTGTTATTGCATTTGACTGGATTTGAAACCATCAACACACTCAGGACTTGATGCTCGAAAAGTAATATGGAACACAGAGTATTTTCAAGAATTTGGTTCAGAAATACAGTTCAAGAATTTGCAAAGCATACTTCCCTGCAACATGCAAGTATCTGGCTATTTTCTCTGCTTGGACTGTCCATGCTGAGAAAAAAAGGGCAGGTAGGTTTTCCTGATCAATAGTTCACTATTCTGTTTACCTGACTCCGTTCACTCTTTTCTACTCAGTGGAAATAACTGTAATATATATTGAATACTTTATCATCTGCAATTATTGATTTCTCACACGTGCTTCTACACAAAGGTCTGCTCAGACTTTATACAACTTCAGTGTGCGGCACATCTGAACCTGGAAGTCAATTTATGCAAAAGTGGTCATGAGAAAGGACCCTTATCCACTCTGGACCACAGCCACTCTCTTGCAGCTTGTCAAATTGTGAGACGTACCCTGTATCATATATCTCCATCTATTATCTTCTGATGCCATTGGTTTTTGTTTTTAGGTGATTGTTTTTTAACTATCCTGGTATATTCGTAAATTGCTATAGATCTTAGCCCCTCTGTTGTGTGTATATAGCAGAGAATTGGGACGTAAATACCATACCTTTACAAACAATGGAAGCAACTTTTGTGAAATTTGTGGCTGATGATGGCAGCATTATTGGCTCAAACAACACAGAAAACATTCCTTTCTGTGACAAATGCTTCACATCCTACCAAACAAATAAAAAACACAATGTTCATCTTCATGACAATTAAACCTGTAATTCACTGCAGCTCATTCTATGAAGCCACCTTTATTTGAATAACCAACATGGTTTCTTGTACATCAGTTCTGCACAATGTTCTGCTAAGGGCTTCACAGAGCAACCTCAGCATGTGGGACAGCTGCTCCTGGAGGTCAGCTTATGCAGAATGCCACAAAAGTGACCATAAAAAGGACACTTATTCTATCTATTGCAGATGCTATCTATTTTACTTCAGGAAACTTTACTTAGTTCAAAATGCAGAAGTAAAGTTCCTTATAGGGACATACCACTGTGACTACATAAAGCCATTCCAGTTACAGCAACTATCAGTTAGGGTGTAGAACTAATCTAAGATGCTACAATTAATCTTTTAGAGTCCTAAACCACTTGGGTCCAGAATATCTGAAAGACTGCTCCCCCCCCCATCAGTCAAGATATTCACGTCTATAAATGGTGCTCTCCTGCAGGAACCACCATACTAAAGATGGATTGACTGAGAAATCTCAGATTATTGGAACAGAGATTGTTATGTTATTTTACCTTACCCCTGTTGATGGTTATAAGACTTTCATGTAGTCATTATGGATATTATCATATGCTTCCTTGACCATTTTTTTAAAAATTGAAAGGCCATCTAGAAAAGGACCCTAAATAATCACAATTGTTCTGAGAAATAATAAGTTTGGAATATTCATGTTGTCAAAGTTCCCTTTCAAAGGATGTATGCTGTTGAAAAGAAACACTGACCTTTCATTCTAATCACATTTATTTGAAAAGTGTTATTTCCAGAATCTGCCTGAGATGGTACTCCACATAGTTGTAAAACTAAGCAGAACAAGCAGGACCCCACAAAAATGTAGCTGAAAAGATAGTCATCATCACAGAGCAAGCAGAAAATGTTCTGTTCCACTCCCCAGTGCTCTTGGGGGGGGAAAGACCAGGTGTGTTATCTCACTTTTAAGAGCTAGAGACAGATTGTTGGAACGTCTATCAGGAATATATTTCCACCTTATCTTCAGAGCACTGGAATCTTCAGTACAAAGACAGAGGGGAAATAAAACCTCTTTGCTCATTCCCTCTGCTCTCAACTTTCTAGAATCTCCTCTCTCTCTTTCTTAACAAAAACACTTCCCTTCCCGGTAAGTAAGTGGGATGAAGGGAGTTTAGAAAGAAGAACAGATGGACAAAAATGTTATTATTTCTTCAAAGTACTGGTGCATAAAGGGCATGAAAGAGTACCAGAGGATTTTTTTTTTAAGATGCAGAACCACAATCTTCCTTTTTCTTCATTCACTTTCTACCCCCTTATATATGCATCCCACTCGCTATGGCAATTTCCCTTCATTATTCCAATCAAGCCCTGGTAGTCTCCTTACACTGATGAAAACTTTCACATTGGTGCTGGTCAATTCACAGCTTTTGAACACTTCAACGCTGCTGTTGTCTACAAATGTACATAAACTGAGTCAAGGCCTGCTTTTTCTAGCTAAGTGTTACCTACTCTGACAGGTTGTGGCTCTCCTAAGTCACAGACAGAAAGATTTCTTTTACCGTCACCTGCAACTTAAGATCTTTTAACTGGAAATGTCAAGGAGTGAATGTGGGACCTCCACCATGAAAAGTATTTGCTCCATCACTGACTCATGCCCCCTCTTTAAGCACAAACTGTCCCCTAAATCAAATCAGATGGAGCTATCCCACAGGTGTCATTTTCCAGTTACCACGTTATCTGTTTTCTAGTTATGCCCTTTGTTATGTCCTGACAACTCAGAAGGCTAGATCTCTCCGTCACCTGCAACTTAAGATCTTTTAACTGGAAATGTCAAGGAGTGAATGTGGGACCTCCACCATGAAAAGTATTTGCTCCATCACTGACTCATGCCCCCTCTTTAAGCACAAACTGTCCCCCAAATCAAATCAGATGGAGCTATCCCACAGATGTCATTTTCCAGTTACCACATTATCTGTTTTCTGGTTATGCCCTTTGTTGCGTCCTGACAACTCAGAAGGCTAGATCTCTGGCAGTGCAGAGTCAACAATTCACCACAGAATTCTTTGATTCCCATGATTTCTGAAGCCATTTCCCATGTTCATATACATCTAAAGCCAAGTATTAGCATCACAGTATAGCAAGTCAGGATGTTTTTTTGGATTTTTCTCTAACTGGACAGTTTCTCTCTCAATTTTTAAAAGCAAACCTCAGAACCTAAATCTTCCAAGGAAGGCCTTGAATCAGATACTTTCACCCCACTGAATCAAAATTATTGTCTCAATTACTGTCAGGTTGCATACAGTTAAAGATGACTTATCAAATAGAATATATTTTAAACATGTAAATATGAAAAATATAATTACCTGCACATACAAAAGGTTGGTGCCTGAATGCAACACATACAGGATTACTGGATGATTATCTGTCCAAAAAGAGCACACACAAACCCAATGTCAAAGCTCCACTACCATAGAAAGTTACCCAGACAAACTGCAAAGGTCACATCCAGATCTTGAGACCTACCTGAGGTTTGTGTTTTGTTCACTGCTACATAAACAACAAAAAGGCTTTCCAGTATGTATTGTCTAAGGTCCACAAATTCATGCTGCATGCTTTCCACTCGGACCATTAAGCTTATTTCTAGCAGCATCAGACCATCAGGTACAAAGCAGCAATTCTGCAATAAAATTCCACCAATTATTTATCTAATTTGAATAATTTCTGTGCTGCCTTTCCACCCTACTCAGGGTTTACAAGGCAGCAAACTTTCAAATGTTTCAAACATTCAAACAATTAACCACAGTATAATATTCAGAATACTTCCATCTAAAACCGTGCCAATGCTAATAATGAGCTAAAAAGGGCCCTAGACAAATTGGTATGATTGGTACTACGAAAGAATTAAAATCCATCACTTTGCTTAAACTGAACCAACAATGGACCAAACAGAAAACCTAGTTCTTATCCCACACAAAAGACAATCCAGTAAAAGGAATCTCTCATTTCTTGATTTGGAACAGGCAGATGTGAGAATGGCTGACAAGAGACTTTTGGCCACTCTCTACATCAGTGTGATTTATCAAATGAGATGACAGGGACTACCAAAATATAGATTTCCACCCAGATGCAAATAAGAAATTATGAGAAACCAAGACCTGGGAAAGTGATAACCATTCCTGAAGTAGGCACTCAAGGATCAAGAGGGAGTAGAACTTGATCATTCATAGATAAGAACTGTTTCTTGTTATTCTGCTTTAATTAAATAAAAAATGTAGCAGGATGAGCAAAGGACTTAGGCTACTGCAGTAGATCAAAAGCATATTTGAACTCAAGGTTTTGAAAGGAGCCTCCATTTATTATAGATATATTAAGGGATAATTTACACATTACAAATTCTACAGGGGCTTCTGACTTATGTGTTTTGAGTTCCCTGTTGGGAACTTAATTCGCAGGTACCCACGGCACAAATCTGTTCAGGACCACAGTGCTCAGGGAGAATGCGCTTAGACCTCCCTACCATGCCATTTCCCTAATCTGACTAACCCCAGGAGGTTATTTGCCCCATGGGAGAACCTTACATGTCCCAATGGCACTGTAAATTTCCACAATAAGACAAATAGTAGCTCACTGAGGCTACTTCAGGTTGGGGAAATGGCATGTAGGGGAAAGCTTAAGCTTCTTCTCTGTGGATGCCACAGTCCAATATGAATCAAACCCATTGACACATGGAAGTTCAGTTCAAAGTGAATGGCATAAAACCTTAATTACACATCACCCCAACAGAACTAGTAACAATGCAACAATGACAACAGCTACAAAGGACTCATTTTAACAACCCCTGTAACTGCAGCAACTATCACCTAGTGGTAAATATCCAGCTTAAAGTGCTTTTTACAACATATGGCGGGTAAACTGGTATTTGGGGCAGATTCATAGAAGCCATGAGATCTCAAGCTAGTTCTAAAGAATCAGCCTTGGGCCCTCCAGAACAGTCAGAGCTACCTCAACCAAATTAGAGAACAACCGAGGGCCCATCTAGATGAGACGCACATCCACTGGTTTGCCCTGGGTATGTATTGCCATTTTTAAAAGTGAGTTCCCGGCCAGGAACGTCTTTAAACTTTGCCAGGGGGTCTGATTCTAGTCAGGACCATGACAGCTCAGGAGAATGAGTGGATTCTCTTCCCCACCCCCACACTGTTTTGCTCCCTGAAATGGCAGTGAGGGGCATTATTGGCCCACATGCCCCCTCCCCCATGCCATTTCAGGGTGGAAAAACATTATGGGGGAGAGAGGAAACCCCCCCCCCATGCCACAATGAACCTAACCATGGCTAAGTTTAAAATGTGTTCTTGGGTCAAACCTCGGGACACCCAGCATGTCTAGATGGGCCCTCAGAAGAGTGTGCATGCAAATGGAAGTTAAGACACTGGAGGACTCTCTCTAATAGCAGATTGGAAGACAAAAAGCATATATCATACCTTAAAATGCTGGTGCAATTTATTATGCAAACTGCATTCAAGACGAACTTTTACATGACTGATATTCTTAGCTTCTGCCTGGAAAAAATTAAAGACACAGCCAGAAACTGGTTCAGTAACCTGCAATTGGGGGAAATAGATAATATCACATCCAGTACAAGGACGGCATACTTCCAAGGAGCACCAGGCCAATGAAGACACTTCTTTTCCTGACTAAACCCTAGGCTTCCCTTAAGCACACAGGGCACAGGTAGGCTCGGGTACTACCTTGAGGTCCTCGTGGAAGCATCTTAATGTAAAACTGCCTCCCAGCATATACTCTCGTGTTGGAAAATATTGCACATTTCTCACCTACACTGAAATTTACCAACTTACTGCAATTTAAAAAAAAACTTAACAGAAATCCTAGAATTTGCAAAGTGTTTTGACTCCATAAAACCTGTTTGCCATGTTGCAAGTTGTCAGTTGTTGTGACACGTCTTTGCTGGCTACTAAGGGGACCCACACAGCCTCTTATGATTTTGGGGAACCGGGTTTGTTTTAAACTGTAAACCTTCCCATCAGGTAACAAGTGTAAAGGCTTTGAGTTCGCTGCTGTGAGGTAAAAGTGCTGAGCAAGTAGAACATGATGACCACTGAGGCAGAGTTGTATATAAATAACCGCTGTGTTTCTGTGCTGTCCAAATGTTTTACCAAAAGCAACCATATAGCACAGACTGTTATTAAAATTATTTTTAAAGGAATGTGATCCAAGGAAAAGGAACTTAGAGATGTTTATAAATTACATACAGAAAAGAGTTAAAACTAGTTCTTAGTAGCAGCACTGCCAACACTTAGTGAAGCACCACAAATTCCTGACTAAAACAGAATAGTTCATTATCACATTCCATTCTCTTGTTCAAGAATCCCTGCACGATCCCACAAGGGGGAGCTGTAGCATATAAAACATAATTAAACCCTTCAACAGTAGGTCTGAGTCTTTTTCCCTATCACCATCATATTTTGCAGGTAAAGAAATACCTCAGGTCAAAATATAGCTTTAACAACAATTACTGATGCATGAGCACCAGCAAACTTTATCACTCACAATGAAAGCTACATTAATGAATCAGCTTCTTAAGAACAGAGGTAACGGGAGAAAAAAAAATTCAGTGCAAACTGTAGAGAACTGGGCCCTGAATGAACACTTAGTATCATTATGTCTAAGCTGAGCGTGGGCCCGTTGACCACATTTACTTTAATGGACCCTCTTCCCCTTCCTTCTACCATGTTATGCAGAACTGATGACGAAGTCTGCAAGTAACAGTGCTTTAAAGATGAGAGTGCTAGCATTTTTCCGGTATGTTTTCTCTTTATATTTCATAAAAGTGCTTGCAAATAAACATATCAACATTCTGTACAAAGTCAATTAGAAAAAACACTGAACAAGTGTTTCTGGAGAACGACCCATCTAGCCTTATTTTCAGAATACACTCTGTATCTTGACTCAGTATTCATAAAAGATGACCTAACATTATATGACCATGCTAGCCACGACAGCAGGCACAGTCATGTCGAAAGCAATGGGGGTGGAAAAGATGAATTTAGCAACAGAAGTGATGAGAAAGTAAAGATAGCTGGACCCTTCACGAAATGGAGGAGGTTTTTAGCACACCCCCAGCTCTGATTTCTGTTCAAACCAGAGCACAGCTTTCTACTTGACTAGGGCAGAATTGGTTTAAACACATTGATCCCATTACATCATGAACTAATTTTGGAATCTGCTAGCAGCATGTAACATATTAGGTGGACTATAAACGAATAAACAAGTTGTATTCATTCCTTTTAAATGTGGACATTTATCTTAACGTTTTAAAGTTTTTCAACCTACGAAACAGCTTACAAAAATAAGTTTCATTTTCACAAAAACTCAGCACAAGAAAATTATGCAGCCCACAGAGACCAAGGGGTGCAGAACAGCAAATCAGAAGAGGCTACACTGAATTAGTTCTCTGACTACAGATATTCCAAATCTAAAGCTACACACAAGGTCTTGTGACCAAGGGATTCTAGATCAATTCAAATTCCATTACACATCACTCATTAGGTACAACTAAATTGTTTGCCTCAAGGATAAAACTTATCTATGCAAAATAAATACCAAGGGCACAGAGAAGTCACAGTTCACCAGTGACATTATTTACCTCTTAGCTGCTACAAGCCTACATCTACAGCAGCAGCTAGAAGAAATAACTGTACGAGACAGCAACTGCAACTTACTTTGTGAAGCAACATGGTGACAAAGGGCAACTACCCTAGGGAAAATGCAACAGAAACATGCATGCACAGCCTTGAAGTTTTAATGGTTGATCAACTAAGCAATATACTCACACAGAACTGACAAGTCACGTGCAAAGATCAGATCACTTCTTCAGCTGCACTACTTCAAATACAAATTCTTTGTTAACATGTAAATAATGCTGCTGTTACTCCTACTTTCACCCAAAAGAATTTTCAGAAACCACAACAATTTCAATGAAAAACTGTTGCCATCACTTTGCTTAATATAGTACAGGAAGCTGAAGCAGTTATTTTTGAAGAACCAAAACCACACGCAGTTCTTAAACCGAATATTTACTTTAAAATACTGTACCAGTGTTTGTGAGATCTGGATACTGTTGATATGCGGAAGTAGTAAGTAAGTATTTGCTAGCTGCTTTCTAGATTCTTCTGAAACAGTCCTTGAAGTTCCCATTCCAAAGACCTAGAGAAAAATAGGGCATTAACTAGTTACAAATAATTCTAATGAAAAGTTAACACTATGTTTTAGCACTCAGCAAGTATGCTCTAAAATAACTAGTAAAGAGACTATAATAAAGTATTCATAATTATAGCTGCTATCATTTGAACGTTTCAGGGTAGAAGGACATTCAAAGTATTTCCCAAGCTCCAAGCTCCCTGCCAAGGTCTCAAACAAACAAAAAAAGGGGGTGGGTTGCTATCTTAGTCTTACAGAAGTTTTGTACATATGGCTTTTGAAAAAAATTAATCACCATGTTGCACCCACATTTACTTAGATCAGGCCTGAAAAACTGATCTGTAAAAAGAAATGTACATTCTACGCATTGAACAACAAACACAAAATTTATTAAAACATGCAGAGGATTTCACAAATGAGTAATATGATTTTAGGCTGCTGGGAAAAGGGGGGGTTGAAGATCAAGTGTATTCACACTTAATGCTTTCTTATAAAAATGTGTATTTCAGTGGTATGTAGCATATACAGGTCTCTGGATTTAGACATCTATAAGGGCTACTTAAAAACCAACTTGACCTGAGAGAACTGTTCTCTATCTAAGTCCCAGGGGTTCCTTCTGAAGAGCCTTCTCCCTTTCCCAACTCAAGACTTTAAAAACCAGTTTGTGCTGAGCATGAGTGAAGTCAAAATAGTCCATCGTTAAATACGATTATCAGGGTTCCATATACTCGCTTTTCTTGTTCAACAGTGTTGAATACCATTCTCCATATGGCAAGTACCTCTGCCGCTGCCTCAGGTGACCATCACAAAGAGTCCTTCCACGGATAGTACTCTATAGCATATGTGCAGAGAAGGTAACCCAAAAACAAACTATCCTGCCTGTCTTTCCTGTTGTGAGATTGTAATCAGAAACAAACAGGCAATTTTCTCAACTCGTTTACTTCCTAGACCATCTATTTCATACTATCATACCAGCTCAGCCAGTCACTATCAGTTGGCATCGCCATGCCAGCTGGAATTCAATCAAGAAAAATACATGGAAAGAAGAAAAAACTCATGGATCCCTAATGTGGCAAGATCTTTATAAATAGTAATATTCATTAAAAGTGAGAGAAAGGGGTGAGGGGGCAGCAGATACAGGGGAAAGACACTGGATATCCTTTAGTGAGGTGAAGGAGAAAATGGGGGATGGAAGCCTATACAAGTAGCACTAGAACAAGTAGCACCCTCAAATATTATTTCTATGATTGAGTTATAGCTGCATCTTGGACAAAAAATCATTTCAGTAAGAATAAAAAAATACATAAGCAAAGAGTTCTGGTGAGATGGTGGAGAAATAAGTACGTGCAGCAATGTCTCCAATGAGCTACTAATGGTCCTAAATCAGAAGACTGTGGGATAAACCCTAATTACATCTTAGTCTCTCTGGTATCTCTGTACATGGATCTCAGTGGAACTTCCATTAAATTGTACTTGACATCACTGGAGCAACTGAGCATCAGCTATAATTTTATAACACTCGACTACTTGAAGCGCTTAAAGTACACTTACTGACTGTGAGAAACAGCTACATAAATGGGCCAAGAGATAGTGTCAGAGACATAATCCACTCCTCTGCAAACTTCCCCTTTGTACAATTTCCATTTAAATGACTGCTCTTCAAAGTGCTACTTCAATATATAGCAACACAAAGTTTACAGGCCGTCTCATACCACTATGAAACCAACAGATACAATCCAGGCCTTTAGTGAGGTGCCAGAACTGCAGCTATGCCTTAGTCACCACATCTCTATAGCCCAAAGACAGATAAGTTATCCTATAAACTATCTTTCAGTCTTGGAATCACCACTTTATGCTTCAGGGTTGAAAGACACAGAAAGGATTTCTGTAAAACTATGTCCTGTCTCCAGAAAACGGCAACATCAGAGGCTTCACTGTGTCAGCTGCTATGTGATGAAGATTAATCTCACAACCCTAATGGCAGTAGAGTCCAGAATGACGAAAACCATTGTGCTTCAGGGGGCTTCGGCCCCATCGGGATTGTGAGGCGCATTGCAAGTCTTATATATTTGTAACCATGAACTACTGGCAGTTTCCTGTTTTGCCCACTGTGACATCGTTTGAGAACAAGTATCTTCTAGGTCTGAAGCCAGTGAATAAAAAAATTACCTGATATGAAAACACTCCATGAGATGAGGTATTTATAAATAATGAACTTTCAAAACTGCCTTCTTCAATTGGAAGAAACAGTACTCTGAAATAAATTTTCCCCATTGCTGGAATCACCTACAGATAAAATAAAGGTGTCTGATGTTCAATATACGTAGTTGCATTGCTTTTATGACAGCTTTGTAAACAAAAAAAGTAAGATGTCACCACCCAATCTCTTTCCCACTAGACTGTGCCTACCCCTTTATAAACTCCCCTGTGTCTCACCCCAAATGAGATGGAAGGCAGGGACAGAGCTAGACTGGGCAGCTATCATCAGCACTGGGCTAAATTTATATGGCAGTCCGTTGACTGGGGCTGCTTTTTCTCCTTCACAGAGCAGAAGCAGAGACAACGGCAATGCAAGCCAGTAAATCTAGAGGTTACTGAATTCTCTAGCTCTCTCCCCCCCTCCCTCCCTCTCTGGCAGAAAAAGAAAAACAAGAGAAAGGGAGAGCACCTGGAAGCAGTTCTTACAATCAGTGACAATCCAGATTCCTTTCTTTGCTGAAAATGAGTACTAGGGCTAGTGTGCCAAGAACTATGGGAAAATTGTTTAACACATGGGGTTTTGGATGAGCTTCTTAGAATGCCATCCTAAGCAAGGTGACTTTAATGGACAGTTCTGTGCACAATCCCAATTTTTACTAATTATGTCCCAAGTGAGGCAATTTGGTGCTTGCAACCAGTTATAATAACATTTCTAACAAAGTTACATGGAAAACATTGTTTAACTTTCGTTTTATTAAAAAAGATTTTAAGCTATGCCATATATAATTACTAGTGTGATTTTTAAAAGAACACCCTTTCCACATTATTGGTTTTGAAGCAAATTTCCCTTGGTGTTGACGTTCTAATAAATCTTTGCCCAAAACCTTTGAACGGGTAGTCCTTTCATTCACACTGCATGCTTCTAGAAAAAATAGGCTAATATTAGCAAAAAGAGAGAGAGAGAGAGAGAGAGAAATATGGTATGTATCAAAGCCATATTGTACAAAAAAGTTTTAAACTTGACTATGGTCCCAAAATGTCCTTGTAACAAGAGGTCAGCAATAAGAAACATCTGAACCTGTGCCCACAGAACAGTAATTCAAGACAAATACACTTGATTTTTAACTGCTACAATATATACAAAATGTACTATGGTTTTACAATGTGCAGTAAAACAAAAGGAAAGTTGATATAAAAATACAGTCTTCCTTTCAGAGCTACAGGCAACTAAGGATTCTTCATTTCAGTTCATATTTATCCATTTGCTTTAATTTCAGTTTGGTAGATATCAGGGCTGAGCCAAAATGGGAGGTTTGTGTCACATGTATTTTATCACACTACACTACATACATATTTTGGGCAATTTGTTTTATGGTGGCCCCCTGCAGAAAGATGTCCTGCCAATGCACCCCCATCCCAATATAATACATTTAGGTGAGGGCAAAACTTCCCAAAGAGCCTCTTTGCAGGCCTGATCCTCAAAGCTCCTTTGTTCGTACCAGAAGTGTTCATGTGAGAAAACTGGGCTCAGCCCTAGTAGAAAGACACTTGTTGATAGAGAACAAGCTAATGGTTGGGAAATTAGGGAAGAGGAACCACAGATTGAATGCCTTAGGCCAAAGAAAGCATGAAATTTGGGCACTCTGATGCAGCACATTTTCCAAAAGTTTAGTAGCACTTACCCTGCCATAAACAGGAGACACATGAAAATGCCTAGAAGTTGTAAACACTGAATTCACTATAACTTCGCTATCCTTACTGGGGTTGTAAGCATATAGAATTTTAGCTTTAGGTAGTCCCAGTAACCTAGGGAAAAACAAGAAAGTTGGAAAAGTATTACTGACAATTTAAAAAAAATCTGATTGGTACTTTTCACTCCATACACAACCTGGAAATATTCAGGACAAAATTCAATTATCCATCACATATTTAGTTCCATTTACATTTGAAGTAGGAAAGCAATCTAGACTTCAAAGACCATTCTGAGTCCCCCACCCCCACCCCGATAAAGGGGCTGGTAGTTCAGAATTGGGATAAATAACAAAATCACCATCGTGGGATTTTTATCTACACTGAAATTTTTATTAAGTTATATATGAATTTTAATGTTTTGTGTTCTATGACATTATGTCCTGTACATTTCCCAGAGCTCGGTGTAAGCCGGCATAGGGATGATAATGATGATAATTTGATTCAGAAATCAGGAAAATTCTTACTTACAAACTTACTTTACTTATTTACTTCATTTATACCCTGCCTTCCTCCTCAATGGGGACTTAAAGTAGCTTACATTGTTCTCCTGTCTTCCATTTTATCAGGGATGCCAGGGGTCCCCACTCCCAGGCCCCAACTCTCCACCACTGATAGCTGGCTGGCAGGGGGGCCTTACTGCAAAAAAGGGAGTCTCACCCAACAATTTAGCAACATCCCCAACGTTACTTCAACATGATGTAGGCACATTGGGGCCATCGGGGCGATGCTCTGTTTTCTTGGGCAAAATCTCTATGGTAGAAACTAGCACAGAGTTTTGCCCAAAAACTAGAGCATCGCCCGTCATACCCGACATGCCTACGTTATCTCTGGGCCAGTTGGAAGTCACATTGGGGATGTCACTGAAACATCAGGTGAGACTCCCTGCTCCCGGTAAGTCCACTCCCCATCCCCTGCCGGCTGCCCGGAGGGACCTGGCAACCCTACATTTTATCCTTGGAATAATCCTGTGAGGTAGGTTACACTGAGAAAGTGTGACTGGCCCAAGTCCATCCAGCAAGCTTCCATGGCAGAAAGCAGATTTGAACATGGGTCTCCCAGATCCTCGTCCAACACTTTAACCACTATACAAGACCAGCTACTGGGCTACACATTATTGGCACATTATTGGTCTTGTCTGACAGCCCTGTATTACCCCCCAAAACAGTCTACTGACTGAAATCAGAATTATGAATGACAGGAACCAACTTAATGACTAAGGCAGGTAAACTGAAGGCCTCATTCAGACATAATGCTAAGCAATGATTTAATGCTATGTAAATGAGCGTGAGAGAATCTTGGGCTCATGTGCTCCTCTGCCCCCAGTTTCATGATGCATATCGCAAGCCAGGTCATTACTTCCTGGTTTTCAGAAAACCACAGTTTGCCACTAGATCTGAGCCAGTAAACTATGGCCAGCACTTGCTCTAATAACTGGGACTTGTAGGACAAGCACATAGCATGTTACAGTAAATTGGCTTGCTCATACTACGAATACATCTATGCAGATAGAAAAATCAGTTTGATAATATGGATAACAAGTGTTAATTCTTGAGTTGCCAAGCAACAAAGGAGAGACAATGTTTACAATGATCACTACAAGATGAAAGCAGGGGATAAAAGACTGCTTTGAGGGGAAAAATCTGCCAAGACATGGTGATAATCTTTCCTGTATTATGAAAGTATAAGAGATACTCACTGCATTCCAAAATGGAGAATTGAAGGGTGAAAATGGAGGATCCTCCCGTTAGGCATTTTTGCAGAGAAGCTGCAAAAGGAAGAGCAATTATTATTAGCTGATAAGTTTCTAAAACATAGCATATTTGATATAACGTATCATGTGACATCAGGCTTCCTGTACATCAACACTGTACTATCAGTACAGGTTCTGGAACCTAAGAATACAGTGGGATGGACCCAGACAGCTTTTGCAATCACTCTGTCCCAATTCTCCTCCATACTACATCCTCTATTTCAAATGGTTTTTGTACATTCAGATCCCATGATTCTTAGCATAGCAATTTTAGATGGTCAGAGAGTCTTCTTTTTTCACCAGCAGAAAAGCTGGCTGGATCCAGCCCAAATATTTACCTACATTCTATTCAGATTCCATAATCATATCATTCCCCATATAGAAGAGTCTAAGACTGTGTATGAATTATGAAAGTACTTACAATAGCAGCAATAAGCAACAAAATCCAAAATTAACTAGGTGGTTTAAAAAAAAACCCACAAGACTATTTGCTTCAATGAGCCTCACTTTAAGAAGAGCAGAAATATATCACTTCCTCTGGAGAACCTGGGGCCATAACTTGAAAAACAGATCTAACGGCCTATTTAAGCTAAAGGCCTTAAACCAAAAGTCTAAAAAGATACTTTTTCTTTCTTTATTTGTGCAGCTTCTTTAACTACATAAATGACTTCTAAAGAAAGTAGATTCCGGTCAAGAAACTGAGCAGAACTCTGAAAGTGCATTAAGATTTAAGATTACTGAGATGCAGATGAACATTATATTGAAAGATCACTTCACCTATTAAATGGCCATCCAACAGTATGACATGTCCCAAATTCTACACTTGAATTTACTATCAACAACAATATTTAACATATGAAAAGACACTGCATTAAAAAACCCAGACAATGCCCAAAAGTTCACAATAATATAAAACAAGATGGAGACGCATGAGAATGTGCAAGGGAGGAGATATCCTATTACCCCTCCCCCGCCTTTGCTTCTTCCTACCTTGTTCTACCCCCACCGTCTCATTGTTCTCCCACCCACCCCGTGGTTGGTGTTTTCTCAGTGGCCATAGGATCAGGAGAGAAAGTTCAGGACATCTAATCGAAAATGTGCGCCCTGTACTTAGGGATGCCAGTCCCCAGGTGGGGGCAGGGGATCCCTTGATTTGGTGGGCTCCTGCCTGCCAGCAGCCAGCTGGCTGGTGGGGAAGCCCTGCTTCTAAGCCCCACCCCCAACAGCAGCCACCGGTGGACACCAGTGTTCCCTCTAAGCTGACTTAGTGTGAGCTAGCTCACAGTTTTTCAACCTTCAGCTCACACATTTTTGTCTTAGCTCAGGAAGGATGGCTCCAGAGCAAACTAGAAGAAGAGATTGGATTTATACCCTGCCCTTCACTACTCGAAGGAGTCTCAGAGCAGTTTACAATCTCCTTTCCCTCCCCACAACAGACGCCCCGTGAGGTAGGTGAGGCTGAGAGAGCTCTCTTGAGAACTGCCCTTAAGAGAACAGCTCTGAAAGAACTTGTAACTGACCTAAGGGCTGGAGGAGAAAAGAACCTCAGATCCAACACCCCATGAGCTAGGTGGTGTAGAAAGAGGCTTGGCAGAGAGAGAACAGGAAGAAAAAGCAGTGAATAACAAATAACAGAAAGATAACGAATAACAGGGAAATAACAAAAGAAGAACTATATAAGAAAAGAACTATATAAAATAAAAGGTGGCTTCCGATTTTTTCTGCAACAAATATAATTACAAAATATTCTCTTACTCTATATTTACATGAAAAACTCCTTTCTACTGTCTAAATTCCTTATACATCAGACCCACAAATTGTCAAATCATTATTATTTGTTTCACGCAAAAAGTCTATATGGGGTTTCCAATCAGCAATAAATGAATGTATTGACTTTTCTCTAATCAGTGAAGTAAGTTTAGCCATCACAAGTTCCAGCACTTTCCCCAACCAAGTCCTTTGTTGTAGGTTATATTGGACTCTTCCACTTTTGTGCATATAATTAATCTCGCTGCCGTTGTCATATATAAAAACAAATTCTTTCTGACTGAATGTCCATTAATCCCGAAAGGAAATACTCTGGTTTCAATTGTATATTAGACTTTAAAATCTTCTGGATTAATAATTCTATTTGTATCCATTTTTATTTTTATTTTGCTTTCTTACATGTCCACCACATATTGGTAAAATGATCCTTCTTGTTGTTCACTTTTCCAACATGAACTCAAAGTACCTTTATACATTTTGGCCAATTTCTTTGGAGATATATACCAACGGTACATCATCTTATAAAAGTTCTCTTTAAGACTAGAAATTAATATAATTTCAACACTATTGACCACATATTTTCCCACTGTTCCATTCGTATATCATTTCCAAAATGTTTGGCCCATGTTACCACAGATTCTTTAACTTCCTCTGTCTCAAATTATCAACAAAAGTTTATACATTTTGGCAATAACATGTTCATCATTTGTACATAATTCTGTTCCAAATTCAGTCTTAAAATGAAAAGACCCATCTCTGATGACCACTTTGCCTGGCACAGATGAGACAAATAGAGCATAGCCTCCATAATTAATGAGCAGACACATATGGGAGCAGATAGTCCTTTAGGTATCGTGGTCGGATTTTAAAAGTAATTACCAGCACTACGATTTGTACCTCAAAATGAATCAGCTATCAGAATAGTTCTTCTAAGACTTGAAAATTTTATTCCTTATGACTTATGCCAACCAACCACATTGGCTGGTGCAAATCAACTGTACCAACTGAAGCTTCAAAGGCAACCACATTTAGAGTACCTTACAGTACCCTAACCTAGGTATAATCAGAACATGGGTAACTGTGACCATAGTTGGCAAATAAACAATGGGCCACAGATGACACTTCAGCCTCCATCCATCTGCTCTGAACTTCAACTAACTGGCTTTTATCCAGCCCATTACTACCTCAAGACATCAATTATCTCACCCAATTTATGGGAAAACAGAGTTGGTACCAACAAAGCTCATCCCAAATCACTTGAACCTCATCTGGCAGTTTCATAGCATCCTTAAACAATATGGAGGACAGGATGGTGCCTTGTGGGACCTCCATGATACAGCAGCAGTTCCCTAGCAATATCTTCCGGAACCCATGTGTCAGACTGGAATAGAACCACTCAAGTATGATGCCCCCAATACCCATTCTAGCCAACAATCCAGAATGATACTATGGTCAATGGCATGAAAAGCCACAAAAGAGGTCCAGGAGAATCATCAGAATCATGCTGCCCTAACTTCTCTCCCCCACAGTAAAGGTACAACCAAGGCACTTTTGATCCCAAAACCAGGCTAGAAGCTGGACTGAAATATTCACATTCAAACTAAATTCTTAAAAAAAAACCACACTTGTAAAAAGATATATTTTAATAGAACCTCAAAAGTATATGCTTGCTGTAAAATGTATGTCCTCAAAGTATTCTTCAATGTAACAGGTCCAGTGCTTTCCAAAATATCAAGATCATTTTTAAAAATAGAAGAAAAGAAGCTGTGTACTTTTCAGCTTATTTTTATCAGTACCGGCTAGAAAGTCTTTCTTTGCCAAGTTCTCAGAAGTTTTATTTTTCAGGTAAAGAAAACATTCTTTTATACAGCACAGACTATATCTAAATATTTAAACTGGAACTTGGATCTAGTTGTAATCGCAATAGGCAAGATGTCAGACGCAGCATATGTTACAGAATTGCCTGGGTTTTGCACAGCATTCCCAGTTTATCTCTAGACTAGAAATAAGGCCCGTTGTGGAAATAAATACAACAAGATCTAGAAAGAGGCTCTGGGAGAGTGCTCTGGCTTTGGGCAAACAGTGTCAGTCTGCTTTTAAAACATGAACCTGGGACCTGCACACCACCAGAATACAGCAGGTTCCATATGCAACTGACATTCCAACTGCCTTGCGGGGGGGGGAGTTTTGAGGTGTGGAATGGAGTGAAGTCCAGTCAGCTTCCATATGCAAAAGACCAGGTTGTCGCAGCAGTTGTGGTGTGGGTGGGACCCGGGCTTTGCCTTCTGATTGGTGGTGATATATGCTGAGGAGCAGTGCCATCAGCCATACACTAAGGGAGTGCATTTTAGAATTAGAACTTTGGCACCCACTATTCAATTATATATAAGGAGAGATTATGGGAAACCTGTTCTATACACAAGCTTATTTCTGCACATGGAGCAGATTCTGAGGATGGTAATCTACAGCTGAATTAATTTCAGTGAGTTAAAACACCATGGTTGTGCTTGTGCCTCTTACTAAAAATAAATAAATAAATGCCCTGGTATTTTGCTCCAATGTGGTTTTATGCTCCACTGAAAAACAGAACTGTCAAAAGTTCACACTGATGAAACTTCCTTCAACTTTGAGAGCCTTCCTATTAAGTTGCTGGGTTTTTTTTAAAGTAAAACAGTTACCTAG